>NC_090384.1:27161062-27470770 GCF_036365525.1 Heterodontus francisci
CTTGGTTAATACTGACCCTCTCCTCCCTCCCTTCACTCTTGGTTAATACTGACCCTCTCCTCCCTCCCTTCACTCTTGGTTAATACTGACTCTCTCCTCCCTCCCTTCCACTCTTGGTTAATACTGACCATCTCCTCCTTCCCTTCATTCTCAGTTAATACTGACCCTCTCCTCCCTCCCTTCACTCTTGGTTAATACTGACCCTCTCCTCCCTCCCTTTACTCTTGGTTAATACTGACCCTCTCCTCCCTCCCTTCACGGTTAATACTGACCATCTCCTCCTTCCCTTCATTCTCGGTTAATACTAACCCTTGCCTCCATCCCTTCACTCTTGGTTAATACTGGACCTCTCCTCCATCCCTTCACTCTTGGTTAATACTGGACCTCTCCTCCCTCCCTTCACTCTTGGTTAATACTGACCCCCTCATCCATCCCTTCACTCTTATTTAATACTGACACTCTCCTCCCTCCCTTCACTCTTGGTTAATACTGACCATCTCCTCCATCTCTTCACTCTTGGTTAATACTGACCCTCTCCTCCCTCCCTTCATTCTTGGTTAATACTGGACCTCTCCTCCCTCCCTTCACTCTTGGTTAATACTGACCCCCTCATCCATCCCTTCACTCTTATTTAATACTGACACTCTCCTCCCTCCCTTCACTCTTGGTTAATACTGACCATCTCCTCCATCTCTTCACTCTTGGTTAATACTGACCCTCTCCTCCCTCCCTTCATTCTTGGTTAATACTGGACCTCTCCTCCCTCCCTTCACTCTTGGTTAATACTGACCCCCTCATCCATCCCTTCACTCTTATTTAATACTGACACTCTCCTCCCTCCCTTCACTCTTGGTTAATACTGACCATCTCCTCCATCTCTTCACTCTTGGTTAATACTGACCCTCTCCTCCCTCCCTTCATTCTTGGTTAATACCGACCCTCTGCTCCCTCCCTTCATTCTTGGTTAATACTGACCCTCTCATCCATCCCTTCACTCTCAGATAATACTGACCCTCTCATCCATCCCTTCTCTCTCGGTTAATTCTGACCATCTCCTCCCTCCCTTCACTCTCGGTTAATACTGACCATCTCCTCCCTCCCTTCACTCTCGGTTAATACTGACCCTCTCATCCATCCCTTCACTCTTGGTTAATACTGACCCTCTCCTCCCTCCCTTCACGGTTAATACTGACCATCGCCTCCCTCCCTTCCTTCTCAGTTAATACTGACCCTCTCCTCCCTCCCTTCACGGTTAATACTGACCCTCTCCTCCTTCCCTTCATTCTCAGTTAATACTGACCCTCTCCTCCCTCCCTTCACTCTTGGTTAATACTGACCCTCTCCTCCCTCCCTTCACTCTTGGTTAATACTGACTCTCTCCTCCCTCCCTTCACGGTTAATACTGACCATCTCCTCCTTCCCTTCATTCTCAGTTAATACTGACCCTCTCCTCCCTCCCTTCACTATTGGTTAATACTGGACCTCTCCTCCCTCCCTTCACTCTTGGTTAATACTGGACCTCTCCTCCATCACTTCACTATTGGTTAATACTGGACCTCTCCTCCCTCCTTTCACTCTTGGTTAATACTGACCCTCTCCTCCCTCCCTTCATTCTTGGTTAATACTGACCCTCTCATCCATCCCTTCACTCTCGGTTAATACTGACCCTCTCATCCATCCCTTCTCTCTCGGTTAATACTGACCATCTCCTCCCTCCCTTCACTCTCGGTTAATACTGACACTCTCATCCATCCCTTCACTCTTGGTTAATACTGACCCTCTCCTCCCTCCCTTCACGGTTAATACTGACCATCTCCTCCCTCCCTTCATTCTCAGTTAATACTGACCCTCTCCTCCCTCCCTTCACGGTTAATACTGACACTCTCCTCCTTCCCTTCATTTTCAGTTAATACTGACCCTCTCCTCCCTCCCTTCACTCTTGGTTAATACTGACCCTCTCCTCCCTCCCTTCACTCTTGGTTAATACTGACTCTCTCCTCCCTCCCTTCACTCTTGGTTAATACTGACCATCTCCTCCTTCCCTTCATTCTCGGTTAATACTGACCCCCTCATCCATCCCTTCACTCTTATTTAATACTGACCCTCTCCTCCCTCCCTTCACTCTTGGTTAATACTGACACCCTCCTTTCCCACTTAATTCTTGGTTAATACTGACATTCTCCTCCCTCCCTTCACTTTTGTTTAATACTGACCCTCTCCTCCCTCCCTTCACTCTCGGTTAATACTGACACCCTCCTTTCCCACTTAATTCTTGGTTAATACTGACATTCTCCTCCCTCCCTTCACTCTTGTTTAATACTGACCCTCTCCTCCCTCTCTTCACTCTTGTTTAATATTGTCCCTCTCCTCCCTCCCTTCACTCTCGGTTAATACTGATCCTCTCCTCCCTCCCTTCACTCTCGGTTAATAGTGACCCTCTCCTCCCTCCCTTCACTCTTGGTTAATACTGACCATCTCCTCCTTCCCTTCATTCTCGGTTAATACTGACCCCCTCATCCATCCCTTCACTCTTATTTAATACTGACCCTCTCCTCCCTCCCTTCACTCTTGGTTAATACTGACACCCTGCTTTCCCACTTAATTCTTGGTTAATACTGACATTCTCCTCCCTCCCTTCACTCTTGTTTAATACTGACCCTCTCCTCCCTCCCTTCACTCTCGGTTAATAGTGACCCTCTCCTCGCTCCCTTTACTCTTGGTTAATACTGACCATCTCCTCCATCTCTTCATTCTTGGTTAATACTGACCCTCTCATCCATCCCTTCACTCTCGGTTAATACTGACTCTCTCATCCATCCCTTCACTCTCGGTTAATACTGACCCTCTCCTCCTTCCCTTCATTCTCGGTTAATACTGACCCCCTCATCCATCCCTTCACTCTTTTTTAATACTGACCCTCTCCTCGCTCCCTTCACTCTTGGTTAATACTGACCATCTCCTCCATCTCTTCACTCTTGGTTAATACTAACCCTCTGCTCCCTCCCTTCATTCTTGGTTAATACTGACTTTCTCATCCATCCCTTCTCTCTCGGTTAATACTGACCATCTCCTCCCTCCCTTCACTCTCGGTTAATACTGACCCTCTCATCCATCCCTTCACGGTTAATACTGACCATCTCCTCCTTCCCTTCATTCTCAGTTAATACTGACCCTCTCCTCCCTCCCTTCACTCTTGGTTAATACTGAACCTCTCCTCCCTCCCTTCACTCTTGGTTAATACTGACCCTCTCCTCCCTCCCTTCACAGTTAATACTGACCATCTCCTCCTTCCCTTCATTCTCAGTTAATACTGACCCTCTCCTCCCTCCCTTCACGGTTAATACTGACCCTCTCCTCCTTCCCTTCATTCTCAGTTAATACTGACCCTCTCCTCCATCCCTTCACTCTTGGTTAATACTGACCCTCTCCTCCCTCCCTTCACTCTTGGTTAATACTGACCCTCTCCTCCCTCCCTTCACTCTTGGTTAATACTGACTCTCTCCTCCCTCCCTTCCACTCTTGGTTAATACTGACCATCTCCTCCTTCCCTTCATTCTCAGTTAATACTGACCCTCTCCTCCCTCCCTTCACTCTTGGTTAATACTGACCCTCTCCTCCCTCCCTTTACTCTTGGTTAATACTGACCCTCTCCTCCCTCCCTTCACGGTTAATACTGACCATCTCCTCCTTCCCTTCATTCTCGGTTAATACTAACCCTTGCCTCCATCCCTTCACTCTTGGTTAATACTGGACCTCTCCTCCATCCCTTCACTCTTGGTTAATACTGGACCTCTCCTCCCTCCCTTCACTCTTGGTTAATACTGACCCCCTCATCCATCCCTTCACTCTTATTTAATACTGACACTCTCCTCCCTCCCTTCACTCTTGGTTAATACTGACCATCTCCTCCATCTCTTCACTCTTGGTTAATACTGACCCTCTCCTCCCTCCCTTCATTCTTGGTTAATACTGGACCTCTCCTCCCTCCCTTCACTCTTGGTTAATACTGACCCCCTCATCCATCCCTTCACTCTTATTTAATACTGACACTCTCCTCCCTCCCTTCACTCTTGGTTAATACTGACCATCTCCTCCATCTCTTCACTCTTGGTTAATACTGACCCTCTCCTCCCTCCCTTCATTCTTGGTTAATACTGGACCTCTCCTCCCTCCCTTCACTCTTGGTTAATACTGACCCCCTCATCCATCCCTTCACTCTTATTTAATACTGACACTCTCCTCCCTCCCTTCACTCTTGGTTAATACTGACCATCTCCTCCATCTCTTCACTCTTGGTTAATACTGACCCTCTCCTCCCTCCCTTCATTCTTGGTTAATACTGACTTTCTCATCCATCCCTTCTCTCTCGGTTAATACTGACCATCTCCTCCCTCCCTTCACTCTCGGTTAATACTGACCCTCTCATCCATCCCTTCACGGTTAATACTGACCATCTCCTCCTTCCCTTCATTCTCAGTTAATACTGACCCTCTCCTCCCTCCCTTCACTCTTGGTTAATACTGAACCTCTCCTCCCTCCCTTCACTCTTGGTTAATACTGACCCTCTCCTCCCTCCCTTCACAGTTAATACTGACCATCTCCTCCTTCCCTTCATTCTCAGTTAATACTGACCCTCTCCTCCCTCCCTTCACGGTTAATACTGACCCTCTCCTCCTTCCCTTCATTCTCAGTTAATACTGACCCTCTCCTCCATCCCTTCACTCTTGGTTAATACTGACCCTCTCCTCCCTCCCTTCACTCTTGGTTAATACTGACCCTCTCCTCCCTCCCTTCACTCTTGGTTAATACTGACTCTCTCCTCCCTCCCTTCCACTCTTGGTTAATACTGACCATCTCCTCCTTCCCTTCATTCTCAGTTAATACTGACCCTCTCCTCCCTCCCTTCACTCTTGGTTAATACTGACCCTCTCCTCCCTCCCTTTACTCTTGGTTAATACTGACCCTCTCCTCCCTCCCTTCACGGTTAATACTGACCATCTCCTCCTTCCCTTCATTCTCGGTTAATACTAACCCTTGCCTCCATCCCTTCACTCTTGGTTAATACTGGACCTCTCCTCCATCCCTTCACTCTTGGTTAATACTGGACCTCTCCTCCCTCCCTTCACTCTTGGTTAATACTGACCCCCTCATCCATCCCTTCACTCTTATTTAATACTGACACTCTCCTCCCTCCCTTCACTCTTGGTTAATACTGACCATCTCCTCCATCTCTTCACTCTTGGTTAATACTGACCCTCTCCTCCCTCCCTTCATTCTTGGTTAATACTGGACCTCTCCTCCCTCCCTTCACTCTTGGTTAATACTGACCCCCTCATCCATCCCTTCACTCTTATTTAATACTGACACTCTCCTCCCTCCCTTCACTCTTGGTTAATACTGACCATCTCCTCCATCTCTTCACTCTTGGTTAATACTGACCCTCTCCTCCCTCCCTTCATTCTTGGTTAATACTGGACCTCTCCTCCCTCCCTTCACTCTTGGTTAATACTGACCCCCTCATCCATCCCTTCACTCTTATTTAATACTGACACTCTCCTCCCTCCCTTCACTCTTGGTTAATACTGACCATCTCCTCCATCTCTTCACTCTTGGTTAATACTGACCCTCTCCTCCCTCCCTTCATTCTTGGTTAATACCGACCCTCTGCTCCCTCCCTTCATTCTTGGTTAATACTGACCCTCTCATCCATCCCTTCACTCTCAGATAATACTGACCCTCTCATCCATCCCTTCTCTCTCGGTTAATACTGACCATCTCCTCCCTCCCTTCACTCTCAGTTAATACTGACCATCTCCTCCCTCCCTTCACTCTCGGTTAATACTGACCCTCTCATCCATCCCTTCACTCTTGGTTAATACTGACCCTCTCCTCCCTCCCTTCACGGTTAATACTGACCATCGCCTCCCTCCCTTCCTTCTCAGTTAATACTGACCCTCTCCTCCCTCCCTTCACGGTTAATACTGACCCTCTCCTCCTTCCCTTCATTCTCAGTTAATACTGACCCTCTCCTCCCTCCCTTCACTCTTGGTTAATACTGACCCTCTCCTCCCTCCCTTCACTCTTGGTTAATACTGACTCTCTCCTCCCTCCCTTCACGGTTAATACTGACCATCTCCTCCTTCCCTTCATTCTCAGTTAATACTGACCCTCTCCTCCCTCCCTTCACTATTGGTTAATACTGGACCTCTCCTCCCTCCCTTCACTCTTGGTTAATACTGGACCTCTCCTCCATCACTTCACTATTGGTTAATACTGGACCTCTCCTCCCTCCTTTCACTCTTGGTTAATACTGACCCTCTCCTCCCTCCCTTCATTCTTGGTTAATACTGACCCTCTCATCCATCCCTTCACTCTCGGTTAATACTGACCCTCTCATCCATCCCTTCTCTCTCGGTTAATACTGACCATCTCCTCCCTCCCTTCACTCTCGGTTAATACTGACACTCTCATCCATCCCTTCACTCTTGGTTAATACTGCCCCTCTCCTCCCTCCCTTCACGGTTAATACTGACCATCTCCTCCCTCCCTTCATTCTCAGTTAATACTGACCCTCTCCTCCCTCCCTTCACGGTTAATACTGACACTCTCCTCCTTCCCTTCATTTTCAGTTAATACTGACCCTCTCCTCCCTCCCTTCACTCTTGGTTAATACTGACCCTCTCCTCCCTCCCTTCACTCTTGGTTAATACTGACTCTCTCCTCCCTCCCTTCACGGTTAATACTGACCATCTGCTCCTTCCCTTCATTCTCAGTTAATACTGACCCTCTCCTCCCTCCCTTCACTCTCGGTTAATAGTGACCCTCTCCTCGCTCCCTTCACTCTTGGTTAATACTGACCATCTCCTCCATCTCTTCATTCTTGGTTAATACTGACCCTCTCATCCATCCCTTCACTCTCGGTTAATACTGACTCTCTCATCCATCCCTTCACTCTCGGTTAATACTGACCCTCTCCTCCTTCCCTTCATTCTCAGTTAATACTGACCCCCTCATCCATCCCTTCACTCTTTTTTAATACTGTCCCTCTCCTCGCTCCCTTCACTCTTGGTTAATACTGACCATCTCCTCCATCTCTTCACTCTTGGTTAATACTAACCCTCTGCTCCCTCCCTTCATTCTTGGTTAATACTGACTTTCTCATCCATCCCTTCTCTCTCGGTTAATACTGACCATCTCCTCCCTCCCTTCACTCTCGGTTAATACTGACCCTCTCATCCATCCCTTCACGGTTAATACTGACCATCTCCTCCTTCCCTTCATTCTCAGTTAATACTGACCCTCTCCTCCCTCCCTTCACTCTTGGTTAATACTGAACCTCTCCTCCCTCCCTTCACTCTTGGTTAATACTGACCCTCTCCTCCCTCCCTTCACAGTTAATACTGACCATCTCCTCCTTCCCTTCATTCTCAGTTAATACTGACCCTCTCCTCCCTCCCTTCACGGTTAATACTGACCCTCTCCTCCTTCCCTTCATTCTCAGTTAATACTGACCCTCTCCTCCATCCCTTCACTCTTGGTTAATACTGACCCTCTCCTCCCTCCCTTCACTCTTGGTTAATACTGACCCTCTCCTCCCTCCCTTCACTCTTGGTTAATACTGACTCTCTCCTCCCTCCCTTCCACTCTTGGTTAATACTGACCATCTCCTCCTTCCCTTCATTCTCAGTTAATACTGACCCTCTCCTCCCTCCCTTCACTCTTGGTTAATACTGACCCTCTCCTCCCTCCCTTTACTCTTGGTTAATACTGACCCTCTCCTCCCTCCCTTCACGGTTAATACTGACCATCTCCTCCTTCCCTTCATTCTCGGTTAATACTAACCCTTGCCTCCATCCCTTCACTCTTGGTTAATACTGGACCTCTCCTCCATCCCTTCACTCTTGGTTAATACTGGACCTCTCCTCCCTCCCTTCACTCTTGGTTAATACTGACCCCCTCATCCATCCCTTCACTCTTATTTAATACTGACACTCTCCTCCCTCCCTTCACTCTTGGTTAATACTGACCATCTCCTCCATCTCTTCACTCTTGGTTAATACTGACCCTCTCCTCCCTCCCTTCATTCTTGGTTAATACCGACCCTCTGCTCCCTCCCTTCATTCTTGGTTAATACTGACCCTCTCATCCATCCCTTCACTCTCGGATAATACTGACCATCTCCTCCATCTCTTCACTCTTGGTTAATACTGACCCTCTCCTCCATCCCTTCACTCTTGGTTAATACTGGACCTCTCCTCCCTCCCTTCACTCTTGGTTAATACTGACCCCCTCATCCATCCCTTCACTCTTATTTAATACTGACACTCTCCTCCCTCCCTTCACTCTTGGTTAATACTGACCATCTACTCCATCTCTTCACTCTTGGTTAATACTGACCCTCTCCTCCCTCCCTTCATTCTTGGTTAATACCGACCCTCTCCTCCCTCCCTTCATTCTTGGTTAATACCGACCCTCTCATCCATCCCTTCACTCTCAGATAATACTGACCCTCTCATCCATCCCTTCTCTCTCGGTTAATACTGACCATCTCCTCCCTCCCTTCACTCTCGGTTAATACTGACCCTCTCATCCATCCCTTCACTCTTGGTTAATACTGACCCTCTCCTCCCTCCCTTCACGGTTAATACTGACCATCGCCTCCCTCCCTTCCTTCTCAGTTAATACTGACCCTCTCCTCCCTCCCTTCACGGTTAATACTGACCCTCTCCTCCTTCCCTTCATTCTCAGTTAATACTGACCCTCTCCTCCCTCCCTTCACTCTTGGTTAATACTGACCCTCTCCTCCCTCCCTTCACAGTTAATACTGACCATCTCCTCCTTCCCTTCATTCTCGGTTAATACTAACCCTTCCTCCATCCCTTCACTCTTGGTTAATACAGACCCTCTCCTCCCTCCCTTCACTCTTGGTTAATACTGGACCTCTCCTCCCTCCCTTCACTCTCGGTTAATACTGGACCTCTCCTCCATCCCTTCACTATTGGTTAATACTGGACCTCTCCTCCCTCCTTTCACTCTTGGTTAATACTGACCCTCTCCTCCCTCCCTTCACTCTTGGTTAATACTGACACCCTCCTTTCCCACTTAATTCTTGGTTAATACTGACATTCTCCTCCCTCCCTTCACTCTTGTTTAATACTGACCCTCTCCTCCCTCCCTTCACTCTCGGTTAATAGTGACCCTCTCCTCGCTCCCTTCACTCTTGGTTAATAATGACCATCTCCTCCATCTCTTCATTCTCGGTTAATACTGACCCCCTCATCCATCCCTTCACTCTTATTTAATACTGACCCTCTCCTCCCTCCCTTCACTCTTGGTTAATACTGACCCTCTCCTCCCTCCCTTCATTCTTGGTTAATACTGACCCTCTCATCCATCCCTTCTCTCTCGGTTAATACTGACCATCTCCTCCCTCCCTTCACTCTCGGTTAATACTGACTCTCTCATCCATCTCTTCACTCTCGGTTAATACTGACCCTCTCCTCCCTCCCTTCACTCTTGGTTAATACTGACCATCTCCTCCTTCCCTTCATTCTCGGTTAATACTGACCCCCTCATCCATCCCTTCACTCTTTTTTAATACTGTCCCTCTCCTCGCTCCCTTCACTCTTGGTTAATACTGACCATCTCCTCCATCTCTTCACTCTTGGTTAATAGTGACCCTCTCCTCCCTCCCTTCATTCTTGGTTAATACTGACCCTCTCATCCATCCCTTCTCTCTCGGTTAATACTGACCATCTCCTCCCTCCCTTCACTCTCGGTTAATACTGACCCTCTCATCCATCCCTTCACGGTTAATACTGACCATCTCCTCCTTCCCTTCATTCTCAGTTAATACTGACCCTCTCCTCCCTCCCTTCACTCTTGGTTAATACTGAACCTCTCCTCCCTCCCTTCACTCTTGGTTAATACTGACCATCTCCTCCTTCCCTTCATTCTCGGTTAATACTGACCCCCTCCTCCCTCCCTTCACTCTTGGTTAATACTGACACCCTCCTTTCCCACTTAATTCTTGGTTAATACTGACATTCTCCTCCCTCCCTTCACTTTTGTTTAATACTGACCCTCTCCTCCCTCCCTTCACTCTCGGTGAATACTGACACCCTCCTTTCCCACTTAATTCTTGGTTAATACTGACATTCTCCTCCCTCCCTTCACTCTTGTTTAATACTGACCCTCTCCTCCCTCTCTTCACTCTTGTTTAATATTGTCCCTCTCCTCCCTCCCTTCACTCTCGGTTAATAGTGACCCTCTCCTCCCTCCCTTCACTCTTGGTTAATACTGACCATCTCCTCCTTCCCTTCATTCTCGGTTAATACTGACCCCCTCATCCATCCCTTCACTCTTATTTAATACTGACCCTCTCCTCCCTCCCTTCACTCTTGGTTAATACTGACACCCTCCTTTCCCACTTAATTCTTGGTTAATACTGACATTCTCCTCCCTCCCTTCACTCTTGTTTAATACTGACCCTCTCCTCCCTCCCTTCACTCTCGGTTAATAGTGATCCTCTCCTCGCTCCCTTCACTCTTGGTTAATACTGACCATCTCCTCCATCTCTTCATTCTCGGTTAATACTGACCCCCTCATCCATCCCTTCACTCTTATTTAATACTGACCCTCTCCTCCCTCCCTTCACTCTTGGTTAATACTGACCATCTCCTCCATCTCTTCACTCTTGGTTAATACTGAGCCTCTCCTCCCTCCCTTCATTCTTGGTTAATACTGACCCTCTCATCCCTCCCTTCACTCTCGGTTAATACTGACTCTCTCATCCATCCCTTCACTCTCGGTTAATACTGACCCTCTCCTCCTTCCCTTCATTCTCGGTTAATACTGACCCCCTCATCCATCCCTTCACTCTTTTTTAATACTGACCCTCTCCTCGCTCCCTTCACTCTTGGTTAATACTGACCATCTCCTCCATCTCTTCACTCTTGGTTAATACTGACCCTCTCCTCCCTCCCTTCATTCTTGGTTAATACTGACCCTCTGCTCCCTCCCTTCATTCTTGGTTAATACTGACCCTCTCATCCATCCCTTCTCTCTCGGTTAATACTGACCATCTCCTCCCTCCCTTCACTCTCGGTTAATACTGACCCTCTGATCCATCCCTTCACGGTTAATACTGACCATCTCCTCCTTCCCTTCATTCTCAGTTAATACTGACCCTCTCCTCCCTCCCTTCACGGTTAATACTGACCCTCTCCTCCTTCCCTTCATTCTCAGTGAATACTGACCCTCTCCTCCATCCCTTCACTCTTGGTTAATACTGACCCTCTCCTCCCTCCCTTCACTCTTGGTTAATAGTGACCCTCTCCTCCCTCCCTTCACTCTTGGTTAATACTGGACCTCTCCTCCCTCCCTTCACTCTTGGTTAATACTGACCCCCTCATCCATCCTTTCACTCTTATTTAATACTGACACTCTCCTCCCTCCCTTCACTCTTGGTTAATACTGACCATCTCCTCCATCTCTTTACTCTTGGTTAATACTGACCCTCTGCTCCCTCCCTTCATTCTTGGTTAATACTGACCCTCTCATCCATCCCTTCACTCTCAGATAATACTGACCCTCTCCTCCCTCCCTTCACTCTCGGTTAATACTGACCATCTCCTCCCTCCCTTCACTCTCGGTTAATACTGACCCTCTCATCCATCCCTTCACTCTTGGTTAATACTGACCCTCTCCTCCCTCCCTTCACGGTTAATACTGACCATCGCCTCCCTCCCTTCCTTCTCAGTTAATACTGACCCTCTCCTCCCTCCCTTCACGGTTAATACTGACCCTCTCCTCCTTCCCTTCATTCTCAGTTAATACTGACCCTCTCCTCCCTCCCTTCACTCTTGGTTAATACTGACCCTCTCCTCCCTCCCTTCACTCTTGGTTAATACTGACTCTCTCCTCCCTCCCTTCACGGTTAATACTGACCATCTCCTCCTTCCCTTCATTCTCAGTTAATACTGACCCTCTCCTCCCTCCCTTCACTCTTGGTTAATACTGACCCTCTCCTCCCTCCCTTCACTCTTGGTTAATACTGACCCTCTCCTCCCTCCCTTCACGGTTAATACTGACCATCTCCTCCTTCCCTTCATTCTCGGTTAATACTAACCCTTGCCTCCATCCCTTCACTCTTGGTTAATACAGACCCTCTCCTCCCTCCCTTCACTCTTGGTTAATACTGAACCTCTCCTCCCTCCCTTCACTCTTGGTTAATACTGACCATCTCCTCCTTCCCTTCATTCTCGGTTAATACTGACCCCCTCCTCCCTCCCTTCACTCTTGGTTAATACTGACACCCTCCTTTCCCACTTAATTCTTGGTTAATACTGACATTCTCCTCCCTCCCTTCACTTTTGTTTAATACTGACCCTCTCCTCCCTCCCTTCACTCTCGGTGAATACTGACACCCTCCTTTCCCACTTAATTCTTGGTTAATACTGACATTCTCCTCCCTCCCTTCACTCTTGTTTAATACTGACCCTCTCCTCCCTCTCTTCACTCTTGTTTAATATTGTCCCTCTCCTCCCTCCCTTCACTCTCGGTTAATAGTGACCCTCTCCTCCCTCCCTTCACTCTTGGTTAATACTGACCATCTCCTCCTTCCCTTCATTCTCGGTTAATACTGACCCCCTCATCCATCCCTTCACTCTTATTTAATACTGACCCTCTCCTCCCTCCCTTCACTCTTGGTTAATACTGACACCCTCCTTTCCCACTTAATTCTTGGTTAATACTGACATTCTCCTCCCTCCCTTCACTCTTGTTTAATACTGACCCTCTCCTCCCTCCCTTCACTCTCGGTTAATAGTGATCCTCTCCTCGCTCCCTTCACTCTTGGTTAATACTGACCATCTCCTCCATCTCTTCATTCTCGGTTAATACTGACCCCCTCATCCATCCCTTCACTCTTATTTAATACTGACCCTCTCCTCCCTCCCTTCACTCTTGGTTAATACTGACCATCTCCTCCATCTCTTCACTCTTGGTTAATACTGAGCCTCTCCTCCCTCCCTTCATTCTTGGTTAATACTGACCCTCTCATCCCTCCCTTCACTCTCGGTTAATACTGACTCTCTCATCCATCCCTTCACTCTCGGTTAATACTGACCCTCTCCTCCTTCCCTTCATTCTCGGTTAATACTGACCCCCTCATCCATCCCTTCACTCTTTTTTAATACTGACCCTCTCCTCGCTCCCTTCACTCTTGGTTAATACTGACCATCTCCTCCATCTCTTCACTCTTGGTTAATACTGACCCTCTCCTCCCTCCCTTCATTCTTGGTTAATACTGACCCTCTGCTCCCTCCCTTCATTCTTGGTTAATACTGACCCTCTCATCCATCCCTTCTCTCTCGGTTAATACTGACCATCTCCTCCCTCCCTTCACTCTCGGTTAATACTGACCCTCTGATCCATCCCTTCACGGTTAATACTGACCATCTCCTCCTTCCCTTCATTCTCAGTTAATACTGACCCTCTCCTCCCTCCCTTCACGGTTAATACTGACCCTCTCCTCCTTCCCTTCATTCTCAGTGAATACTGACCCTCTCCTCCATCCCTTCACTCTTGGTTAATACTGACCCTCTCCTCCCTCCCTTCACTCTTGGTTAATAGTGACCCTCTCCTCCCTCCCTTCACTCTTGGTTAATACTGGACCTCTCCTCCCTCCCTTCACTCTTGGTTAATACTGACCCCCTCATCCATCCTTTCACTCTTATTTAATACTGACACTCTCCTCCCTCCCTTCACTCTTGGTTAATACTGACCATCTCCTCCATCTCTTTACTCTTGGTTAATACTGACCCTCTGCTCCCTCCCTTCATTCTTGGTTAATACTGACCCTCTCATCCATCCCTTCACTCTCAGATAATACTGACCCTCTCCTCCCTCCCTTCACTCTCGGTTAATACTGACCATCTCCTCCCTCCCTTCACTCTCGGTTAATACTGACCCTCTCATCCATCCCTTCACTCTTGGTTAATACTGACCCTCTCCTCCCTCCCTTCACGGTTAATACTGACCATCGCCTCCCTCCCTTCCTTCTCAGTTAATACTGACCCTCTCCTCCCTCCCTTCACGGTTAATACTGACCCTCTCCTCCTTCCCTTCATTCTCAGTTAATACTGACCCTCTCCTCCCTCCCTTCACTCTTGGTTAATACTGACCCTCTCCTCCCTCCCTTCACTCTTGGTTAATACTGACTCTCTCCTCCCTCCCTTCACGGTTAATACTGACCATCTCCTCCTTCCCTTCATTCTCAGTTAATACTGACCCTCTCCTCCCTCCCTTCACTCTTGGTTAATACTGACCCTCTCCTCCCTCCCTTCACTCTTGGTTAATACTGACCCTCTCCTCCCTCCCTTCACGGTTAATACTGACCATCTCCTCCTTCCCTTCATTCTCGGTTAATACTAACCCTTGCCTCCATCCCTTCACTCTTGGTTAATACAGACCCTCTCCTCCCTCCCTTCACTCTTGGTTAATACTGGACCTCTCCTCCCTCCCTTCACTCTTGGTTAATACTGGACCTCTCCTCCCTCCTTTCACTCTTGGTTAATACTGACCCTCTCCTCCCTCCCTTCATTCTTGGTTAATACTGACCCTCTCATCCATCCCTTCACGGTTAATACTGACCATCTCCTCCTTCCCTTCATTCTCAGTTAATACTGACCCTCTCCTCCCTCCCTTCACTCTTGGTTAATACTGACCCTCTCCTCCCTCCCTTCACAGTTAATACTGACCATCTCCTCCTTCCCTTCATTCTCAGTTAATACTGACCCTCTCCTCCCTCCCTTCACGGTTAATACTGACCCTCTCCTCCTTCCCTTCATTCTCAGTTAATACTGACCCTCTCCTCCATCCCTTCACTCTTGGTTAATACTGACCCTCTCCTCCCTCCCTTCACTCTTGGTTAATATTGACCCTCTCCTCCCTCCCTTCACTCTTGGTTAATACTGACTCTCTCCTCCCTCCCTTCCACTCTTGGTTAATACTGACCATCTTCTCCTTCCCTTCATTCTCAGTTAATACTGACCCTCTCCTCCCTCCCTTCACTCTTGGTTAATACTGACCCTCTCCTCCCTCCCTTCACTCTTGGTTAATACTGACTCTCTCCTCCCTCCCTTCCACTCTTGGTTAATACTGACCATCTTCTCCTTCCCTTCATTCTCAGTTAATACTGACCCTCTCCTCCCTCACTTCACTCTTGGTTAATACTGACCCTCTCCTCCCTCCCTTCACTCTTGGTTAATACTGACCCTCTCCTCCCTCCCTTCACGGTTAATACTGACCATCTCCTCCTTCCGTTCATTCTCGGTTAATACTAACCCTTGCCTCCATCCCTTCACTCTTGGTTAATACTGGACCTCTCCTCCATCCCTTCACTCTTGGTTAATACTGGACCTCTCCTCCCTCCCTTCACTCTTGGTTAATACTGACCATCTCCTCCATCTCTTCACTCTTGGTTAAAACTGACCCTCTGCTCCCTCCCTTCATTCTTGGTTAATACTGACCCTCTCATCCATCCCTTCACTCTCGGTTAATACTGACCATCTCCTCCCTCCCTTCACTCTCGGTTAATACTGACCATCTCCTCCCTCACTTCACTCTCGGTTAATACTGACCCTCTCATCCATCCCTTCACTCTTGGTTAATACTGACCCTCTCCTCCCTCCCTTCACGGTTAATACTGACCATTGCCTCCCTCCCTTCCTTCTCAGTTAATACTGACCCTCTCCTCCCTCCCTTCACGGTTAATACTGACCCTCTCCTCCTTCCCTTCATTCTCAGTTAATACTGACCCTCTCCTCCCTCCCTTCACTCTTGGTTAATACTGACCCTCTCCTCCCTCCCTTCACTCTTGGTTAATACTGACTCTCTCCTCCCTCCCTTCACGGTTAATACTGACCATCTCCTCCTTCCCTTCATTCTCAGTTAATACTGACCCTCTCCTCCCTCCCTTCACTCTTGGTTAATACTGACCCTCTCCTCCCTCCCTTCACTCTTGGTTAATACTGACCCTCTCCTCCCTCCCTTCACGGTTAATACTGACCATCTCCTCCTTCCCTTCATTCTCGGTTAATACTAACCCTTGCCTCCATCCCTTCACTCTTGGTTAATACAGACCCTCTCCTCCCTCCCTTCACTCTTGGTTAATACTGGACCTCTCCTCCCTCCCTTCACTCTTGGTTAATACTGGACCTCTCCTCCATCACTTCACTATTGGTTAATACTGGACCTCTCCTCCCTCCTTTCACTCTTGGTTAATACTGACCCTCTCCTCCCTCCCTTCATTCTTGGTTAATACTGACCCTCTCATCCATCCCTTCACTCTCGGTTAATACTGACCCTCTCATCCATCCCTTCTCTCTCGGTTAATACTGACCCTCTCATCCATCCCTTCACTCTTGGTTAATACTGACCCTCTCCTCCCTCCCTTCACGGTTAATACTGACCATCTCCTCCCTCCCTTCATTCTCAGTTAATACTGACCCTCTCCTCCCTCCCTTCACGGTTAATACTGACCCTCTCCTCCTTCCCTTCATTTTCAGTGAATACTGACCCTCTCCTCCCTCCCCTCACTCTTGGTTAATACTGACCCTCTCCTCCCTCCCTTCACTCTTGGTTAATACTGACTCTCTCCTCCCTCCCTTCACGGTTAATACTGACCATCTGCTCCTTCCCTTCATTCTCAGTTAATACTGACCCTCTCCTCCCTCCCTTCACTCTTGGTTAATACTGACCCTCTCCTCCCTCCCTTCACTCTTGGTTAATACTGACCCTCTCCTCCCTCCCTTCACAGTTAATACTGACCATCTCCTCCTTCCCTTCATTCTCGGTTAATACTAACCCTTCCTCCATCCCTTCACTCTTGGTTAATACAGACCCTCTCCTCCCTCCCTTCACTCTTGGTTAATACTGGACCTCTCCTCCCTCCCTTCACTCTCGGTTAATACTGGACCTCTCCTCCATCCCTTCACTATTGGTTAATACTGGACCTCTCCTCCCTCCTTTCACTCTTGGTTAATACTGACCCTCTCCTCCCTCCCTTCACTCTTGGTTAATTCTGACCCTCTCCTCCCTCCCTTCACTCTTGGTTAATACTGACCCTCTCCTCCCTCCCTTCACCCTTGGTTAATGCTGGACCTCTCCTCCCTCCCTTCACTCTTGGTTAATACTGACCCTCTCCTCCCTCCCTTCACTCTTGGTTAATACTGACACTCTCCTCCCTCCCTTCACGGTTAATACTGACCATCTCCTCCTTCCCTTCATTCTCGGTTAATACTGGACCTCTCCTCTCTCCTTTCACTCTTGGTTAATACTGACCCTCTCCTCCCTCCCTTCACTTGGTTAATACTGACCCTCTCCTCCCTCCCTTCACTTGGTTAATACTGACCCTCTCATCCATCCCTTCACTCTCGGTTAATACTGACCCTCCTCCCTCCCTTCACTCTCTGTTAATACTGAACCTCTCCTCCATCCCTTCACTCTCGTTTAATACTGACCCTCTCATCCATCCCTTCACTCTCGGTAAATCCTGACCATCTCATCCCTCCCTTCAGTCTTGGTTAATACTGACCCTCGCCTACCTCCCTTCACTCTTGGTTAATACTGGACCTCTCCTCCCTCCTTTCACTCTTGGTTAATACTGACCCTCTCCTCCCTCCCTTCACTATTGGTTAATACTGACCCTCTCATCCATCCCTTCACTCTCGGTTAATACTGACCCTCCTCCCTCCCTTCACTCTCTGTTAATACTGACCATCTCATCCCTCCCTTCACTCTTGGTTAATACTGACCCTCTCATCCATCCCTTCACTCTCGGTTAATACTGACCCTCCTCCCTCCCTTCACTCTCTGTTAATACTGACCATCTCATCCCTCCCTTCACTCTCGGTAAGTACTGACCATCTCATCCCTCCCTTCACTCTCGGTAAGTACTGACCATCTCCTCCATCCCTTCACTCTCGGTTAATACTGGCCCTCTCATCCCTCCCTTCACTCTTGGTTAATACTGACCCTCTCCTCCCTCCCTTCACTCTCGGTAAATACTGACCATCTCATCCCTCCCTTCACTCTTGGTTAATACTGACCCTCTCCTCCCTCCCTTCACTATTGGTTAATACTGACCCTCTCCCCCATCCCTTCACTCTTGGTTAATACTGACCCTCTCCTCCCTCTCTTCACTCTTGGTTAATACTGACCCTCTCCTCCCTCCCTTCACTCTTGGTTAATACTGACCCTCTCCTCCCTCCCTTCACCCTTGGTTAATACTGGACCTCTCCTCCCTCCTTTCACTCTTGGTTAATACTGACCCTCTCCTCCCTCCCTTCACTTGGTTAATACTGACCCTCTCCTCCCTCCCTTCACCCTTGGTTAATACTGGACCTCTCCTCCCTCCTTTCACTCTTGGTTAATACTGACCCTCTCCTCCCTCCTTTCACTCTTGGTTAATACTGACCATCTCCTCCCTCCTTTCACTATTGGTTAATACTGACCCTCTCATCCATCCCTTCACTCTTGGTTAATACTGGCCCTCTCCTCCCTCCCTTCACTTGGTTAATACTGACCCTCTCCCCCCTCCCTTCACTATTGGTTAATACTGACCCTCTCATCCATACCTTCACTCTCGGTTAATACTGACCCTCCTCCCTCCCTTCACTCTCTGTTAATACTGACCCTCTCCTCCCTCCCTTCACGGTTAATACTGACCATCGCCTCCCTCCCTTCCTTCTCAGTTAATACTGACCCTCTCCTCCCTCCCTTCACGGTTAATACTGACCCTCTCCTCCTTCCCTTCATTCTCAGTTAATACTGACCCTCTCCTCCCTCCCTTCACTCTTGGTTAATACTGACCCTCTCCTCCCTCCCTTCACTCTTGGTTAATACTGACTCTCTCCTCCCTCCCTTCACGGTTAATACTGACCATCTCCTCCTTCCCTTCATTCTCAGTTAATACTGACCCTCTCCTCCCTCCCTTCACTCTTGGTTAATACTGACCCTCTCCTCCCTCCCTTCACTCTTGGTTAATACTGACCCTCTCCTCCCTCCCTTCACGGTTAATACTGACCATCTCCTCCTTCCCTTCATTCTCGGTTAATACTAACCCTTGCCTCCATCCCTTCACTCTTGGTTAATACAGACCCTCTCCTCCCTCCCTTCACTCTTGGTTAATACTGGACCTCTCCTCCCTCCCTTCACTCTTGGTTAATACTGGACCTCTCCTCCATCACTTCACTATTGGTTAATACTGGACCTCTCCTCCCTCCTTTCACTCTTGGTTAATACTGACCCTCTCCTCCCTCCCTTCATTCTTGGTTAATACTGACCCTCTCATCCATCCCTTCACGGTTAATACTGACCATGTCCTCCTTCCCTTCATTCTCAGTTAATACTGACCCTCTCCTCCCTCCCTTCACTCTTGGTTAATACTGACCCTCTCCTCCCTCCCTTCACAGTTAATACTGACCATCTCCTCCTTCCCTTCATTCTCAGTTAATACTGACCCTCTCCTCCCTCCCTTCACGGTTAATACTGACCCTCTCCTCCTTCCCTTCATTCTCAGTTAATACTGACCCTCTCCTCCATCCCTTCACTCTTGGTTAATACTGACCCTCTCCTCCCTCCCTTCACTCTTGGTTAATACTGACCCTCTCCTCCCTCCCTTCACTCTTGGTTAATACTGACTCTCTCCTCCCTCCCTTCCACTCATGGTTAATACTGACCCTCTCCTCCTTCCCTTCATTCTCAGTTAATACTGACCCTCTCCTCCCTCCCTTCACTCTTGGTTAATACTGACCCTCTCCTCCCTCCCTTCACTCTTGGTTAATACTGACCCTCTCCTCCCTCCCTTCACGGTTAATACTGACCATCTCCTCCTTCCGTTCATTCTCGGTTAATACTAACCCTTGCCTCCATCCCTTCACTCTTGGTTAATACTGGACCTCTCCTCCATCCCTTCACTCTTGGTTAATACTGGACCTCTCCTCCCTCCCTTCACTCTTGGTTAATACTGACCATCTCCTCCATCTCTTCACTCTTGGTTAAAACTGACCCTCTCCTCCCTCCCTTCATTCTTGGTTAATACCGACCCTCTGCTCCCTCCCTTCATTCTTGGTTAATACTGACCCTCTCATCCATCCCTTCTCTCTCGGTTAATACTGACCATCTCCTCCCTCCCTTCACTCTCGGTTAATACTGACCCTCTCATCCATCCCTTCACTCTTGGTTAATACTGACCCTCTCCTCCCTCCCTTCACGGTTAATACTGACCATCGCCTCCCTCCCTTCCTTCTCAGTTAATACTGACTCTCTCCTCCCTCCCTTCACGGTTAATACTGACCATCTCCTCCTTCCCTTCATTCTCAGTTAATACTGACCCTCTCCTCCCTCCCTTCACTCTTGGTTAATACTGACCCTCTCCTCCCTCCCTTCACTCTTGGTTAATACTGACCCTCTCCTCCCTCCCTTCACGGTTAATACTGACCATCTCCTCCTTCCCTTCATTCTCGGTTAATACTAACCCTTGCCTCCATCCCTTCACTCTTGGTTAATACAGACCCTCTCCTCCCTCCCTTCACTCTTGGTTAATACTGGACCTCTCCTCCCTCCCTTCACTCTTGGTTAATACTGGACCTCTCCTCCATCACTTCACTATTGGTTAATACTGGACCTCTCCTCCCTCCTTTCACTCTTGGTTAATACTGACCCTCTCCTCCCTCCCTTCATTCTTGGTTAATACTGACCCTCTCATCCATCCCTTCACTCTCGGTTAATACTGACCCTCTCATCCATCCCTTCTCTCTCGGTTAATACTGACCATCTCCTCCCTCCCTTCACTCTCGGTTAATACTGACCCTCTCATCCATCCCTTCACTCTTGGTTAATACTGACCCTCTCCTCCCTCCCTTCACGGTTAATACTGACCATCTCCTCCCTCCCTTCATTCTCAGTTAATACTGACCCTCTCCTCCCTCCCTTCACGGTTAATACTGACCCTCTCCTCCTTCCCTTCATTTTCAGTGAATACTGACCCTCTCCTCCCTCCCCTCACTCTTGGTTAATACTGACCCTCTCCTCCCTCCCTTCACTCTTGGTTAATACTGACTCTCTCCTCCCTCCCTTCACGGTTAATACTGACCATCTGCTCCTTCCCTTCATTCTCAGTTAATACTGACCCTCTCCTCCCTCCCTTCACTCTTGGTTAATACTGACCCTCTCCTCCCTCCCTTCACTCTTGGTTAATACTGACCCTCTCCTCCCTCCCTTCACAGTTAATACTGACCATCTCCTCCTTCCCTTCATTCTCGGTTAATACTAACCCTTCCTCCATCCCTTCACTCTTGGTTAATACAGACCCTCTCCTCCCTCCCTTCACTCTTGGTTAATACTGGACCTCTCCTCCCTCCCTTCACTCTCGGTTAATACTGGACCTCTCCTCCATCCCTTCACTATTGGTTAATACTGGACCTCTCCTCCCTCCTTTCACTCTTGGTTAATACTGACCCTCTCCTCCCTCCCTTCACTCTTGGTTAATTCTGACCCTCTCCTCCCTCCCTTCACTCTTGGTTAATACTGACCCTCTCCTCCCTCCCTTCACCCTTGGTTAATGCTGGACCTCTCCTCCCTCCCTTCACTCTTGGTTAATACTGGACCTCTCCTCCCTCCCTTCACTCTCGGTTAATACTGGACCTCTCCTCCATCCCTTCACTATTGGTTAATACTGGACCTCTCCTCCCTCCTTTCACTCTTGGTTAATACTGACCCTCTCCTCCCTCCCTTCACTCTTGGTTAACTCTGACCCTCTCCTCCCTCCCTTCACTCTTGGTTAATACTGACCCTCTCCTCCCTCCCTTCACCCTTGGTTAATGCTGGACCTCTCCTCCCTCCCTTCACTCTTGGTTAATACTGACCCTCTCCTCCCTCCCTTCACTCTTGGTTAATACTGACACTCTCCTCCCTCCCTTCACGGTTAATACTGACCATCTCCTCCTTCCCTTCATTCTCGGTTAATACTGGACCTCTCCTCCCTCCTTTCACTCTTGGTTAATACTGACCCTCTCCTCCCTCCCTTCACTTGGTTAATACTGACCCTCTCCTCCCTCCCTTCACTATTGGTTAATACTGACCCTCTCATCCATCCCTTCACTCTCGGTTAATACTGACCCTCCTCCCTCCCTTCACTCTCTGTTAATACTGAACCTCTCCTCCATCCCTTCACTCTCGTTTAATACTGACCCTCTCATCCATCCCTTCACTCTCGGTAAATACTGACCATCTCATCCCTCCCTTCAGTCTTGGTTAATACTGACCCTCGCCTACCTCCCTTCACTCTTGGTTAATACTGGACCTCTCCTCCCTCCTTTCACTCTTGGTTAATACTGACCCTCTCCTCCCTCCCTTCACTATTGGTTAATACTGACCCTCTCCTCCCTCCCTTCACTATTGGTTAATACTGACCCTCTCCTCCCTCCCTTCACTCTTGTTTAATACTGACCCTCTCCTCCCTCCCTTCACTTGGTTAATACTGACCCTCTCCTCCCTCCCTTCACTCTTGGTTAATACTGGACCTCTCCTCCCTCCTTTCACTATTGGTTAATACTGACCCTCTCCTCCCTCCCTTCACTCTTGGTTAATACTGACCCTCTCCTCCCTCCCTTCACTCTTGGTTAATACTGACCCTTTCCTCCCTCCCTTCACTATTGGTTAATGCTGACCCTCTCATCCATCCCTTCACTCTCGGTTAATACTGACCCTCCTCCCTCCCTTCACTCTCTGTTAATACTGAACCTCTCCTCCATCCCTTCACTCTCGGTAAGTACTGACCATCTCATCCCTCCCTTCACTCTTGGTTAATACTGACCCTCTCCTCCATCCCTTCACTCTCGGTTAATACTGGCCCTCTCATCCCTCCCTTCACTCTTGGTTAATACTGACCCTCTCCTCCATCCCTTCACTCTCGGTAAGTACTGACCATCTCATCCCTCCCTTCACTCTTGGTTAATACTGACCCTCTGCTCCATCCCTTCACTCTCGGTAAGTACTGACCATCTCATCCCTCCCTTCACTCTTGTTTAATATTGTCCCTCTCCTCCCTCTCTTCACTCTTGGTTAATACTGACCCTCTCCTCCCTCCCTTCACTCTCGGTAAGTACTGACCATCTCCTCCCTCCCTTCACTCTTGGTTAATACTGACCCTCTCCTCCCTCCCTTCACTCTCGGTAAGTACTGACCATCTCATCCCTCCCTTCACTCTTGGTTAATACTGACCCTCTCATCCATCCCTTCACTCTCGGTTAATACTGACCCTCCTCCCTCCCTTCACTCTCGGTTAATACTGACCCTCTCCTCCCTCCCTTCACTCTCGGTAAGTACTGACCATCTCATCCCTCCCTTCACTCTTGGTTAATACTGACCCTCTCCTCCATCCCTTCACTCTCGGTTAATACTGGCCCTCTCATCCCTCCCTTCACTCTTGGTTAATACTGACCCTCTCCTCCCTCCCTTCACTATTGGTTAATACTGACCCTCTCCTCCATCCCTTCACTCTCGGTTAATACTGACCCTCTCCTCCCTCCCTTCACTCTCGGTAAATACTGACCATCTCATCCATCCCTTCACTCTTGGTTAATACTGACCATCTCCTCCCTCCCTTCACTCTCGGTAAGTACTGACCCTCCTCCCTCCCTTCACTCTCGGTTAATACTGGCCCTCTCCTCCCTCCCTTCACTTGGTTAATACTGACCCTCTCCCCCCTCCCTTCACTATTGGTTAATACTGACCCTCTCATCCATACCTTCACTCTCGGTTAATACTGACCCTCCTCCCTCCCTTCACTCTCTGTTAATACTGACCCTCTCCTCCCTCCCTTCACGGTTAATACTGACCATCTCCTCCCTCCCTTCATTCTCAGTTAATACTGACCCTCTCCTCCCTCCCTTCACGGTTAATACTGACCCTCTCCTCCTTCCCTTCATTCTCAGTTAATACTGACCCTCTCCTCCCTCCCTTCACTCTTGGTTAATACTGACCCTCTCCTCCCTCCCTTCACTCTTGGTTAATACTGACTCTCTCCTCCCTCCCTTCACGGTTAATACTGACCATCTCCTCCTTCCCTTCATTCTCAGTTAATACTGACCCTCTCCTCCCTCCCTTCACTCTTGGTTAATACTGACCCTCTCCTCCCTCCCTTCACTCTTGGTTAATACTGACTCTCTCCTCCCTCCCTTCACGGTTAATACTGACCATCTCCTCCTTCCCTTCATTCTCAGTTAATACTGACCCTCTCCTCCCTCCTTTCACTCTTGGTTAATACTGACCCTCTCCTCCCTCCCTTCACTCTTGGTTAATTCTGACCCTCTCCTCCCTCCCTTCACTCTTGGTTAATACTGACCCTCTCCTCCCTCCTTTCACTATTGGTTAATACTGACCCTTTCATCCATCTCTTCACTCTTGGTTAATACTGGCCCTCTCCTCCCTCCCTTCACTTGGTTAATACTGACCCTCTCCTCCCTCCCTTGACTATTGGTTAATACTGACCCTCTCATCCATCCCTTCACTCTCGGTTAATACTGACCCTCCTCCCTCCCTTCACTCTCTGTTAATACTGACCATCTCATCCATCCCTTCACTCTCGGTTAATACTGACTCTCTCCTCCCTCCCTTCACTCTCGGTAAATACTGACCATCTCATCCATCCCTTCACTCTTGGTTAATACTAACCCTCTCCTCCAGCCCTTCACTCTCGGTTAATACTAACCCTCTCCTCTCTCCCTTCACTCTTGGTTAATACTGACCCTCTCCTCCAGCCCTTCACTCTCGGTTAATACTAACCCTCTCCTCTCTCCCTTCACTCTTGGTTAATACTGACCCTCTCCTCCAGCCCTTCACTCTCGGTTAATACTAACCCTCTCCTCTCTCCCTTCACTCTTGGTTAATACTGACCATCTCATCCATCCCTTCACTCTTGGTTAATACTAACCCTCTCCTCTCTCCCTTCACTCTTGGTTAATACTGACCCTCTCCTCCAGCCCTTCACTCTCGGTTAATTCTGACCCTCTCCTCCCTACCTTCATTCTCGGTTAATACTGACTCTCTCCTCCCTCCCTTCACGGTTAATACTGGCCCTCTCATCCCTCCCTTCACTCTTGGTTAATACTGACCCTCTCCTCCAGCCCTTCACTCTTGGTTAATACTGACCCTCTCCTCCCTCCCTTCATTCTCGGTTAATTCTGACCCTCTCCTCCCTACCTTCATTCTCGGTTAATACTGACCCTCTCATCCATCCCTTCACTCTCGGTTAATACTGACCCTCTCCTCCATCCCTTCACTCTCGGTTAATACTGCCCCTCTCTTCCCTCCCTTCACTCTCGGTTAATACTGACCCTCTCCTCCATTCCTTCACTATTGGGTAATACTGACCCTCTCCTCCATCCTTTCACTATTGGTTAATACTGACCCTCTCCTCCATCCCTTCACTATTGGGTAATACTGACCCTCTCTCCACTCCTATCACTCTCAGTTAATACTGACCCTCTCCTCCATCCCTACACTCTCGGTTAATACCGACCCTCTCCTCCATCATTTCACTATTGGTTAATACTGACCCTCCTCCCTCCCTTCACTCTTGGTTAATACTGCCCCTCTCTTCCCTCCCTTCACTCTCAGTTAATACCGACCCTCTCCTCCATCCCTTCACTCTCAGTTAATACTGACCTTCTCCTCCATCCCTTCACTCTCGGTTAATACTGACCCTCTCTCCACTCCTATCACTCTCAGTTAATACTGACCCTCTCCTCCATCCCTACACTCTCGGTTAATACCGACCCTCTCCTCCATCATTTCACTATTGGTTAATACTGACCCTCCTCCCTCCCTTCACTCTTGGTTAATACTGCCCCTCTCTTCCCTCCCTTCACTCTCAGTTAATACCGACCCTCTCCTCCATCCCTTCACTCTCAGTTAATACTGACCTTCTCCTCCATCCCTTCACTCTCGGTTAATACTGACCCTCTCTCCACTCCTATCACTCTCAGTTAATACTGACATTCTTTCCACGCGACTTCACTCCCAGTTAACAGTGACACTCTCCTCCTATTGTTTCCGTGATACCTTGGATTTCCCAATCATTCAGTTCAGTACCACCATGGGTGGAGCTCAGGAGAGGCCCTTGGATGGAGCGGCCTGGCTCACTTTGATTTTTGTTTGGAAGCAGGCATGCAGGCTACACCCTAATTTGCTGAGTTTGTGCATCGAATACAGATATTTGGGATATATGTGACGTTGTGGCAAATAGCCTCGCTACCCGCCTTTGCTAAAACTGTTCTGTAGCCTGCAGGCAGCCATGCAATGAGCAGCCATGCTGATCTTCTCTCTGTCCATCTGCAGTGAAGCACATATTGGCTTTAGTGGAATGTTTCCAATCTGCCTGAGCAACTCCTTGAATTTAGTCATGTTTGTACTCGCTGTTAGAACTCAGCCATGCTTTGCTGACCTTTGGGCTGCCAAATGAAACACTTCACAGTAGCAGGAGAAGCAGTGAGGAGGCAGGAGGCCTGTCCCATTCCCATCAAGTGCAGCATTGAGAGTTGTCATGGAGACACAGGCCCACACTGGCCTGCACTCCTGGCTGAAACAGGACTGTGTAGAAGGGCAGAGAAATAAGATTGAAAAAAAAGCTGATCCAAATTCAAAAATATAAATGGATTTAAAACTAAAGGGGAAGTAAAGTCCAGGTATGTACTTTGTATTTAAGAAAGAAATGCTGATGAAATATTATGCATGAGATTTTATATAATGCTAAATTTATAAATGCCAAAGGAGGCCTGTGAGTTTAGGCTCTTTCCTTACTGCTTCACGACATCGCTAATTCCCGTTGGGTGTAGCATGATTGGTTGCATTAGAGATTGGGTATGCTACCTTTGCATAAAAAGTGTGCCCTAAATCTTGCCTTTCATTTAAACCTGGAATTTACTGGTCTTTATTTCTATTGCCTCAAGCTAAACCAACCAACACCAAAACATCAGATCTTGTTATCCTGGATAATGAGCCCAGTCGAAAATCACGGCCATCAACAGATGTGGGAGAGAAGACTCTTGAAGCCAGCTTGGGTAGGACACCATATTCTTCTTAAACTCTCCTCACTTCTACTAGTTTTCAAATGTCTGGCCATTCTTTAGACCTTTTAAGTTGCTGAATTTTCTTGAGGGTGAGATCGGACCCCGAGACTGTTGTCTGCCTTATGTTGGATACTCTGCTGAGCATAGAATGAGAGTGACAACACTGTAGGAGGTGACAACAGACATTAACTTCAAATTAGCTCATGTTAAGGGGTTTATGTCTGTGCACAGTCTACTCAGTGGTTTTTTTTGTGCTAGTAGATTCGAATTATCCACTAATTTAAATTGAGCAACATAAATATCACAGCAAAGTAGGGATTTGATTCAATAAATGATCAGATAATTTGAACTAAGTGACTTTGGACTAAGAGTAGTCTGTATTTTAATGAATTATCCTACCAACAATCTCATACCTCACACTTTGTTATCATTTATTATTTCAAATGTAAGACAAAAAATGATTTCTGTGTGCATTCGGTGACTGAGGAATGGAATACTTTTCTACAATTGGGACTCAGTGTTTGGCATCAAGCTTTCCTGAACTGGATACCACATGAGTTATAAACAAGCAAAGCTTTGCCCAACTGCTTTTCCTTAGAAGAACACTTTATTGTAGCAGCTTAGCTTGTCTATCTCCCGTCCCAACTGCCCAGCTGACCCCTCTCACAAATAGGACCTAGTCTGACGGAGACTCCATTCATATGGTACCATTGCAGATGGTGGAGGGAGGAAGCCTTATATCTCATCATCCTAGGTTACTGATCCAAACTATGTCCCACAGATTACTTTGCCTCACTGGAAAGACTGAACCATCAACTCATCAGTGTGGGCTGGGTTTGAACCCAGGCATCAGAATTAAATGGGCAGCATGCTGACATGTTGTCATTCAATCCCTAAAGTGAAAGGACTCACTTGCACTCTGGAATGACCCATACTATATATTATAACTACAATACAATGCTAATGGGGTTCAGCACACACATTTGTGCATAAGAAGCACCTTGTGTAACACTTGTATAATGCTTCTGTATCTAGCTTGATATTTAAAAGGCTTACATCCATCATGCAAAAAAACAACCAATCAAAAAGAGAGTTCTGCACTTAATCCACTCTCTCTGAGCACCAGAAGGCTGACAGCAGCACCCCTTGTTACAACAGATGCTGATTTTTGTATCTGTTTTTCTGCCAGCTATGATGGCTCCTCCTTCAGTTTATACCTTTCATCTTTTGTTTCTTCTTTTGACCTTTTGGCTGCTCCTATTTATTTTGCTTCTCGTGCCATCTATCGTGCCAACTCCCCCATTCTCCCTCTATAGTTTATTTCTTGCCATCACCTTAACCATTTATTTATTTCCAGCCTGTCCCCACTGTCCAGGCCCATGGATCCTAATCCATTCACCTCTGTCGTCCATTTTGAAAGCCTCCTCCTTTCAAAAACCTCTTACCCATTGAGACCTCGGCCTCTTGCATCCTATCCTGCAGCCAAGTCCCACTCTTGTCCTCACTGGCATCCACTGGCTCTCTGTGCCTCATGATGGCTATTCCGGGATTGTTTGGGAGTTTTCAGGAATTAAATATTAATCTCCTAGATACTGCTGTGGGTAACCCTGGAGAAAGATCACAATAGTGTCAAAAAATTGTTTTTTTTCTCATTTTCTTCGAACGCTTTTCATTTTAGTTCTAAAATTATTGGAGAAAGGGGAGAAATGGCTGCTTAACCAATTGGGGTGTTTGGAGGCAGGAGATCGCCTGATGAAATCTCCCGATCTCCCTCACCACACTGCACTGTGCTCCTGCTCTACAACCCTGCTGTCCCCAGTTTCACCTTCTGAATCTGGGTGACTGAAACATCCCTAGACCCCAGCCCACCCTACCGCAGTCTATCTAGGTTATCCAGCAGGGGCAGTCGCTGGGTGACGGGGATCTCAGAAGGGGGCAGTCACTGGGGTGATGGGGATCCCAGCAGACAGCAGTCATTGGGGTGATGGGGATCCCAGCAGGGGGCAGTAACTGGGTGATGGAAATCCCAGCAAGGGGCATTGACTGAGTGATGGGAATCCCGGCAGGTGGCATTGATTGGATGGGAATTCCAGCAGGCAGCACTGATTGGGTGATGGGGATCTCAGAAGGGACCAATGACTGCGTGATGGGAATCCCAGTAGGTGGCATTGACTGAGCGCTGCTTATCCCAGCAAGGAGCAGTCACTAGGTGATAGGACTCCCAGTAGGCGGCATTGACTGGACGATGCTTATCCCAGCAGGGAACAGTCAATAGGTGATGGGAATCCCAGCAGGTGGCATTGACTGGCTGATAGGAATCCCAGCAGGGGGCATTGACTGGGTGATGGGAATCCCAGCAGGGGGCATTGACTGGATGTTGGGTATCAGAGCAGGGGACATTTACTGGGTTATGGGAGTCTCAGCAGACAGAGGTCATGGGGGTAATGGGGACCCCAGCAGGGGGCAATCACTGGATGATGGGAATCACAGCAGGCAGCAGTCTTTGGGTTGATAAAAACAATAAAATGCTGGAAATACTCAGCAGGTCTGGCAGCATCTGTGGAGAGAGAAGGAGCATTAATGTCTCAAGTCAGTGACCTTGCATCAGAGCTCTCTACACAGATGCTGAGTATTTCCAGCATTTTTTTGTTTTAATTTCAGAGTTCCAGCATCTGTAGTATTTTGCTTTTATTTTAGCAGTCTTTGGGTGACGGGAATCCCAGCAGAGGGTATTCACTGGATGATGGGAATCCCACCAGGTGGCAGTCACTAGTTGATGGGAATCCCAGCAGGGGCTTTGACTGGGTGATAGGGATCCCAGCAAGAGGCATTGACTGGGTGATTGGGATCCCAGCAGGGAGCAGTCACTAGGTGATGGGAATCCCAGCAGGGACCAGTGACTGGGTGATGAGGAGCCAGCAGGAAGCAGTCACTGGGACGTTTATCGAAGATCTTCTAACTCAGAGACAAGATGCTACCACTGAGCCACAGATGGTACCTTGAGTGGTAAATCCACCCTGATATTTCCATGAATTGTTGCTGGTTCAAATGTTTGACATGTTCTAAATGATGGGTTTTCTGAGGTGTGATTTTCAGGTAGTGATTTTCTGTTTTTCAGACTGGCTGATTGTAGTAGCAATAGTCGTTTCACTTCTCATCATTGTGATTGGAGGATTGGTGATCATTTACAGCAAAAGGTAGGTAGGCCCCAATTCCCATCAAAATCAACCACTCGGGCAGCCCTCCCTCCATTTATTTGGTTCCATCCAGATAAACAACTTTGCTATTGTGCTAAGACTTCTCTGGGTTTGTGGTGATCTCTAAGCACCTGAGCAGGGATTCCTGCTTAGGTTTGCTCTTGGCAATCTGGACTTGTTTCTTTGCATTTTTCACATTTGCCTTTGTCCCGTTTTAAATTTCAGTCTCCACTCATGGGCCAGGTACTTGAATTTTGATGTAGACATTTCAACCTGTCCAAATATCCTATGTGTTAGGATTATGGAGCAGCCAGGGTCTGTCCAGCAAGGCAGCAGCAGAGGCACAGTGTCCACTTACATTGGTACACACAGCCTCGGACTTTGGGGGTTGGGAGGTGTGGTGTATTCGGGAAGAAGAGATGGAGACAAGGACTCACAGATTCCTTGTCAATCTAATAGATGAAAATGCTGAACTGTCTGATGAAGTTCTGTGGTGAGTGCTGGCTGGCTCAATTCTAAATGGCTATTTGAATATTGTGAACTTGGATTGACCCATCAGCTGCAAAGCAATGTCTCATAAACTAGGCTCGATGGCCTAAAAGACCCTGTCAAACACTTCCCCCTCCTGCTGCTCCAACAAGGGCAGGTAACACTGAGATCCACACACAGGCACTGCCTGCAAGGCAGGTCACTGGAAAGAAGGGGCCAATGATCCCATGCTCTTATAACTCTCCCTGATCCTATTGGAGAAAATGTGGCAAGTTCTGTGGTTCAATCTAGATAAACAACTTTGTCATTGTGCTAAGACTTCTCTGGGTTCATGGTGATTGCTAAGCACCTGAGCAGGGATTCCTGCTTAGGTTAAGTCTTGGCAATCTGGACTTGTTTCTTTGCATTTTTCATATTTGTCTTTGTCCCTACTTAAATTTCAGTCTTTACTCGTGGGCCAAGTACTTGAATTTCGATGTAGACATTTCAACCTGGCCAAATATCCTGTGTATTCGGATTGTGGAGTGTGCCTGTATTGTATTTTGATTGTGATCAATGTCTGTTTGTTTCCCTCCTGGCCCATATCTTTTGTATTTGGATTGTGATCTGTGCCTGTATTGTTCCCCTCTGCCCCCTGCCACCCACAACAGTTCCTGTGGATGTGGATTGTGGTGCATGCTTGCACTCTTCCCCCTCACCTTCTGCCAACACATCCGTCCATTTTATTGTGATAGTTATCAACTTTGTTCATCACATAGGAGATTTAGTTGTCGATGCTGGTACTGATTTTTTGATGGATTCATCCTTGAACTGCACACTTTTACCTCAGTCTTGCCTTACGCATCCACTGGAATACTCTTTCAAAAGCTGTGTGACCTGGCTTGGGCACTCTGCAATTCCTGGGCGCTCTGTGGTGCCTGGGAGCTCTGCAATGTCTGGGCGCTCTGCGATGCCTGGGCGCTCTGCGATGCCTGGGCGCTCTGCAATGTCTGGGCGCTCTGCGATGCCTGGGCGCTCTGCAATGTCTGGGAGCTCTGCAATGTCTGGGCGCTCTGCAAAGTCTGGGCGCTCTGCGATGCCTGGGCGCTCTGCGATGCCTGGGAGCTCTGCAATGTCTGGGCGCTCTGCGATGCCTGGGCGCTCTGCAATGTCTGGGTGCTCTGCGATGCCTGGGAGCGCTGCAGTGCCTGGGAGCTCTGCAATGCCTGGGCGCTCTGCGATGCCTGGGAGCTCTGCGATGCCTGGGAGCACTGCGATGCCTGGGAGCAATGTCTGGGAGCTCTCTGATGCCTGGGAGCTCTCTGATGCCTGGGAGCACTGTGATGCCTAGGTGCTCTGTGATGTCTGGGCGCTTGTGATGTCTGGGCGCTCTGCAATGCCTGGGCACTCTGCAATGCCTGGGCACTCTGTGGTGTCTGGGCACTCTGCAATGCTTGGGCAGCATGCAATGTCTGGGCGCTCACTGATGACTGGGAGCACTGTGATGCCTAGGTGCTCTCAGATGCCTGGACGCTCTTTGATGCCTGGGCACTCCATGGTGCCTGGGGACCCTGTAATGCCTGGGTGCTGGCTGATGCCTGGGCGCACTGTGATGCCAGGGCGCTCTGTATGGCCTGGACGCTCTATGATGCCTGGCTATTCTGCAATTCCGAGACGCTCTGCGAAGTGTGGGCGCTCTGTGATGCCAGGATGCTCTGTGACAATGGATGCTCTGTGATACCTGGGTGCTCTGTGATACCTGGGTGCTCTGTGATGCCTGGATGCTCTGTGATACCTCGGCGCTCTGTGATACCTGGATGCTCTGTGATACCTGAGTGCTCTGTGATGCCTGGATGCTCTGTGATACCTGGGTGCTCTGTGATACCTGGGTGCTCTGTGAGACCTGGGTGCTCTGTGAGACCTGGATGCTCTGTGATACCTGGGTGCTCTGTGATACCTGGATGCTCTGTGATGCCTGGATGCTCTGTGATGCCTGGATGCTCTGTGATACCTGGGTGCTCTGTGATGCCTGGATGCTCTGTGATACCTGGATGCTCTGTGATACCTGGATGCTCTGTGATACCTGGGTGCTCCCTGTGATGCCTGGATGCTCTGCGAAGTGTGGGCGCTCTGTGATGCCAGGATGCTCTGTGATACCTGGATGCTCTGTGATAGCTGGGTGCTCTGTGATGCCTGGATGCTCTGTGATACCTGGGTGCTCTGTGATGCCTGGATGCTCTGTGATACCTGGGTGCTCTGTGATACCTGGGTGCTCTGTGATGCCTGGGTGCTCTGTGATACCTGGATGCTCTGTGATACCTGGATGCTCTGTGATACCTGAGTGCTCTGTGATGACTGGATGCTTTGTGATACCTGGGACCTCTGTGATATCTGGATGCTCTGTGATGCCTGAATGCTCTCTGATGCCTGGATGCTCTGTGATACCTGGGTGATCTCTGATGCCTGGATGCTCTGTGATACCTGGATGCTCTGTGATACCTGGGTGCTCTGTGATGCCAGGATGCTCTGTGATACCTGGGTGCTCTGTGATACCTGGGTGCTCTGTGATACCTGGATGCTCTCTGATGCCCGGATGCTCTGTGATACCTGGATGCTCTGTGATACCTGGGTGCTCTGTGATGCCAGGATGCTCTGTGATACCTGGGTGCTCTGTGATACCTGGGTGCTCTGTGATGCCTGGATGCTCTGTGATGCCTGGGTGCTCTGTGATACCTGGGAGCTCTGTGATGCCAGGATGCTCTGTGATACCTGGATGCTCTGTGATACCTGGGCGCTCTGTGATTCCTGGGTGCTCTGTGAAACATGGGTTCTCTGTGATACCTGGGTGCTCTGTGATACCTGGGTGCACTGTGATACCTGGGAGCTCTGTGATATCTGGATGCTCTGTGATGCCTGGATGCCCTGTGATTCCTGGGTGCTCTGTGAAACATGGGTTCTCTGTGATACCTGGGTGCTCTGTGATACCTGGGTGCTCTGTGATACCTGGGTGCACTGTGATACCTGGGAGCTCTGTGATATCTGGATGCTCTGTGATGCCTGGATGCCCTGTGATACCTGGGTGCTCTGTAATGCCTGGGTGCTCTGTGATACCTGGGTGCTCTGTGATACCTGGGTGCTCTGTGATGCCAGGATGCTCTGTGATGCCTGGGTGCACTGTGATACCTGGGAGCTCTGTGATATCTGGATGCTCTGTGATGCCTGGATGCCCTGTGATACCTGGGTGCTCTGTAATGCCTGGGTGCTCTGTGATGCCTGGATGCTCTGTGATACCTGAATGCTCTGATACCTGGGTGCTCTGTGATGCCTGGATGCTCTGTGATACCTGGATGCTCTGTGATGCCTGGATGCTCTGTGATACCTGGGTGCTCTGTGATGCCCGGATGCTCTGTGTACCTGGATGCTCTGTGAAGCCTGGGTGCTCTGTGATACCTGGATGCTCTGTGATACCTGGATGCTCTGTGATACCTGGATGCTCTGTGATACCTGGGTGCTCTGTGATACCTGGGTGCTCTGTGATGCCTGGGTGCTCTGTGATGCCTGGATGCTCTGTGTACCTGGATGCTCCGTGAAGCCTGGGTGCTCTGTGATACCTGGGTGCTCTGTGATGCCTGGATGCTCTGTGATACCTGGATGCTCTGTGATGCCTGGATGCTCTGTGATACCTGGATGCTCAGTGATACCTGGGGGCTCTGTGATGCCATGATGCTCTGTGATACCTGGGTGCTCTTTGATACCTGGGTGCTCTGTGATGCCATGATGCTCTGTGATGCCTGGATGTTCTGTGATACCTGGATGCTCTGTGATACCTGGGTGCTCTGTGATACCTGGATGCTCTGTGATACCTGGGTGCTCTGTGATACCTGGGTGCTCTGTGATGCCTGGGTGCTCTGTGATACCTGGATGCTCTGTGATACCTGGGTGCTCTGTGATACCTGGGCGCTCTGTGATACCAGGGCGCTCTGTGATATCTGGATGCTCTGTGATGCCTGGGTGCTCTGTGATGCCTGGGCGCTCTGTGATACCTGGGCGCTCTGTGATGCCTGGGTGCTCTGTGATACCTGGTGCTCTGTGATGCCTGGATGCTCTGTGATACCTGGGTGCACTGTGATGCCAGGATGCTCTGTGATAACTGGGTGCTCTGTGATGCCAGGATGCTCTCTGATACCTGGGTGCTCTGTGATGCCTGGATGCTCTGTGACACCTGGGTGCTCTGTGATACCTGGGTGCTCTGTGATACCTGGATGCTCTGTGATACCTGGGTGCTCTGTGATGCCTGGATGCTCTGCGAAGTGTGGGCGCTCTGTGATGCCAGGATGCTCTGTGATACCTGGGTGTTCTGTGATACCTGGATGCTCTGTGATACCTGGGGGCTCTGTGATGCCTGGATGCTCTGTGATGCCTGGATGCTTTGTGATACCTGGGTGCTCTGTGATACCTGGATGCTCTGTGATACCTGGGTGCTCTGTGATATCTGGGTGCTCTGTGATACCTGGATGCTCTGTGATACCTGGATGCTCTGTGATACCTGGGTGCTCTGTGATACCTGGGTGCTCTGTGATGCCTGGATGCTCTGTGATACCTGGATGCTCTGTGATACCTGGGTGCTCTGTGATGCCAGGATGCTCTGTGATACCTGGATGCTCTGTGATACCTGGGTGCTCTGTGATACCTGGGTGCTCTGTGATGCCTGGATGCTCTGTGATACCTGGGTGCTCTGTGATACCTGGGTGCTCTGTGATACCTGGGAGCTCTGTGATGCCTGGATGCTCTGTGATACCTGGATGCTCTGTGATACCTGGGTGCTCTGTGATGCCTGGGTGCTCTGTGATGCCTGGATGCTCTGTGTACCTGGATGCTCCGTGAAGCCTGGGTGCTCTGTGATACCTGGGTGCTCTGTGATGCCATGATGCTCTGTGATACCTGGGTGCTCTTTGATACCTGGGTGCTCTGTGATGCCATGATGCTCTGTGATGCCTGGATGTTCTGTGATACCTGGATGCTCTGTGATACCTGGGTGCTCTGTGATACCTGGATGCTCTGTGATACCTGGGTGCTCTGTGATACCTGGATGCTCTGTGATACCTGGGTGCTCTGTGATACCTGGGTGCTCTGTGATGCCTGGGTGCTCTGTGATACCTGGATGCTCTGTGATACCTGGGTGCTCTGTGATACCTGGGCGCTCTGTGATACCAGGGCGCTCTGTGATATCTGGATGCTCTGTGATGCCTGGGTGCTCTGTGATGCCTGGATGCTCTGTGATACCTGGATGCTCAGTGATACCTGGGGGCTCTGTGATGCCATGATGCTCTGTGATACCTGGGTGCTCTTTGATACCTGGGTGCTCTGTGATGCCATGATGCTCTGTGATGCCTGGATGTTCTGTGATACCTGGATGCTCTGTGATACCTGGGTGCTCTGTGATACCTGGATGCTCTGTGATACCTGGGTGCTCTGTGATACCTGGGTGCTCTGTGATACCTGGATGCTCTGTGATACCTGGGTGCTCTGTGATGCCTGGGTGCTCTGTGATACCTGGATGCTCTGTGATACCTGGGTGCTCTGTGATACCTGGGCGCTCTGTGATACCAGGGCGCTCTGTGATATCTGGATGCTCTGTGATGCCTGGGTGCTCTGTGATGCCTGGGCGCTCTGTGATACCTGGGCGCTCTGTGATGCCTGGGTGCTCTGTGATACCTGGTGCTCTGTGATGCCTGGATGCTCTGTGATACCTGGGTGCACTGTGATGCCAGGATGCTCTGTGATGCCAGGATGCTCTGTGATAACTGGGTGCTCTGTGATGCCTGGATGCTCTGTGACACCTGGGTGCTCTGTGATACCTGGGTGCTCTGTGATACCTGGATGCTCTGTGACACCTGGGTGCTCTGTGATACCTGGGTGCTCTGTGATACCTGGATGCTCTGTGATACCTGGGTGCTCTGTGATGCCTGGATGCTCTGCGAAGTGTGGGCGCTCTGTGATGCCAGGATGCTCTGTGATACCTGGGTGTTCTGTGATACCTGGATGCTCTGTGATACCTGGGGGCTCTGTGATGCCTGGATGCTCTGTGATGCCTGGATGCTTTGTGATACCTGGGTGCTCTGTGATACCTGGATGCTCTGTGATACCTGGGTGCTCTGTGATATCTGGGTGCTCTGTGATACCTGGATGCTCTGTGATACCTGGATGCTCTGTGATACCTGGGTGCTCTGTGATACCTGGGTGCTCTGTGATGCCTGGATGCTCTGTGATACCTGGATGCTCTGTGATACCTGGGTGCTCTGTGATGCCTGGATGCTCTGTGATACCTGGGTGCTCTGTGATGCCAGGATGCTCTGTGATACCTGGATGCTCTGTGATACCTGGGTGCTCTGTGATACCTGGGTGCTCTGTGATGCCTGGATGCTCTGTGATACCTGGGTGCTCTGTGATACCTGGGTGCTCTGTGATACCTGGGTGCTCTGTGATACCTGGGAGCTCCGTGATGCCTGGATGCTCTGTGATACCTGGATGCTCTGTGATGCCAGGATGCTCTGTGATACCTGGATGCTCTGTGATACCTGGGTGCTCTGTGATGCCAGGATGCTCTGTGATACCTGGATGCTCTGTGATGCCAGGATGCTCTGTGATACCTGGATGCTCTGTGATACCTGGATGCTCTGTGATAGCTGGGTGCTCTGTGATACCTGGGTGCTCTGTGATCCCTGGATGCTCTGTGATGCCTGGATGCTCTGTGATGCCTGGATGCTCTGTGATACCTGGGTGCTCTGTGATCCTGGGTGCTCTGTGATACCTGGATGCTCTGTGATACCTGGATGCTCTGTGATACCTGGGTGCTCTGTGATACCTGGGTGCCCTGTGATGTATGGATGCTCTGTGATACCTGGGTGCTCTGTGATACCTGGATGCTCTGTGATACCTGGGTGCTCTGTGATACCTGAATGCTCTGTGATGCCTGGATGCTCTGTGATACCTGGGTGCTCTGTGATACCTGGGTGCTCTGTGATACCTGGGTTCTCTGTGATACCTGTGTGCTCTGTGATGCCTGGATGCTCTGTGATACCTGGATGCTCTGTGATGCCTGGGTGCTGTGTGATACCTGGGTGCACTGTGATGCCAGGATGCTCTGTGATACCTGGGTGCTCTTTGATACCTGGGTGCTCTGTGATGCCTGGATGCTCTGTGATACCTGGATGCTCTGTGATGCCTGGGTGCTGTGTGATACCTGGGTGCACTGTGATGCCAGGATGCTCTGTGATGCCAGGATGCTCTGTGATACCTGGGTGCTCTGTAATACCTGGGTGCTCTGTGATGCCTGGGTGCTCTGTGATGCCTGGATGCACTGTGATGCCAGGATGCTCTGTGATACCTGGGTGCTCTTTGATACCTGGGTGCTCTGTGATGCCTGGATGCTCTGTGATACCTGGATGCTCTGTGATGCCTGGGTGCTGTGTGATACCTGGGTGCACTGTGATGCCAGGATGCTCTGTGATGCCAGGATGCTCTGTGATACCTGGGTGCTCTGTAATACCTGGGTGCTCTGTGATGCCTGGGTGCTCTGTGATGCCTGGATGCTCTGTGATGCCTGGATGCTCTGTGATACCTGGGTTCTCTGTGGTACCTGGGTGATCTGTGATACCTGGATGCTCTGTGATGCCAGGATGCTCTGTGATACCTGGGTGCTCTGTGATACCCGGGTGCTCTGTGATACCCGGGTGCTCTGTGATACCCGGGTGCTCTGTGATACCTGGGTGCTCTGTGATGCCTGGATGCTCTGTGATACCTGGGTGCTCTGTGATACCTGGGAGCTCTGTGATGCCAGGATGCTCTGTGATACCTGGATGCTCTGTGATACCTGGGTGCTCTGTGATGCCTGGATGCTCTGCGAAGTGTGGGCGCTCTGTGATGCCTGGCTGCTCTGTGATGCCCGGGAGCTCTCTGATTCCTTGGTACTGTGTGATACCTGGGTGCTCTGTGAAGCCAGGATGCTCTGCAATGCTTGGGCAGTCTGCGATGGCTGGGTGGTCTGTGATGCCTGGCTGCTCTGCGATCCTCGGGAGCTCTGCGATGCCTGGGCACTCTGTGATGCCTGGATGCTCTGTGATATCTGGATGCTCTGTGATACCTGGATGCTCTGTGATACCTGGATGCTCTGTGATACCTGGGTGCTCTGTGATACCTGGTTGCTCTGTGATGCCTGGATGCTCTGTGATACCTGGGTGCTCTGTGATACCTGGGTGCTCTGTGATACTTGGATGCTCTGTGATGCATGGATGCTCTGTGATGCCTGGATGCTCTGTGATACCTGGTTGCTCTGTGATACCTGGATGCTCTGTGATACCTGGATGCTCTGTGATACCTGGGTGCTCTGTGATACCTGGGTGCTCTGTGATACTTGGATGCTCTGTGATGCATGGATGCTCTGTGATGCCTGGATGCTCTGTGATACCTGGTTGCTCTGTGATACCTGGTTGCTCTGTGATGCCTGGATGCTCTGTGATACCTGGGTGCTCTGTGATACCTGGATGCTCTGTGATGCCTGGATGCTCTGTGATACCTGGACGCTCTGTGATGCCTGGATGCTCTGTGATACCTGGGTGCTCTGTGATACCTGGGTGCTCTGTGATGCCAGGATGCTCTGTGATACCTGGGTGCTCTGTGATACCTGGGTGCTCTGTGATACCCGGGTGCTCTGTGATACCCGGGTGCTCTGTGATACCCGGGTGCTCTGTGATGCCTGGATGCTCTGTGATACCTGGACGCTCTGTGATGCCTGACTGCTCTGTGATGCCCGGGAGCTCTCTGATTCCTTGGTACTGTGTGATACCTGGGTGCTCTGTGAAGCCAGGATGCTCTGCAATGCTTGGGCAGTCTGCGATGGCTGGGTGGTCTGTGATGCCTGGCTGCTCTGCGATCCTAGGGAGCTCTGCGATGCCTGGGCACTCTGTGATGCCTGGATGCTCTGTGATACCTGGATGCTCTGTGATACCTGGATGCTCTGTGATACCTGGGTGCTCTGTGATACCTGGGTGCTCTGTGATACCTGGATGCTCTGTGATGCCTGGATGCTCTGTGATGCCTGGGTGCTCTGTGATACCTGGGTGCTCTGTGATACCTGGGTGCTCTGTGATACCTGGGTGCTCTGTGATACCTGGATGCTCTGTGATGCCTGGATGCTCTGTGATACCTGGTTGCTCTGTGATGCCTGGATGCTCTGTGATACCTGGGTGCTCTGTGATACCTGGGTGCTCTGTGATACCTGGGTGCTCTGTGATGCCTGGGTGCTCTGTGATGCCTGGATGCTCTGTGATACCTGGATGCTCTGTGATACCTGGGTGCTCTGTGATGCCCTTATGCTCTGTGATACCTGGTTGCTCTGTGATACCTGGTTGCTCTGTGATACCTGGTTGCTCTGTGATACCTGGACGCTCTGTGATACCTGGATGCACTGTGATACCTGGATGCTCTGTGATACCTGGATGCTCTGTGATACCTGGATGCTCTGTGATATCTGGGTGCTCTGTGGTAGCTGGAGGCTCTGTGATACCTGGATGCTCTGTTATACCTGGATGCTCTCTGATATCTGGGTGCTCTGTGATGCCTGGATGCTCTGTGATAACTGGATGCTCTGTGTTACCTGGGTGCTCTGTGATACCTGGATGCTCTGTGATACCTGGGTGCTCTGTGATACCTGGGTGCTCTGTGATACATGGGTGCTCTGTGATGCCTGGGAGCTCTGTGATACCTGGGTGCTCTGCGATACCTGGGTGCTCTGCGATGCCTGGGAGCTCTGTGATACCTGGGTGCTCTGTGATGCCTGGATGCTCTGTGATACCTGGGAGCTCTGTGATACCTGGGTGCACTGTGATGCCTGGATGCTCTGTGATGATAGGCTGCTCTGTGATACCTGCATGCTCTGTGATACCTGGATGCTCTGTGATACCTGCATGCTCTGTGATACCTGGATGCTCTGTGATACCTGGACGCTCTGTGATACCTGGACGCTCTATAATACCTGGATGCTCTGTGATACCTGGACGCTCTGTGATGCCTGGCTGCTCTGTGATGCCCGGGAGCTCTCTGATTCCTTGGTGCTGTGTGATACCTGGGTGCTCTGTGAAGCCAGGATGCTCTGCAATGCTTGGGCAGTCTGCGATGGCTGGGTGGTCTGTGATGCCTGGCTGCTCTGCGATCCTAAGGAGCTCTGCGATGCCTGGGCACTCTGTGATGCCTGGATGCTCTGTGATACCTGGATGCGCTGTGATACCTGGATGCTCTGTGATACCTGGGTGCTCTGTGATGCCTGGATGCTCTGTGATACCTGGGTGCTCTGTGATACCTGGATGCTCTGTGATACCTGGGTGCTCTGTGATACCTGGATGCTCTGTGATACCTGGATGCTCTGTGATACCTGGGTGCTCTGTGATGCCTGGATGCTCTGTGATACCTGGGTGCTCTGTGATACCTGGATGCTCTGTGATGCCTGGATGCTCTGTGATGCCTGGATGCTCTGTGATGCCTGGGTGCTCTGTGATACCTGGGTGCTCTGTGATACATGGGTGCTCTGTGATACCTGGATGCTCTGTGATGCCTGGAAGCTCTGTGATACCTGGATGCTCTGTGATACCTGGATGCTCTGTGATACCTGGATGCTCTGTGATGCCTGGGTGCCCTGTGACGCCTGGATGCTCTGTGACGCCTGGATGCTCTGTGACGCCTGGATGCTCTGTGACACCTGGGTGCTCTGTGACACCTGGGTGCTCTGTGACACCTGGACGCTCTGTGACACCTGGGTGCTCTGTGACACCTGGGTGCTCTGTGATACCTGGATGCTCTGTGATACCTGGGTGCTCTGTGATACCTGGGTGCTCTGTAATGCCTGGATTCTCTGTGATACCTGGATGCTCTGTGATACCTGGGTGCTCTGTGATACCTGGGTGCTCTGTGATACCTGGGCACTCTGCGATGCCTGGGAGCTCTGCGCTGCCTGGGAGCTCTGCGCTGCCTGGGGACCCTGTGATGCCTGGGCACTCTGCGATGCCTGGTAGCTCTGCGATGCCTGGGGACCCTGTGATGCCGGGGCACTCTGTGATGACTGGGCGTTCTGTGATGCCGGGGTACTCTGTGATGCCGGGGTGCTCTGTGATGCCGGGGTACTCTGTGATGCCAGGGTGCTCTGTGATGCCGGTGTACTCTGTGATGCCAGGGTACTCTGTGATGCCAGGGTACTCTGATGCCATGGTACTCTGTGATGCCGGGGTGCTTTGTGATGCCTGGATGCTCTGCAATACCAGGATGCTCTGCAATACCAGGATGCTCTGCGATGCCAGGATGCTCAGTGATGCCGGGGTACTCTGTGATGCCGGGGTACTCTGATGCCAGGGTACTCTGTGATGCCAGGATGCTCTGCAATACCAGGATGTTCTGTGATGCCAGGGTGCTCTGCAATACCAGGGTGCTCTGTGATACCTGGGAGCTCTGTGATTTCTTGGCGCTCTGTGATACCTGGGTGCTCTGTGATACCTGGGAGCTCTGTGATTTCTTGGCGCTCTGCAATGTCTGGGTGTCCTGTGATGCCTGGGTGCTCTGTGTGACCTGGGCACTCTGTGATGTCTGGGAACTCTGTGATTTCTGGGCGCTCTGCGAAGCCTGGGCACAATGCAATGCCTGGGCACAGTGCAATGCCTGGGCACTGTTCAATGTCTCGGCACCCTGCTTGGGCACTCTGTGATGCCTGGGAGATGTGTGAGGGCTGGGCTCTGTCTGATGCCTGGACGCTCTGTGATACCTGGATGCTCTGTGATACGTGGATGCTCTGTGATACGTGGACACTCAGTGATATGTGGATGCTCTGTGATACGTGGACACTCTGTGATACGTGGACGCTCTGTGACACGTGGATGCTCTGTGATGCCTAGATGCTCTGTGATGCTTGGACACTCTGTGATGCTTGGACGCTCTGTGATACGTGGATGCTCTGTGATGCCTAGATGCTCTGTGATGCTTGGACACTCTGTGATACGTGGATGCTCTGTGATACGTGGACACTCTGTGATACCTGGATGCTCTGTGATACCTGGATGCTCTGTGAGGCCTGGGAGCTCTGTGATACCTGGATGCTCTATGAGGCCTGGATGCTCTGTGATGCCTGGGGGCGCTGTCATACCTGGGTGCTCAGTGATGCCAGTGTGCTCTGTATGGCCTGGATGCTCTTTTTTTTTTCGAGATACAGCACTGATTCAGGCCCTTCGGCCCACCGAGTCTGTGCCGACCAACAACCACCCATTTATGCTAACCCTACAGTAATCCCATATTACCTACCACCTACCTGCACTAGGGGCAATTTACAATGTCCAATTTACCTATCACTTGCAAGTCTTTGGCTGTGAGAGGAAACCGGAGCACCCGGCGAAAACCCACGCAGTCACAGGGAGAATTTGCAAACTCCGCAGAGACAGTACCCAGAATCGAACCCGGGTCCCTGGAGCTGTGAGGCTGCGGTGCTAACCACTGCGCCACTGTGCCGTCCAGTAATGTGTGGCCAGGGTACTCTGTGATGTCTGGGAGCTCTGTGATGTCTGAGAGCTCTGTGTAGCCTGGGCGTTCTGTAATAACTGGGCACTCTCTTTGGCCTGGGCTCTCTGTGTTGCTCAGAAACTCTGCGATGCCTGTGTGGCCCGGGCACTCTGCGATGCCTGGGCGTTCTGTGTGGCCCGGGCACTCTGCGATGCCTGGACGTTCTGTGTGGCCCGGGCACTCTGCGATGCCTGGACGTTCTGTGTGGCCCGGGTACTCTGCGATGCCTGGACATTCTGTGTGGCCCGGGCACTCTGCGATGCCTGGATGTTCTGTGTGGCCCGGGTACTCTGCGATGCCTGGACGTTCTGTGTGGCCCGGGCACTCTGCGATGCCTGGGAGCTGCAATGCCTGGGAGCTGTGATGCCTGGATGCTCTGTGTGGCCCGGGCACTCTGCGATGCCTGGGAGCTGCGATGCCTGGGAGCTGCGACGCTTGGACGCTATGTGTGCCCTGGGCACTCTATCCCTGTTGTTGTTGACTAATCCTTGTTCACTATTGACTTGTCTCATATTCTGATTATTTCTACTTGTATCGTAATTGACTTGTTTGTTATCATAAATGCATGGTTAAAATGTCTTACTGAACTGCAGTAATTCTACACTTTTATTGTCAGATTGTGTGGAAGGAAGAAAAGCCTAACGATAACCGGTCCAGGAGAGGATAATGCAGCCATCGTGGAGAATGGGAATGGGAGAGACTTGGTGGAAGAACGTGGCCTGAAAGTCGACATAAAAAGTTCAGACGAATGGATCCAGCTGATGAATAAAGATAATGTGGAGGTTGTGTCTGAATCAGCAGAAGCTGCCAGGTTAATGAGTGGGGATGAATCAGGAGAACCAGCCAATAGAGAGATGAAGGTGGCCACCGAGGAGGAAAAGGACAAGAGTTAGGTGGAGAAGGACGTAGTGGTGAGGCTCTGCTCCCCTTGTCTCCGCACTCTTTATATGTCACTGACTCAAAGCAAGCCTACTAAATGCATCTGTCAGCACTTTGATAAGCTCTGTGTAACATCCTCCAAAGTTCTTCAAAGACTAGTGTCTAGAATGCCTGCTCAAAACACTATTGAATCTTCGTAAGGAGACGCCATTTCCCCCTCCCATCGAAACATGTCACTCTTGTGTTGAACCATGTCACTCTTGTGTCAGACCATTACACCCTCATATCCAACCATTTCATCTTTGTTTAGAACTATATTGAACATGTCACTCTCGTGTGAGACTGTTTCGCTCCCTGTTGACTGTGTTGCTCTCATGTTGGACTGCGTCGCTCTGGTGTCATTCTCATCACTCCGTGTTGGACTGTGCCACTCCTATGTCCAATCATTTTCCTCTCCTGTTTGACAATTTTCCTCTTGGGCTGGACCATTTTGTTCTCGTGTCGAACCGTGATGCTCTCATGTCGGGTTGTGTCACTCGCCTGTCGGATTATGTCACTTACATGTCAGTCCATGTTGCTTTTGTGCCAGCCCATGTCATTCTCAAGTCAGGCTGTTTCACTCTGGTGTTGGACCCTGCTGCTGGTGCCTTGATATGATGTTTTAATGTGACGTGCTTCCCCTTTTCCATCAGCTATTTGTTTCCCCTTGTTTTATTCGTTACACTCTGACAGAGGGGCTGAGTAGACAACAGCTTGTTAAACCAGCTGCAGGGAACAATGCGAAAGGCATGTGGCCATTAGCCTGCCCTTGAATTGTTCACTTCCTCCTTCAGATGGCAGAATGAGATGCTCTGAGCTGTGAGCGACAGGAGATGTGCTCGTACCATGGAGGGGAGGGTACGGGTCATGGCAGATTTCGCCATCTAGGAATGGCCATGAAGAGAACCAGTAACTTAAAAGTAGACTTCAATCAGAGCCCCACATGGGAATCAGTCCTCACAACACTTGACTCAGAGCTGGACTCTCTGCTTTTGACTGCTGCCATCTCACTACATCCCATCCATGTATACAGCAGTACTATCTCTTTCTGAAATGATGCTTGATAAGAGCAATAAAACAGACAGTTTTAATAGGGACATGATGGTACAGAGAGTTACAAAATTGCCCATTCACCTTAAGGCTTGAAACAAGACTTCTCTATATTGTCTGCAAAGACACAGTGAAATGAGTCCACTAAACTTTACTCCAGTTTGGCTGTAAAGTCACAGCACCGTAGCCTCCATGTTCTGGAACAAATTAATAATCTCCTCAGTAAGACTGCGAGGTCAGCAGTCTGGAACTGAACAAAGCAGGGAGCCCTGCTCTATAGACAGCCTAATGGAATGACGGAATGGTGTACAGAAATTTTTATTCAGAACTTGATCCGTGCTATACCAAAACGGAGAGTGTTTGATGGCTAGTACAGAAGAGACTTTACTCTGGATCTAAAATTTCCTTCATCTGACTCATAATTCTGATGTTGGTGGTTAAAATGGTAAAGTATTCCCTTCCCACAGCTGATCGGTAAAGTGTTCCATTCTCATCTTATTGAGGAACACAAAATCTATCGATAAATGTAATAAAATAGTAAAAGAATGTGTGTGAGAAGGAATTATATGTTAATAGTGGTTTAAGTACTTTTAGTTTTAATAATTGCATGTAATGTTGTGTAATGCCAGTCTAGGTGGTGATGTCTTGGAACTCTGTGGGCTACACTTTCAGCGGAATGTGGGAAATGACCATTTAATCCCATTGCCTCAGTATTGCGCACGCCAGGAGGGTGTGGCTCATGCTCTTTGCTGCTTCCTTGAGTTACAGGGGCTAGTATAGCCAGTCTGCAGGCTGTCTTTAGCCATGATTAAACCTGTTCCTTGGGCGACTGAGAGGCATAATTCAAGCAGGATGGCCTAGGTGATGTCAGCACTCACAGCCTGCTGGCCTTCCCATCCCCTCCCCAACTCCTGGCCATTCCAACATTCCCTTCCCCCACTTCCAGTCTTCCCATTCTCCCTCTCTCCCAACTGCCAGCCATCCCATGCTTCCTCTTCCAAACTGTTTGGTGTCGTTTTGTCATTTTGCATGTGATGGGCAGTTTGACGTTATTTAACAAAAGCAAAATACTGCGGATGCTGGAAATCTGAAATAAAAACAGAAAATGCTGAAAATACTCAGTAGGTCTGGCAGTATCTGTGGAGAGAGAGATAGAATTCACATTTCAGGTCTGTGACCTTTCATTAGAATGGTCTGATGAAAGGTCACAGGCCTGAAACATAACTCTTAGTTTTTCTCTTTCCACAGTTGACTTTATTGAATTCTGGTCATTCTGGTGAATCTCTGGAATGCGGGACATCATATTCCAGAGATCTACTTGCCCTGTGAGCGCTAATTACAAGCAGTGATATGATGAAAGAGGTTGCAAGATTATTGAAATGACTGGTAGAAGAGTATTGCAATAAGTTACTTTTTCTAGAGAGATGCCCACCCATTCACTGCATTATACATATTATTCAGCTCATCCCAGTCACAGGGAATCATTTTTTGAATGGCATATTTACTCAGGATCAATTCATGCTCTGTACAGTATTTGATACATAGAAATAGTTGGATAACAGAAAGCAATTCCCGCCCCACCCCTCCATCCTCTGCCACCCATTGGGGCATTTCATTCGCTCCTTTCTGCTGGAAGACTGAGGCCTTACGAGTAATTTCCTTATGCCATCTCTGGTCTTGGGAGATATTTGGACACATCGCAGAGGGGATGGTAGGTACTTGTCCTTTAGTCACTGAGCAGCCACTTGCACATGTGTGTGTGTGTGAGAGAAACAACTGAATGCTTGTATCTTTCATTTGTGTGCCTTCGCAACCCATACAAAACAAAGTACGGAGAGTTAGTTCACCAGTTTAAATGTGTGTGCTGACCCTTAACGACTTTGTGCCAACCTCCTCTCTCGCCAGTTTAACAAAGACGCAGAGCCAGTTAAAAGAAAAGTAAATAGGTTAGCACTATGCTAAAACACTGGAGAGGGGAGTCTGGTGCCGATGTGTTGTGCATTCGCATGATAATTGGCAACAGTCATTGCCAGGCGTTAGTTACTAAAACTACTACTCTTATTTAGTACTGGGTAAGTTGCGAGTTAATGTAAAGTTTGCGGTCACAAGATACAAAGATATTTATTTCGGGTTGCTGTGTATTATAAGTGGATGCTGTAAAGAACATTGATATGTCTCTGCATTTTGTGGCTATTAACATGTATTTCAAGCTCCAATGGAGTGAATAGTGTTCAGTATTTATATTAAAAACACATTATAAAAACTTGCTGCTTTTTTTTCTTAGTGAGGCTTGTGGAATTCATAGCCATAATGTGTGTGTGTCTGTCACTGAGTCTCTGTATGTGTGTTTGCCAGTGTGTGTGTTTCTGTCTGTGTGTATCTCTGTTTGTGTGTGCATCTGTGTGCGTCGTATGTGGCTGTGCATTTCTGTATGCATGTCTGTGTGTCTCTGTCTGTGTGTCCATGTATGTCTCTATGTGTCTCTGTGTTTCTGCCTATGTCCATCTGCATGTGACTGTGTGTAATTGACCCTAATATTAACTGGAATATCAGATCAAATGGTTAGATGCAGAGCAGTGGGAAGAGGCTATTATGGAGCATGAAGGCTGGCATAGACCATTTGGGCTGAATGGCTTGTTTCAGTGCTGTAGACTTGATGTAATTCACTTGAATGAATGAGATCTGATGAAGATCAATCCAAATAAACAATGTTGAAGAAAGTAGAATTTGAGAATTCTGGCCGTAATTTTACGCTCTTCCAGGACCAGGCTGGGAGCTGGCAGGGGGCACAAAATCGAGTGGGAGGTGGGGCGGGGGGGGGGGGGGGGGGGGATGTGGTTGGGGGGTGCTGTTCCCATTGTTTACTCTGCCATTTTACCATCAGCGGGGGAGGTGGCAAACTGCCTGCCTGCCCCAGGCCTATTGAGGCTCTTAAGTGGCCAATTAATCGCCGTTTAAGGACATCCTCCTGCTGCCGTGGCCGGGCACTTCATCAGTTGAGGAGGCTGCCTGGTAATACCAGGTGGCCTACTTGTGGGCACGGGCAGGGGAGGGCACTCCTGATCGGGGTACCCTGTACCTACAGAGGGCACCCCCAAGCAGCACAAGCCTTCCCTGCTGGAGCACCTCCCCCCACCTTCCTGATTGACCCGGGGACCAGCTGATTGTCCTCAGCAAGGCCTGAAACCCCACTTACCTTTTTTCGGGGCCAGCATCCCTCTTGTTCCATGTAATATCTGGGTTACAATATTCTTTGTACCGAATAAAGATGGTAGTCTATGTGTCAAGGTGGCTGGAGTTTATTTACAAATGTCTATCATCTACAGCTGCCACTACAAGACAGCTCACACTAGGCTCTGCACTATCTGTAACACCATATCCTCTAATGATGCTTACAGTTCATTTACATATCTACCGAGCAACAACCTTCATCTCATGTTGCATGCAGACCCAGCAGTGGCCACCGCTCCCGGTGGTGCTACTGGGACTGAAGAACTGCCGGCCTGCTGATTGACTGGCAGCTCTTGGAGGCAGGACTTCCTATCTCAAGGGCCTGGACCACATAAAATTGCTGTGTGACTTCCAGGCCTGGCAGAGACAGGCTCACCTGTGACATTTAAGACGGTGGAGCGGGGCCTCCACTGCCATGTAAATTTCCAGCCTTTGTATCTGAGAAGAATCAGAAGTTATTAATAGACTGTTAATGATGACCTTCGCCTTCCCTGCAGATATGGAAGGCGTCTACTTGCATGCTAGGTCAGACGGCAAGCTTTACAATCTATCAAGGCTGAAAGCGAAGATAAAAACACATCACGTCCTGATCAGAGAACTCCTCTGTGCTGATGATGCTGTGCTAGTCGCTCACATGGAAACCCAGCTACAAAGACTCATGGACTGTCTCTCCCCTGCCTGTAACTTGTTCTCCTTGACAATAAACGTCAAGAAAACTGTGGTCATGGGACAAGGTGTTGCATCTCCGCCCCGATCACACTAAATAACACCCCACTGGAAGTGGTTAGCAAATTCTGCTACTTGGGTCCATGGTGACAGACAATCTGTCCCTTGATGCAGAACTCAATATATGCATAGGGAAAGCAGCTTCCAACTTTGGCCAACTTGTAAAAGGCACATGGATAACATTGAACTGGCCCTTAGGACCAAGCTGCTGGTTTATAAGACCTGTGTTCTCAGCACCTTGCTGTATGGCTGTGAAACATGGGTGACTTACATCTACCAGGAAAAGAAGCTCAATAATTTCCATCTTCACTATCTGTGGCGCATTATGGGTACATCCTGGCAGGACAAAATCACAAATGTTGCAGTCCTCTCTAAGACAGAAGTGTGTTGGCACTGATCAAACAGGTGGCTTCAGTGGGTCGGACACATCCGCAGGATGGAAGATGGTTGCATACCCAAGGACCGTATGTATGGTGAGGTAACCGGGGCCAGATGACCAGTGGGGCACCCAAAGCTCCGCTCGCAAGCATGTGAAAGCCCTAAATGTCGACTATTGCACCTGGGAGTCTCTAGCTGGCAAAAGAGAGAAATGTGGACTGTGGACTAGTGTGCACTACCACAATAACCAGTTGCTACAGCAGCTTGGTAACAGGTGCCAAAGTCAAAAACAACAACTCACAGTGTCACCTGGCAGCTTCACGTGCAGCACTTGTGGCAGAAGCTGCCTCTTAAGGATTGACCTTCACAGCCATCAGCAAAGGTGCACCAAGAGAAGACACCCCACCTGAATGGATTGTTTGCTGCATGTCCATCATCTTTCGTAGGTGGAAGGATGCCAACCAACCTTGAGGTGTTGATTGAGGGATAAATGTTAACCCAGATATGCTCTGCTCTTTTCAAAATAATTCCATGAAATCTTTCACATCCACCCAACAAGGTAGACAGAGCCTCAGCTTAATATCTCATCAGTGCAACACTCTCAGTACTGATTTGATTTTGATGTATTGATTTAGAGATACAGCACTGAAACAGGCCCTTCGGCCCACCGAGTCTGTGCCGACCATTAACCACCCATTTATACTAATCCTACACTAATCCCATATTCCTACCACATCCTCACCTGTCCCTACATTCCCCTACCACCTACCTATACTAGGGGCAATTTATAATGGCCAATTTACCTATCAACCTGCAAGACTTTTGGCTGTGGGAGGAAACTGGAGCACCCGGAGGAAACCCACGCAGACACAGGGAGAACTTGCAAACTCCACACAGGCAGTACCCAGAATTGAACCCGGGTCGCTGGAGTTGTGAGGCTGCGGTGCTAACCACTGCGCCACTGTGTCAGCCTACATTATGAACTTAGGTCTCTGGAGTGGGGCATGAGTACGCAACCTTCTGACTCAGAGGTGAGAGTGCTACTACTAAGCTATAACTGATAGTTTCTGCTCCTTCATTCTTAATGATCTCAGCTCAGTCTGCTACTCTGTTGTCCTTAAGGCTTGCCCCAGCAGTTGCACAGTGGCGCAGTGGTTAGCACCGCAGCCTCACAGCTCCAGCAACCCGGGTTCAGTTCTGGGTACTGCCTGTGCGGAGTTTGCAAGTTCTCCCTGTGACCACATGGGTTTCCTCTGGGTGCTCTGGTTTCCTCTCAGCCAAAGACTTGCAAGTTGATAGGTAAATTGGCCATTGTAAATTGCCTCTAGTGTAGATAGGTGGTAGGAGAATGGTGGGGATGTGGTAGGGAATATGGGATTAATGTAGAATTAGTATAAATGGGTGGTTGTTGGTTGGCACAGAGTCAGTGAGCCGAAGGGCCTGTTTCAGTGCGGTATCTCTAAATAAATAAATAAAATATATAAATGCAAGTGTGAACGATGTAGGAAGGGGCCTCTGCTGTGAGATATGAGTGTGAACAAACAGAACAAGACCCTAATGCCAAAGAATTGAGTGTGAAAATGATAGGAAAGCACAGCTCACTTGGAGAAATGAGCAATAGAGAATGGGAAACCCAGCTCTATCGCCAACCCCTCCTTCCTGTGATGAAGTGGCTGTTTCCTCAGAAACACATTGCAAAGTGCAGCTGGAGAAGTCATAACATCGAAAGAACAAATAATGAAGTGCATGCTCGGAACTGAGGTACCAATAAACATTTATTAGATTTTTGTGTAAATTTATTTAACACCAAGAATACAGCACAGAGTGAAATAATCCAATGTATCACTTTCCTTCAACATACAAAGGCTGCAAGTTTGTACATGAAAATTCCAACAGCAATTCCACAAAGTACAACAATATATAAAAGATCAGAAAATCTTCCATATAAAATAGTGAAGATAAGATGTTTACCTGCATGTGGGACTTGACAGAGGAAGTCAGCTATAACCATGCATGTAACTCACAATCCCATTCATTGCATGCCATTGTTCCATGCTGGCCAATTCTGTAGGCAGGAATTGGATTGTAAATCCATCTGACCATCAGAGTCAGTCAACACTGAGACACAGCAGCCACAGCAAATTGGAGACCACTAAGTGGTAATGGGGAAACTTGGAGAGGGGAGACAAAGGGAGGATGAGAGACAAAGGGATGGGCGGTGAGAAGGTGTATCAACAGGAAGAAATTCTGAGATTGTGTGGGGTTCTCCTCATGTAATATTGGAATTTTACTGCAACCCATGTGGAGATGATGCAAATTAAGTTACGGCAGGAGATTTTTACTGGATGTTGTCTCTCAGAAAGTGAATTATCCTACTGTTTGTCTTTACTGAATTTACCCTTCAGAGGGTGGATTACCTGACCCTGTTTTATTTTTACTGTATTTACCCCTGAGAGGGCATTCACTGTAACACTGATTATTACCATATTTACCCCTCAGAAAGTGCATTACTCTCACTCTGATTTTGACATAGTTACCCTTGGATTAGGGAAATAAATCTAACCCTGATGTTTCTGCTCAGCCTGAACAGTGTGTGTGGACACACACTCATCTTCACATCAGTGATGCTCTCTGTGTGATTGGTTCCTTGTACTTTTAGTTCGTGGAAAGGTTCCCACTGAATTCGATGGGTTGTGCTCCAGGTAGGAGCGGAACTGCAATGGCATCCATTACTGCTTTACTGTATATCACAGCAATCCAATATAGGCGCAAGTAACATTAAGGAGTAACATCCAAGGGTACAAACCAAGATTAGCTATCCGAAACAAAGGCATTGAAAGGCTTGCTGGTGTGATCCCAGGCATTGTGACTTACCCACTGGTGAACTGCAGATATTAAAAAGCTGTCAGTTCTTTTAACGGAATGAGGTACATGTTACACTCAGGGCTGACTTCCTCTGTGAGCACCATGTTGGCTGTTTAAGGTATTACCATGTCACTTATATGCACAAAACACAAATGGTTACGTACCGACTGTAAAGTTACGAATCGCCTGGCAGTCCCACATAACCAGGCTGGCTGCACACAAACACACGTCAGCATTTGGGTTTGATTTACAAATGAAACAGCAAGTATTTACACTGCAAGAGGTGCCTCGGAAGAATGTGACAATCACAAGGAAAAGATGATCCAGCCTCCCCCCACCCCTACCAACTTCTTCCAAAAGACATACCTGAATCATGGGCAGCTTACTTCTTACATGAGACAACAAAAAGAAAATTCATCAGGACAGTCGCTGCATGTCACGGTTTATCCTCTACCCCTTTCCTATCCGTTCACTCACACTGTGTTTACACAGTGGCTACTGGTCAGAGCTGGGTTCTAGCGAGACAGGAGCCTGTTTACTCAGCAGCTACTGGTCAGAGCTGGGTTCTAGCGAGACAGGAGCCTGTTTACTCAGCAGCTACTGGTCTGATCTGGGTTCTGGTGAGGCTGGACACTGTTTACTCTGCAGCTACTGGTCTAATCTGGGCTCTAGAGAAACAGGACCCTGTTTACACTGCTGGGAGGGAGGTTACTGTGATGCATGACCATCTCCCTGTGCTGCTTAACTAATTTGCTTGAGTTTTTTAATGAGGTAACAGAGAGGGTCGATGAAGGTAATGCAGTTTATGTGGTGCACGCGGACTTCTAAAAGGCATTTGATAAAGTGTCACATAACAGGCTTGTGAGCAAAGTTACAGCCCATGGAATAAAAGGGACAGCAACATTGATACAAAGTTGACTGAGTGACAGAAAACAGAGAATAATGGTGAACGGCTGTTTTTCGGATTGGAGGAAGATTTATAGTGGGGCTCCCCAGGGGGCGGTGTTGGACCCCAGCTTTTCGTGATATATTTTATTGATCTAGACTTGGGTGTGCAGGGCACAATTTCAAAATCTGCAGATGACACAAAACATGGAAGTATTGTGAACTGTGAGGAGGATAGTGATAGACTTCAAGAGGACATAGACGGGCTGGTGGAATGGGTGGACAAGTGGCAGATGAAATTTAATGCAAAGAAGTGTGAAGTGATTCATTTTGGTAGGAAAAACAAGGAGAGGCAATATAAAATAAAGGAGACAATTCTAAAGGGGATACAGGAGCAGAGGGACCTGGGGGTATATGTGCCCAAATCATTGAAGATTGCAGTAATATCAAAGCAAAATACTGCTGATGCTGGAAATCTGAAATAAAACAAGAAATGCTGGAAATACTCAGCAGGTCTGGCAGCATCTGTGGAGAGAGAAACAGAGTTAACATTTCAGGTCATTGACCCATCTTCAGAACTGGCAAATATTAGAAATGTGAAAGGTGATAAGCAAGTAAAGCGGGGGTGGGGCAAGAGATAACAAAGGAGGTGTGGATAGGACAAGGTCACAGAATAGCTGACCAGAAGGTTGTGGAGCAACCTTCTAATGTACTAATGGAGCATTAGTACAGATAGGGTGTTAATGGACTGAATATTGAACAGTCGCAAGTACAAACATGAAAAAAAACACAGTGGGTAAGCAAACTGAACAAACTAAGAAGAAATAAAATAAAACAGACACAAAAAAAAATATGAAAAGGAAAAATAAAAAAATAACTAAAAATTAAAGTAAAATGGGAGGCCCGTCACGCTCTGAAATTATTGAACTCAATCTTCAGTCCGGCAGGCTGTAGCGTGCCTAATCGATAAATGAGATGCTGTTCCTCGAGCTTGCGTTGATGTTCACTGGAACACTGCAGCAATCCCAGGACAGAGATGTGAGCATGAGAGCAGGGGGGAGTTTTGAAATGGCAAGAAACCGGAAGCTCAGGGTCCTGCTTGCGGACTGAGCCGAGGTGTTCCGCAAAGCGGTCACCCAGTCTGCGTCTGGTCTCCCCAATGTACAGGAGACCACATTGTGAGCAGCGAATACAGTATACTACATTGAAAGAAGTACAAGTAAATCGCTGCTTCACCTTGTTTGAGGCCTGGGATAGTGAGGAGAGAGGAGGTAAATGGGCAGGTATTACACCTCCTGCGATTGCAGAGGAAGATGCCATGGGAAGGGGACAAGGTGGTGGGGTAATGGAGGAGTGGACCAGGGTGTCACGGAGGGAACGAACCCTTCGGAATGCTGACAGGGGAAGGGAGGGGAAGATGCGTCTGATAGTGGGTAATAATTATTATTAATGAAGATTGCAGGGCAGGTTGAGAAAGTGGTTAATAAAGCATATGGGATTCTGGGCTTTATAAATAGGGGCACAGAGTACAAAAGCAATACAAAACCTATATAAAACACTGGTTCGGCCTCAACTCGAGTATAGTGTCCAGTTCTGAGCTCCACACTTTAGGAAGGAGATAAAGGCATTACAGAGGGTGCAGAATAGTTTCACGAGAATGGTTCCAGGGATGAGGTACTTCAGTTACGTGGATAGGTTAGAGAAGCTGGGGCTGTTCTCCTTGAGAAGAGAAGATTAAGAGGAGATTTGATGGAAGTCTGGATGAGGGGTCTGGACAGAGTAGATAGGGAGAAACTATTCCTGTTGGCGGAAGCAAAGAGGTGATTGGCAAAAGAAGCAATGGTGACATGAGGAAAACTTTTTTAAGCAGTGAGTGGTTAGGATCTGGAATGCACTGCCTGAGAGTGTGGTGGAGGCAGATTCAATTGAGGCCTTCAAAAGAGAATTGGATAATTATCTGAACAGAAAAATTTGCAGGGCTACCGGGAAAAGGCAGGGGAGTGGGACTAGGTGAGTTGCTCTTGCAGAGAACTGGCATGGACACAACGGATCAAATGGCCTCCTTCTGGACTGTAACCATTCCAGGATTCTATGATAAATGTTAACCTTTCCAGTGCGTGGGTTGTCTAGGGTTGCAAAACCCTCCAGGATTATGCTGGAGTGTTCAGAGTTTGAAGACGAAAGCTCCAGGAAGTGACCTGGGATAAAAACCATAGGGACATTAAAAAAAGTGTTTACTTTTCTCTTTTGAGAGCTCTAATTTATTACTCACCAAAATTTGGAGAAGATAAGGTGGGTGAGGGGGGAGAGGGTGAATAAGTAGTTTGATCAATAAGCAGGGGTCATCCAGTCAGGCAACAAAGAGCCTGTTTGCTTTCTAACAGGTGCGGTAGGGCAGAACACCCAAGGGTGAATGAGTGGTGAGTTTGTGTGGTTGCAGGCAGGGTGGTGGGTGGTTCTGTGATAAAGCCTCCAGCAATATGTCCAACCAGAGTAGGCGGCTCTAGTGCTGTGGAACCATTTAAATGAACTTCAGCTGACTTGGGGATCCTGAGGTCTCCATCCTCCCCAAGCAAGTTTACATCCAGTCTGACACCACACTAACATTGTATTCCATGCAGTGTCTAACCAATACAGTGTAGGACTCCCCCAGTGAATCCGCACTAGGACTCCCCAGAGTCAGGTGAGGCTGAGACATCAGATTTATACAATGACTTTAGTGATTGCTGCACTGTAGCATAATCTAAAGTTGTCATATAAATGCCCCTTTTGCAAAGGGGATGGGATACTGCAGTCCAGCTACAAAATAGGACAGTGTCTCTCCACTAAGCACTTAAAGAAGGGTGGTTGAAGACAGAGAGACTTGTAGAACCTCCTTAAAGTGACACTGAGTCACAGCTCCAGCTCCTACAAGTATCAGAGCCTGGGATCCCTGCAGCAGAGAGGTCCTGTCACTGGAAACCAGCAGAAATCAACAAGGGGCTGTGATGCAAGGAAATGTGTTTACAGAGCACCCTCTGAAGCAACGTACAACAGCAATGTTTCTCCATGCCATCACATTGCATCAAGGACACTGATGGTGCCTTAAAGCATTACAAGTCCAACTTATTTTAAACAAGCATAGACATGTACCTCGGCCCCCACCAGTACTGTAGATACAGACTGTACATCGGCACCTACAAATTCATTGCCACATAGCACCGAGGCATCTCTCTGAGCTTTATTACTATTTCAGAGAGGACAAAGGAACACCCACACCTTTAGAACCAGTAGCAACGATTCTCAGCGCCTCATTTGTTTGGCAAATAAATTAGGGAATGATACGTTCTACTCACCTCGAAGAACACTGAAGCCAAGGTCGCCATGGAAACTGAGCTTGCACTGTCCTGCTGTCCAGGTGCTTTGCTGCAGATTTGATTCTGTTGGTGGAAACTCTCCGATCTGTTGTTAACGAGGGAAAAGCCAGGCCTGCAAACTAAGGGGTGAGCCATGCGCAGTTTAAACTGTGAAGTGGGAAGGATTGGCAGCTCGGGGGTTGAGGTTATCATGTTCACATGACAGGGGCCAGATCAGTATTCTAATCATTTGCAGCAAAGCTTTTGCAAACTTGTATCTCTTTTTTAAAAGGCAGTGAGATATCAGTGGGGTGTGGGGGTATATCTGTAAGGTCTGTGCCTCAGACTGGAAGGTTTCCAGAGTGCTACACGCCCCATCTTTACAGGAAGGTTTAGTTTAGTTTTAGAGATACAGCACTGAAACAGGCCCTTCGGCCCACCGAGTCTGTGCCGACCATCAACCACCCATTTATACTAATCCTACAATAATCCCATATTCCTACCACATCCCCACCTGTTCCTATATTTCCCTACCACCTACCTATACTAGGGGCAATTTATAATGGCCAATTTACCTACCAACATGCAAGTCTTTTGGCTTGTGGGAGGAAACCGGAGCACCCGGAGAAAACCCACGCAGACACAGGGAGAACTTGCAAACTCCACACAGGCAGTACCCAGAATTGAACCCGGGTCGCTGGAGCTGTGAGGCTGCGGTGCTAACCACTGTGCCACTGTGCCGCCCTGTCTGCTAGGTTGATATTCTCCCACCTGCCCCGAACATATTAACTTATATCAACTTATTCCTGGCCAGGCTGCACCAATCACCTACCCAAGCCAACAACATTCTTCATTGCTCAAGCCCAGCTGGTGGGTGGCGCCAGCCTATTCAACCATGGGGTGAGCCGCAGCTGAGTCTCACACAAACTGCCCACACGGACAGCACTCTTCAGTCGCTGGATCGAGAGGGGGAGTGAAAATAACCCCGATGTGAGCTGTTGGCCCTTTCTTCCTCCGTCCTCTTGAGTTCCAGCTAGCAGTCATTCAAATCACTTCACAACCTCCACAGTCAGCTCCTCTCATCTCCCCGGTGCACTGCATTTCTCAGTCAATTATCAGTTTTTAATCGCACACAAAAAATCTACAGCCAAAAAGTTTAGCTATCAAAAGATATATAAGGTTCTTTTAGGGGCTTGGAAAGCTGTTGTTAAGAGGTTACATTAGTGTATAAAAATTATGTCAAAACGGAAGAACAATTAACACCCATTGTTGCCCGATTGTTTCAAAGTAGTATATGCACTAAGTATCATGCAAAGTTTACGTTAGACACAAGAGTACAAGATTTAATAACAGTCCACAGTAATTCAACAGCTCAAGGAGACACTCCAAGAAAACAGAAAACCAATTAACACCAAACAACAGAGAACCAACTGGATCCTTAAAAACTCATTTGCTTCAAGGATTGATAACTGGGAATTTATTCCAATGACTCGTTTCATCTGTGAAATCTCTCAGCAGAGGGTTTTAGCAATAATTGTACAGATTGTAATATAATCTTACCTGTCACACAAGGTGGATAATAGTTTAAAAATATCACAACCCACCCCCAGCGTATGAGTGGGTACCTTTCAGTTAACCAGGACAGCATGTGTCAGGTTATAGGATCCTTGTTTTTGTATTTGCCAAAGATAACAAGGGAACACATTCCAGAGACATACACCTTCTCCCATTGCTTCATATGCAAACAGGCCTCCCCAGGACATTGGGCTTCGTGTGACACTGTAGTGATTGTTGCAGGGAGCAAAGCTCGACATAAGCCTTGTACCTGTCTGCTACGCTGAAGTCAAAGGAAGTGTCTGGGGAATGGATCATGCAGAGACAACATTTATTTAATGCTGTTCTACCCAGTAGCAGATGAACCTGACCGATAAGCTCCAACTGAAACCACTCACAGTTAGAGAATGGCATCTTGACTATCCTTTGGATCAATTGCCAGATTTTCTCACATTTGCTGCCATGTTGTTACAAGGGGTTAGGGGCTGAGTGGGACAGGTCACAGGTCACAAAGAATCCACTTCTCTCCTCAAATCATAAGTCCTGGCAAAGTAACTCATTGCTTAGTTGAACTGGATCGCAGCACATTCAGTGTTCCAGCAGCAGGTGGCTGTGCTGACACCAGTCAGGCTCTATATATGAATATAATATAAATTATCTATGTATTTGAACAGGATGTGCAAATAATATTGGCTCAGTACAGGTCTGGCACCAAAACATCTTTAATTTTGCAGGAGGCACTGTTTCATCAAAGGACTCATGGGTTCATCTGAGAACTTCCATCTCACTGGCGGCTCACTTTGAAAATTTCAGGTGATGCTAGCGATACTAAAACAACCTGCTGACACTTGCACTGAGGGCCACTTTTAACTTCACAGCCTGCCTGGTGACATTGGAGAACCCGCCTGAATTTTATCCCCTCAGAAATCAATAGTTCTGGATGATGGAGTTGAAAACGAGCCCCTGCTCCCCCATTAGGAGGGTAGTTAAGCTGGTGGGTTAAACTGGTACCAGGATATGTAGGGCTTTAAGCACCAGTAAAAGTTGGTGACCTTCCACTGCACAAGTCCATTTTGCCACACAATTGGTGTGTGGGCTCTGACCTCAGGATTGTCTAGGTGATCAAGCAGTGTGACAAGCATAAATGGATCATTATAGAAAATAAAGGTCTGGTGCAGAGAAAGGTTTTTTCAATACTCAGATCAGGAGCAACCTTTAGTTTTGCCCCCCTGCTGGAATGTTTAACTCTATCCTCGCCCCCAACCACCCCCCCCCCCCCCATCCCGTCCCCCCACCCCGGGCCCATGAAGGAAGCTATGCTGGTGTAGACTGTTCAAAAAGTTTATCCACAATGTTCTACCTTGCTGGATTTGAAATGGCAAGAGGGCATTTTCCATTCAAGATCTGCAGTAGATGACATGTGGAACTAAGCTGGTATTGGGCAAGCACCGTTAGTTATCCTCTGCTACCACCACCCCATCGATAAGCAGCCAGCTGGGGGAATTCCTCAGCAGAAGCAAGGCCTTAGCCTGTGAGGAACCTCCTTGGCCTTGCCTGTTGGCCGGTGCTGTTAGATTGCGGCACATTTCCCAGAATGTACAGTGTTATTTGAACACTACCTATCACACCACGTGACAGGTCCCGCTTGGAGTTCAATTTTGATTTCAAGGAAGGTGGGATGGGGGAGTACATGACATCATCACTGGACTAATGCACTTGTGGACTTTACTAATTGCAGTAATGTGCATAAAGCCAGATCACTTCCCTGAGAATGGCCAGTCTCAAGTATTTAGGCCAAAAGCATGTGCTTAATAATAATACTAACCATACAATTTCCAAGATCCAACACAGCAGATAGAAGTGCTCAAAGTCCTGGATGTGCAGTAAAGGTGATACAATTAGCCTGCCTTGCAAAGTGAGCAGGAACTGAACAACCCACACAATTCTCAATCAAGTCAAAGGCGAGGGGATGGCGGGGAAAGGGACCACTTTACAAGCCACATGTGGTTTGGCTGCAATCTTGTGCTTTGATTGGTGAATTTGGTTCTATCAACTGGGCTCCTTGCTCATTCCCTCTTCTTTCTCACTTGACCGTTTGCAAATCTGAAAAGTACTACACAGTAACTGGTAAAACTCAAGTTAATCCCCTTCACCAGCTCCAGTATTTACGATTCAGACCTTACGCTAACTACATTTAGATAAAAGAATAAAAGGATTTTGATGTGTTATTAATTGTTTTGTTTCCTGTCAGATGAACGATTTCAACAGAAGCGAGTTTCGGGGGAGGGTAGCGGGGGGCTCATGGGTGATGGGACTGGGTGTCCCTCTCTCCTCTGCACTCCCGGTTCCATGGTTCCTCCTCAACAATTGTGTAGTCGGCAGCTTTGCCATTTTTGGCCATAGTCACCTGGAAGCAATTATGAGGGAAATCTAACTCAAGGGTGCAAGGCACTTGAGAAAAAGAAAGAGAAATATAGAAAGTAAAAGAGTGAGAACAAACTCAAGTTGCATGCTTAAGCCCCCTTTCCTATTGAGATGATACTGTATATTCAGCCAGCATTGGAGCCTTGAGCTAAACTCGAAATGATACAGAGAGGGAACAAACCCCCTTAGTTTTTGATACGAAAACTATGGGGGTAATTTAGACTTTGTGCGACCATGTAATACAGGTGATATCGGACCAGCCACCTGTTATACATATCTCCCAATCTTCAGTTATGAATGAAAATTAGAAATGATGTATAACAGACAGCTGAATTGCTATCGTCTATATCACACTATCACCCACAGTCAAAATGATCCCTCACGTATTAAGCTCATCTCTCCTTTAATTAATCTTTTAAAGCAGCTCCTCAAAAAAACTTAAATCCACTTCACTCTGTGCTACCTTATTACTGCTGTTTCTTATCTCCGTGACGTTTTACCCTCAGGGCCTGGATTCAGGCCTTTGCTGTCAAGCACATGTGCACTCTGTTGTCAGACCTCTAATGAAGCTTGCCTCGGTCCAGGCAGGATAGCCCTGTTTGATTTTTGCTGCTTCCTCGGCTGTCTTATCCTCCAGCTGGTGCAGGTAAGATGAAGAACCAAGGGCATGAAAATGTATCTTACTCTCTGTCTCTCTCAAGCTGTGCTTGGAGTGCTGCACTGCAAACTGTAAATTATTTTCTTAGATTGTGTTAAAAATTCAAAGACATCAATTTAAATAACTTGCCTTCAAAAGATCACACACACCTGTTTCCAGCTCGATTCCAATGACGACAAACCGAACCAACCAACACTAATTCCATGAATTGGTTTCAGCTTAGGGTACAGAGCATAGTGTTCCCTCAGGTCAGTAACTACTTTAATTGGCAAGACCAAATATACCAAGTCATATTCCAGTCCCAGCTGTACTGTGGTCACTGCCTTTGTTTATCTTTGCTGAAACCCAGGTGGTTATTTGTTAAACTGTATCTCCCTCCTGTCAGAGCATGGTTAAGTCTGATGTTAACAGCAGCAGGAAGATTTGTGCCTCTGACAATGCTGACAGTGTGTTAGTTGATGCTGAAGTAGTGAGACCACCACAAGCCCATTGATCGGTGCAGCATCTTTCATATATGTTATATATTGCTTATTTTATATATAAAAAGGGTTGGCTTCTTCAGCCGTGTTTCAACAGAGGACTGGAAAGTCTTAAGTTGTCTGCTTGTAAGCCAATGATATGTTGCTGAGGAAGCAAAGGGCTGAAAATAGGGCTGATTGGACTTGCTTCCAGTTACAATTTACCAAGTAAAAATTAAGTTAAATGTTAGTGCCTCAGAGTACTTGCTGCCTGAATGAAGTCAGACATTGCATTTATGTAACACATTTATAACTTAGGACATCCCAGAGTGCTATACAGCACAGGAAGGTCCCACATACAGCGATGACCAAATAATCTGTTTAGTATGTTGGGTGAGAGATACATTTTGACCAGGATACAGGGAATTCCCTTAGTCTTCTTCCAATAGTGCTGCAGGATCTTTTACATCACTTGAGAGGACAGACAGGGTCTTGGTTTAATATCTCACTTGAAAGACAGCACCTCTGACAGTGCAGCACTCCCTCAGTCATGCACTATAGTGTCAATCTAGATTATGTGCTCATATGTCTGGATTTGAACTTGAACCCATGACCTACTGATGCAGGAGCAAGTATATTACCAACTGAGCCACCACTGACACTTTAACAAGAGCACTGTCTAACTCAAAGTACATTCTGTGGTTCAGTAAAAATATAGCATAAGGTGACCCAAATCTCATCTTGGGATTTAACATCGGAATGGGTCTTACTGGGTTGGTTCAATATATTGATATCAATCGTATATTTTGAAGATGGGGGTGGGATGTGTGGAGTTACTTCAGAGCATATGTCCCCTCAGACACGATAGAGTCGATTGCCTGCAAGGGCAAATTGAGCTGAAGTGAATTTGAGTTTTTTTTTATAAAATAAAAATGCTTTTAGTTCTTGGCTGAATATGGTACCCAAGGTCTCATCCTGTAACTCTTCCACAAAGTTCCGAAGCCCGCAGTCCAGCAAAGGAGAACTATCAAAGGGCCTGGGACTTTCAGCCCTCCCTCTCCCAAGCACATGCACAGGAACCCCAGGAGACAGAAAAAGTGAAGATATCACGGGGGAATACATGCATTATTACACCAGAAACAGTCAGTAGATGAAATGAATAGACAGGATAGACTGTAGAAATACAATCATTTACATTACAGACACATTAATTCAACAAATGCTTGTGATGTACATGACTTATACAACAGTCCCTATACCCCAAAACACCAGGCTGGCCAACAGGGCTTCATATCGGCAGGATGCACAATCACTGACTTTTACCTCTGGCATCTGTACTTGTGGGACTCATTTTGTCGGAGCTGGGAACCCCTACATTCAGATATCTGTATTGAGTGCTTCAGGGCTACAGAATTCATATGGCTCAGTTTCATTGGATTTGGTAAAAGCTTCCAGACTTTCCCCTGGGATCTGCTCATCATTCCTATGTGCCTGAGTTTTTAAAGTCAAACAATGTCCCAGTTTATTCAGGCTCGCTGCTGATTCCCAGGAAACATTACAGATTACAAATGAGTAGCTAACACTTCTCTGGTCATGTAAAACTATGTGGGAAAACTCCCTGCTCCCTTCTGGCAGTGTACGTGAGTACTATTACGATGACAATGTGTACCTCAGAGAGATAAACATCAATTTCTCACTGAATCTGACCATTTGGGTCCAGTTGGGATGTGAGATGCAAATCCTTCACTTTCAGAACACAATGTGGGAACATTTTCTCAGGTCACTGTGTTAGTGACATAAACTTAGTGGGGAAGGTCTCACATTGACTTTTTGTCAAAATGTTTGCCTTCACTAGAAGCAGTGTCCTGTGGAAATCTATCTGTGTTCACCCTGCTGCTACCACGTGGATCTCGATATTAACCCCACCTCCACATCAGGTGGGTGAAAGATGGTGGGTCGTGGGGGGCAGTTGAAGACATAAAACAGGAAACATAGCCAACATGACTATGTCCTCCGGGTGCTCCGGTTTCCTCCCACATGCCAAAGACTTGCAGGTTGATAGGTTAATTGGCCATTACAAATTGCCCCTTGTATAGGTAGGTGGTAGGGAAATATAGGGACAGGTGGAGATGTGGTAGGAATATGGGATTAGTGTAGGATTAGTATAAATGGGTGGTTGATGGTCGGCACAGACTCGGTGGGCCGAAGGGCCTGTTTCAGTGCTGTATCTCTAAACTAAACTAAACTATGACACATAGGTGCCAAATGCCTTTTATACAGTGGCAGATATTGGGGTTCCCAAGAGAGGTGGGGTACCTAATTAACATATTTAAATTGGGAAGCCACAGCATAAGATAAATGCCTTTCTCAGTACTCCTGGGACCCAGAAGGAGCTGCAATTACTCCCCCAGCCCCTCAAGGAAACCTTCCACCTCCCAACTTCTGATGGAGCGCTTTCTGCCTCCAGCCAATCACTGACACCCCCCCAATCACCAACACCTCCCCATACCCGATCACCAAAATCCGCGATCACTGACACCCCACCATACCTGATCACCAAAACCCCCAATCACTGATACCTCCCCATACCCGATCACCAAAACCCCCGATCACTGATACCTCCCCATACCCGATCACCAAAACCCCCGACCACTGACACCCCCCCACCCCCACCATACAGGATAACCAACACCCTTGATCACCGACATCTTACACACCATAACACTGACCACCCCTCCCAGCTCCAATCACTGACCCTCCCCCTTCCAGCCTATCATGGAACCTCCCCTCCAGCTCCAATCACTGACCCACCCCCAGCTCCAATCAGTGGCCACCTCACCCAGCCCCAATCACTGCCTCCCTTTCCAACCAATCACCGACCCCTCCCCCCCTTAGCTCCAACCACAGACCCCCCTCCAGCCCCCAGACCCCTCTCCAGCTTCAGTCACTGACCCCCACCTCCAGCCCCAATCACCGACCCCCCCTCCAGCCCCAATCACCGACCCCCCCCCTCCAGCCCCAATCACCGACCCCCCCTCCAGCCCAATCACTAACCCCCCCCCACCATCAATCACCGACTCCCTCCACCATCAATCACCGACCCCCCCCTCCAGCTTCAATCACTGAACCCCTCCCCTCCAATCCCAATCACTGACCTCACCTGATGTCCAATCACCGATGCCCCGCTCTGCCCCCCTGATGATTGGGGACAGGTTCTCTCCTGGGATGGGCCGCCTGCTGCTGGCCGTGGTGTCAATCGACTGGCAGCCAAGCAGTGAAGAGAACAACAAATGTCCCCCTTACCCCTTGTTCACACTGATTCTAACACCTTATTCTCTGTAAATATCTCTCCCTCCCCCATCCCCTGATCACACTGACTCTAACATCGTATTCCCTGTGGCTGCAGGAACTTCGGCTCAGAGTTTACGAGCTGGAGGCCGAGATGCAGACATTGCGACACATCAGGGATGGGGAAAGTTACTTCGACATTTTGTACCATGGTCAGGGACAGGAGGGTGTGACTGTGAATGAGGCAGGTAACGGGACCCAGAACATAGAAATGGAGGAGCCTCAGCCTTTGCAATTGCCTAAAAGGTTCGAGGTTCTCTCAACCTGTACGGATGAGAGCGAGGGCTGCAAAGTCGATGAGCAAACTGACCATGGCACCATGGTACAGGAAGCCATTCATGCTGGAGGAGTAAATAGGAATATAGTGGTAGAAGAGGACAGTATAGTCAGGAGGATAGATGCCGTTCTCTGCAGCCGAGAGCGAGAGTCCAGACGGCTGTGTTGCCTGCCCGGTGCCAGGGTTCGGGATATCTTCTCTGGAGTGGAGAGGAACTTGCAGTGGGAGGGGAAGGATCCAGTTGTTCTGGTCCATGTAGGTACCAATGACACAGGTAGAACTAGGAAAGAGGTTCTGCTGAGGGAATATGAGCAGCTAGGGTCTAAATTAAAAAGCAGAACATCAAAGGTAATAATTGCTGGATTTGGGCAATAAATGCTGGCCTGGCCAGTGATGCCCACATCCCCATAAATAAACAAAACAAAAATTACCTGAGTCATGAGCAAATTGGTATAGGGTAAATAAGATTAGAGCGTTAAACGCATGGCTCAAAGATTGGTGTGGGAAAAATGGTTTTGATTCGTGGGGCACTGGCACCAGTACAGGGGAAAGTGGGAGCTGTACCATTGGGACAGTTTTCACCTGAACCATGCTGGAACCAGTGTTCTGGCAGGTAGAATAACTAGGGCAGTAGAGAAGGCTTTAAACTAAACAGTGGGGGTGAGGAATCAGGATTGAGAAGATGTGATAAGTAGAGAAGGCAAAGCAAGAGAGCAAGGTAGCAATAAGGGAAATGATGATCAGAGTGGGGAAGGAAGGGATAGAATGTACAAACCTAAGAGAGCATCAGCAGATAAGACTAGATGTTACAAAAATAGTTAAAAGACAGAACTAAAGGCTCTATATCTGAATGCATGTAGCATTCGTAATTAAGCAGCTGAATTGATAGCACAAATAATAATAAATATGTATCATCTGATAGCCATGACAGAGATATGGCTAAAAGATGAAAAATACTGGGACTTTAATATTCAAGGGTACATGACATTTAAGGAAGGACAGCAAGCTAGGAAAAGTTGGAAGGGTAGATCTATTAATTAAGGATGAAGTTGGTACAATAGAGAGAGAGGTGACCTTAGTTCTGAAGATCAAGTTGTAGAATCAGTTTGGGTAGAGATGAGAAATAGTAAAGTTAAGAAGTCACTTGTGGGACAGGGTATACAGGATGAAATAATGGGGGCTTGTGAGAAAGGAATGGCAATAATCATGGGTGATTTTAATCTACATATAGATTGGATGAATCAGATTGGTAAAGGTAGCCTGGACGATGTATTCACAGAGTATTTTCGGGACAGTTTCATGGGGCAGCACGTTCTAGAGCCAACCAGAGAGCAGGTTATACTAGATCTGGTACGTGCAATGAGACCGGGTTAATTAATTACCTCATTAGCCCCTAAGTAGCAGTGATCATAACATGATTGAATTCCACATTCAGTTTGAGGGAGAGAAGGGCAAATCTAAGACTAGTGTTTTAAACTTGAATAAGGACAATTATGAGGGCATGAAGGCAGAGTTGGCTAAAGTAAACTGGAAAATTAGGTTCAGGGATGCAGTGGCAGACATTTAAGGAGATATTTCAGAATACTCAGAAAAGATACATTCCAATGGGAAAGAAACATTCTAAGGAAGGATGCTCGATCTGTGGCTAACTAAGGAAGCTCAAGAACATATCAAATTGATGGAAAAAACATAATTCCACAAAGATGAATGGCAGGTCATAAGATTGTCATAGAGTCATACAGCAGAGAAACAGGCCCTTCGGCCCACCGAGTCTGTGCTGACCATTCACCACCCATTTATACTAATCCTACATTAATCCCATATTCCCTACCACATCCCCACAATTCTCCTACCGCCTACCTACACAATTTATAATGGCCAATTTACTTATCAACCTGCATGTCCTTGGCTGTGGGAGGAAACTGCAGCACCCAGCAGAAACCCACACAGTCACAAGGAGAACTTGCAAACTCCACACAGGCAGTACCCAGAACCAAACCCAGGTTGCTGGAGCTGTGAGGCTACAGTGCTAACCACTGCGCCACCAATAAGACGGCAGATGAATTGAACAGATATTTTGCATCTGTCTTCACTGTGGAGGATACAAATAACATCCCAGAAATAATTGTGTATCAGGAGGTGAAAGGGAGGAAATAACTTAAAACAATTACAATCACCAGAGAAAGAGTACTGCAAAAATTACTAGAACTAAAAGCTGACAAGTTCCCAGATCCTGATGGACTTGATCCTAGGGTCTTAAAAGAAGTGGCTGCTGAGATAGTGGATGCATTGGTTTTAATTTTCCAAAATTCCCTAGATTCTGGAAAGGTCCCATCAGATTGGAAAATAGTGAATGTGACTCCTCTATTCAAGAAAGGAGGAAGACAGAAAGCAGGAAACTACAGGCCAGTTAAGCTTAACATTTGTCATAGGGAAAATGCTGTAATCTATTATTAAGGAGGTTATAGCAGGGCACTTATAAAATCTAATGTAATCAGGCAGAGTCAACATGGTTTTATGAAAGAGAAATCATGTTTGACTAATTTATTGGAATTATTTGAGGAAGTAACAAACAACGTGGATAAAGGGGAACCTGTGGATGTGGTGTACTTGGATTTCCAGAAGGCATTTGACAAAGTGCCGCATCAAAGGTTCCTGAGCAAAATCAGAGTTCATGTTGTCGGGGGTCATAAATTAGCATGGATAGAGAATTGGGTAGCTATCAGGGAACAGAGAGTAGGCATAAATGGGTCATTTTTGGGTTGGCAAAATGTGACCAGTGGAGTGCCACGGGAATCAGTGCTGGGACCTCAACTATTTACAATTTATATCAATGACTTGGATGAGGGGACTGAATGTTTGGTTGCTAAATTTGGTGATGATGCAAAGATAGGTAAGAGAGTAAGTTGTGAAGAGGACATGAGGAGTCTGCAAAGGGATATAGACAGGTTAAGCGAGTGGGCAAAAATTTAGCAAATGGAGTATAATGTGGGAAAGTGTGAACTTATCCACCTTGGCAGAATGAACAGTAAAGCAGCATATTATTTAAATGGAGAGAGATTCCATAACTCTGAGGTACAGAGGGATCTGGGTGTCCTGGTACATGAATCACAAAAGGTTGGAATGCAGGTACAGCAAGCAAATAGAATGTTGTTGTTTATTGCAAGATGAATGGAATATAAACGTGGAGATGTTTTGCTGCAGTTGTATAGGGTATTGGTGAGAGCACATCTGGAGTACTGTGTATAGTTTTGGTCTCCTTATTTTCAGAAAGGATATATAGTGGCAGAGAAGGTTCACTCGACTGATATCTGTGATGAAGGGGTTATCTTATGAGGAAAGGTTGGACAGGTTGGGTCTCTATCCATTGGAGTTTAGATGAATGAGAGGTGACCTTTTTCTTTCTTCATTCATGGGATGTGGGCATTGCTGGCTAGACCAGTATTTATTGCCCATCCCTAATTGTCCTTGAACTGCGTGGCTTGCTAGGCCATTTCAGAGGTCCTTTAAGAATCAACCACGTTGCTATGGGTCTGGAGTCACAATTAGGCCAGACCAGGAAAGGCCGGCAGATTTCCTTCCCTAAAGGACATTAGTGAACCAGATGGGTTTTTACAACAATCGACAATGGTTTCATTATTTATTGGAACATATAAGATCCTGAGGGGACTTGACAGGTTGGATGCTGAAAGGATGTTTCCCGTTGTGGAAGAGACTGGAACTGGGGGATACAGTTAAAAAATAAGGGCCTGCTCATTTGAGACAGAGATGAGGAGAATATTTTTTCTCTCAGAGGGTCGTGATTCTGTGGAACTCTCTTCCCCAGAGAGTGGTGGACGCAGGGTCATTGAATATTTTTAAGGCAGAGGTAGATAAATTCTAGATCAACAAGGATATTGGGCATAGGTGTGAATGTGGAGTCGAGGCCACAATCAGATCAGCCATGATCTTATTAAATGGTGGAGCAGGCTCGAACGGGCCAAATGGCCTACTCCTATACCTAATTCATATGTTCGTATGTTCATGAAAAACTCCCCCCATACCCTGTGTTCACACTATTTTTAACAACTTATTCCTTGTGACTATCTCCCAAACCCGGTGTTCACACTGCCTCTAATCCCTTAGACACTGTGAAAATCACCTCCCTCACTCCATGTTGACACTGTTTCAAATGCCTTATTCCCTGTGACAATCTCCCCCTCACCCCATGCTCACACTGTTTCTAACAGGCTTGTACTACATCACCACTAGTGCAGGACCTGTATTTGTGCTGCATTGTCCTAAGTTACTGCATTGGGAATAGACACTAAGTTATTGATTACAAACTGGATTCAGACCTTGTACATCTTTTGGTTCCTCACATTCTGAGTGCATCATGTTTCAAGCCCATCCCCTTCTGTCTTAACTTGAAGATTATCCTTTTGTGAGTCTGGAGGTGCTCTTTGGTTTATCTTGAAAGGTACATCCAGGCCCCAGCTTCAAAATATTCTCTTTCCTTTCTATTTCATCTCAAAATGAAGCAAGATCTGTCAATCAGCATCTTATTTAAAGAAGCACCCACAAGTGAACCTTGCTGCATCTAAAGTCTCTATCCAAAATAACTGCCCAGCTTCCAGCGGGGTGGCCTACTGCAGGCAGTCAGTACTGTTCAGGGGCCAGATTAGTTTCTTGGATGCTCAAAGAATGTAAACTGCCAACACTTCTCAGTGTGTCTCAGTTACTGTAGCTCAGTACACTGATGCCCTCAAGCTCAGGAGCAGACTGACCAGTTTCCTTCACAAGAGAGCCTGTAGAACTAGAGGTGAAAGACAGTGAGTGACTCCTGCCGCTGTGTTAAGTTAACCCAGAGGCTAGTATAGCCTATATTTACAAGCTCCTGTTAGCAATTCCATTGAATATGGCTTCTCCTTTCATTGCCATGGACTGTTAGGCAAATGCCCCGGCATTAAGAGTATAAAACATCTGGATAACTTAAGAGGTGTAATTTTTCACCATCAGTGCAAAAAAACATTATAATGAATGTATTCCACATATCAATCTACACAAGCCTTTCTTGGAAGGTTGTTAGGGATGTGGCATTAATGTCAGACAGGAGTTGTCTGGAAGAGTCTAAGTGACAGACACCATTGTAATGGAAACTGCTGCTCTCTTTGCCTCGATATGAATTTTCTGAATGTTCTAGCCACTGTGACAGTTGGGGTATACATTGACTGCTATAACTGTTAGAAATGGAGATGGCTAGAAACAGGCAGTGTTAAATGCAGGTTTCGATATCGGTATATGTGAAATGTACCTTGCTGTCTTCTGCTTGCACAGAGTTGTTGCCTGAGTAATTGCTCAAGTTTGAGTTATTCTCCTGCTGGGTCTTTGTCGCATCATGCACCAAGGGTGCCTTCAATGACGTCTCATCTGCCAGCAAGGCATGCTGGTCATCGATATTTTCCAGTTCCTTCTTTGACAGGTGGAATACAATACCCGCTCCGAATGAGTCGCCAACAACATTCACAGAGGTCCTCATCCGGTCTCTGCAACGAGACAATGAGATGAAAGACAATGACAGCTACTCTCGGGTTACCATGGCAACCAGGTCTGAGTTAACACAGCCACCTCCCGACACACGCACACACACAAACACACACAGGCTGATGAGGAGGCAGCTGGCACCTGATGCAGTGAGGTGGGTCAGGTTGCGACCCCCACCGCCCCCCCCCACCCCGCCATGTTATCAGGCGGAGGGGCACAAGTGTGTATAGTGCTCTCCTGAGCCACAACGAGCATTCAAAAAGAAGGACTTGCATTTCTATAATGCAGTTCACCGCCTCAGGACAGCCATTGAAGTACTTTTGAAGTCTAGTCACTGTTCCTGCTGATGTTATTGGATGGAACCACTGGTAGGATTCAGTTTGGGCAACTTTGTTGGGGTGGAAGGGGGAGGCGATGGCAGGTGGCAAACTCGAGATTTGGCAGGAAGGGAACTGAGCTGGGAGCTGGGAACTGGGGTAACACCAACATACCTAATCCGAATACTGAGGTGGGAACTGGGGTAACATCAACGTACCTAGTCCGAATACTGAGGTGGGAACTGGGGTAACATCAACTTACCTAGTCCGAATACTGAGGTGGGAACTGGGGTAACATCAACGTACCTAGTCCGAATACTGAGGTGGGAACTGGGGTAACACCAACATACCTAGTCCGAATACTGAGCCGGAAACTGGAGTAACACCAACGTACCTAGTCCGAATACTGAGGTGGGAACTGGGGTAACATCAACGTACCTAGTCCGAATACTGAGGTGGGAACTGGGGTAACATCAACGTACCTAGTCCGAATACTGAGGTGGGAACTGGGGTAACATCAACGTACCTAGTCCGAATACTGAGGTGGGAACTGGGGTAACATCAACGTACCTAGTCCGAATACTGAGGTGGGAACTGGGGTAACATCAACGTACCTAGTCCGAATACTGAGGTGGGAACTGGGGTAACACCAACGTACCTAGTCCGAATACTGAGGTGGGAACTGGGGTAACATCAACGTACCTAGTCCAAATACTCAGGTGGGAACTGGAGTAACACCAACATACCTAGTCCGAATACTGAGGTGGGAACTGGGGTAACACCAACATACCTAGTCCGAATACTGAGGTGGGAACTGGGGTAACATCAACGTACCTAGTCCGAATACTGAGGTGGGAACTGGGTTAACACCAACGTACCTAGTCCGAATACTGAGTCAGAAACTGGAGTAACACCAACGTACCTAGTCCGAATACTGAGGTGAGAACTGGGGTAACACCAACATACCTAGTCCAAATACTGAGGTGGGAACTGGAGTAACACCAACATACCTAGTCCGAATACTGAGCCGGAAACTGGAGTAACACCAACGTATCTAGTCCGAATACTGAGGTGGGAACTGGGGTAACACCAACATACCTAGTCCAAATACTGTGGTGGGAACTGGGGTAACACCAACGTACCTAGTCCGAATACTCAGCCAGAAACTGGAGTAACACCAACGTACCTAGTCCGAATACTGAGGTGAGAACTGGGGTAACACCAACATACCTAGTCCGAATACTGAGGTGGGAACTGGGGTAACACCAACGTATCTAGTCCGAATACTGAGGTGGGAACTGGGGTAACACCAACGTATCTAGTCCAAATACTCAGGTGGGAACTGGGGTAACACCAACGTATCTAGTCCGAATACTGAGGTGGGAACTGGGGTAACACCAACGTACCTAGTCCGAATACTGAGAGGGGAACTGGGGTAACACCAACATACCTAGTCCAAATACTGAGGTGGGAACTGGGGTAACACCAACGTATCTAGTCCAAATACTCAGGTGGGAACTGGGGTAACACCAACGTATCTAGTCCGAATACTGAGGTGGGAACTGGGGTAACACCAACGTACCTAGTCCGAATACTGAGAGGGGAACTGGGGTAACACCAACATACCTAGTCCGAATACTGAGGTGGGAACTGGGGTAACACCAACATACCTAGTCCGAATACTGAGGTGGGAACTGGGGTAACACCAACATACCTAGTCCGAATACTGAGGTGGGAACTGGGGTAACACCAACGTACCTAGTCCGAATACTGAGGTGGGAACTGGGGTAACACCAACTTACCAAGTCCGTATACTGAGCTGGGAACTGGGGTAACACCAACGTATCTAGTCCGAATACTGAGGTGGGAACTGGGGTAACACCAACGTACCTAATCCGAATACTGAGGCGGAAACTGGAGTAACACCAACGTATCTAGTCCGAATACTGAGGTGGGAACTGGGGTAACATCAACATACCTAGTCCAAATACTGAGGTGGGAACTGGGGTAACATCAACATACCTAGTCCAAATACTGAGGTGGGAACTGGGGTAACATCAACGTACCTAGTCCGAATACTGAGCTGGGAACTGGGGTAACATCAACATACCTAGTCCAAATACTGAGGTGGGAACTGGGGTAACACCAACGTACCTAATCCGAATACTGAGGCGGAAATTGGAGTAACACCAACGTATCTAGTCCAAATACTGAGGTGGGGACTGGGGTAACATCAATGTACCTAGTCCAAATACTGAGGTGGGAACTGGGGTAACATCAACGTACCTAGTCCGAATACTGAGCCGGAAACTGGAGTAACACTAACGTACCTAGTTCGAATACTGAGGTGGGAACTGGGGTAACATCAACGTACCTAATTCGAATACTGAGGTGGGAACTGGGGTAACATCAACGTACCTAGTCCGAATACTGAGCCGGAAACTGGAGTAACACCAACGTACCAAGTCCAAATACTGAACTGGAAACTGGGGGAATGTTGATACAGCAACAACAACTGCAACTTATATTTATATATCACCTTTAATGTAATAAAACATCCCAAGGTGCTTTACAGGAGCAATATAAAACAAAAGAAAATATGACATCAAGGCACAAAAGGAGCTCTTCGGTCAGATGACCAAAAGCTTGGTCAAAGAGGTAGGTTTTAAGGAGTGTCTTAAAGGAGGAAAGCATGGTGGAGAGACAGAGAGGTGGAGCGATTAATATCGGAGATGCTCAAGAGGCCAGAATTAAAGGAGTGCAGGTATCTTGGAGGGTTGTGGGGCTGGAGGAGATTACAGAGATAGGGAGGAGTGAGGCCATGGAGGGATTTGAAAATGAGGATGAGAATTTTAAAATCAAGATGTTGCTTGACTGGGAGCCAATGTAGGTCAGTGAGTATAGGGGTGATAGGTGAACAGGTCTTGGTGTGAATTAAGACATGGGCAGCAGAGTTTTGGATGACCTCAAGTTTACAGAGAGTAGAAGGTGGGAGACCAGCCAGGAGTGCACTGGAATAGTCAAGTCTGGAGGGAATGATGTCCCTGGTCCAAATACTGAGCTGGGAACAGGGGACTGTTGATGGCGACAGAAGTTCCTGGGACTGAAATACTGCTAGTTTTGCCAAAGTTGCATTGGTCAATCTCAAAATGATTGAGTGAGGGGTCATGAAACCCCACCCCCTCTTCACAATTGACCCCATCACGGAATTTGCTTTGGGTCCTCTGACAGTGGGGCAGCTGAATGCTGAATCCAATTTAAAGTGCATCTTTGAAGATAGTGAACAGCTTTTTAAGAGCGACTGGCCTTGGGTGATCCCAACCCTACACTTTGCTCACCTCCAGCAAATCATGTATATGGAGCACTGTCAAAATATGCCAATAAACTGAGCAAGGGTTGTGGGGTGTGGTCCGATCACTCGTATGGAGGTACACAGAGGGCCTGAGGAGTAGTGACCCCCAACAATGCTGCTTGGGGACCACATTGTTGGTCTGTCATCACTAAGAGGCACTAGGATTATTATGTGTTACAGCAAGCTCTGCGTACTGCTAGCTGTGCCATCTTGTACCACACATATAAAAGGCAACTTAACACTCTGAGCTAACGGAGCCATAAACCTACAGCAGTAACGTCCAGTTCATAAGTGATAGGATACCCTCCTCCAGGACCTCTGGCGCTGATTTTAAATGCCTTAAAAACAGCTTGGCCCAGACTGAGGCACAGCTGTTGCCCTTCAAGAAAAGTACTTCAATCTTTTGGGGCTAAAATTAGGAAAATCAGAAACGTATTGATTCAAATTTTCAACAGAAAGGTTTTTACTTACAGGAGCCAGTCAACAGCAACAAGCAGACTGATGTCTTGTGTGGGGAGGCCAACAGCAGTGAGAATTAGCAGCATGGTGACGAGCCCTGCACTCGGTATACTCGCAGCTCCAACACTGGCCAGGGTCGCTGTCAAACTGCGAAGCAAACATAAAGAGTCTCTTTATTGGAGAGATAGGAACATGAGCCTCTGTGGGACCAGTCAAACTTTGTCTCTGCTTTTGATCATTTTCTTTTCTGATTGCTCTCATTATCTCCTCAGTTTCTACCCTCATGTTGACTATTTTGTCATCTTAACAGTTATGGTCTAACCTAATAGTTTGATTTTTGGCATGGCCTTCAGAGCAACAAACTTGTTGCTTATGCTCCAGTGTGCAATTCCCATTTCTGCATCCTGCAATCTTAAAGCCATGGGGTGGAGTGCACTTGGTGTGAAATTGATGTAACTGTCCATAACTAGATCAGCCTTGACCGCCTCATCTAAGACTATTACTCCTACCTAACTAAATCATTTTATTACTGCAGATCACCATCCTGGAGGGTAAGGACAACTTCGAACTTCACCACAAATTTCCTCCTCCAAATCCTGTCCCTACCCTTCCAACTTCATCTCCAATGCCACGTGTGAGGAGTTCCTGGATTTTCTCATCACCAGACCTGTGACTAGCGACTCGCTGTCTCAGTCTCACCATCTCACTTATCCCTAAAGCCCCAGGCCTCCTGCTACCCTGGTTCTACAACACTCTTTTCCTCCTTCACCTCTCCACCTCTCTTCAGACTCATGCCCTCCATGAGACCCATTTCCTGTTCCCTGAATCTCCTCTTCTTCAGTCAACTTCCTCTCCTTGGTCTAATATTTGTTCACATCACGGGAAAAAAAAATCCATTTAAAGGGAAGCTAGATAAATACACGAGGGAGAAAGAACTAAAAGGTTATGTTGATAAGGTTAGGTGAAGAGGGGTGGGAGGAGGCTGAAGTGTAATTTAAACACAAGCATGAATAGTTGGCCAAATGTCTTGTTTCTACCATAAAAAGCCTATGATTGATCATTCTGTCCTCACTAATATCCCCTTTTACTCCCTAACCTTTGAACAGATTTCCACCATTCCATACTTGCCCACCTCTCCCATTACTCCCACTTTGAATCCTTCAGTTTGGTTTTGATACTGTCCACTGAGATAGCTTTACTTAATGTTGCTGGAATCCAACACAAGGGGCCACATTCTTAGAATTAGAACTAGGCCAAAAAAAAAAATGACTTGCATTTCTATAATGCAGGGAACCCCAAACTTTTTGCATAGTGGGGGGCCACATTACAATTTTTGTCGCAGGTATGAGGCCGGTGAGTCAATTTTGGAAAGATAAAGGCACTGAAAATTTATCTTACTATTAATCAAAATAACAACAAATGTTCATTTTCGTCAAGAAGCTTTAAAGGAGAAGATTAATTTATTGACTTACTTTCTCGTCACTATGTTGGACACTGAATTAATGAGATAACTGGTATTTTTTTTGCTTGCACAAGTAGTCAATGTTTTCCCGCACACTTCTTGTTGCGATGTAGAGTATTCTGAATAGATGTCCATCTGTCGGGAGTGATCTTGATCACTCTCTCCCTCTCTCTTTGTGTGTATATCTCTCTCTCTCTTGCTGTCTCCCCCCTCTCTGTGTTTCCCCCTTGTATTGTTCCTCCTCTTTTTGCGTTGTCTTCCCTTCTCTGTGCTGTCCCCGCCTCTGTGTCCTCCCTCTCTCTCGCTCTTTGTCCCCCTTTCTCTCTCTCTTTGTTCCCATCTCTCTCTGTCCCCCTTTCTTTCTCTCTCCCTCTCTTTGTCCCCCTTTCTCTCTCTCTCCCCCTTTCTCTCTCTGTCCCCCTTTCTCTCTGTCTTACTCTGTGCCCCCTTTCTGTCTCTCTCTGTTCTCCTTTCTCTCTCTGTCCCCTTTCTCTCGTTCTCTCTCTCCCTGTCCCACTTGCTCTCTCTTTCTGTCCCCCTTTCTCTCCTTCTTGCTCTCCCTGCCCCTTTCTTTCTCTCTCTGTCCTGCTTTCTCTCCCTGTCCAACTTTCTCTCTCTCTGTTCCCCTTTCTCTCTCTGCACCCCCCCTCTCTCCTGACAGTTGCAGAGAGTGTGAACATTCAGCAGATGGTCAGTCCGTTATTTTAAAAAGCACATTGAGTTTCACAGCTGTCAGTTGCTGACATTGGGAACAGCAAATTCTCAACTTTGGAAAAAAAAGGTGGAACCCGTCGGTAAACCATGAATCTGTCCCAAATTGGGAAACTGCGATTCCCGATGTCATGTCAGCTGTGAAAGTCAAAGCAATTTAAAAAAAAGTCAGTCTGCAAGAAGAAGCCGATCATCTGTGAAATTATCACGGATCCCTGGCGAGGATGAGGTACAGTTTACATCTGCGGGCCGGATGAAAACCATTGGCAGGCTGGATCCTGGCCCAAAGACTTTATGTTGGAAAACCCTGATATAGTGCCTTTCACAATATCCGGGTGCCACAACACGCATCCAGCCAATTAGGCACTTTTTTGTAGTGTAGTCACTGTTGTAATGTAGGCAGCCAATTTGCACACAGCAAGATCCCACAAACAGCAATGTGACAATGCCTAGACAATCTGTGAGGCCAGTTAGGAGTTAAATTAGGAAGCATTTTCAATGCAAAAGGCCGTGGATATTCAGTTAATTGAAATTTTCAAGACTCTATTTGCTAGTCTTTTGTCAGGTATGGGCACCACTGAGTATGAAACTAAGGCAGCTAAAATGGAGTTGAGGTACAGATCAGTAATGATCTAAATGAATGGTGGAACAGGCTCACGAGGCCGCGCCGCCACCGGCAATATTGGGCCTGGGCCTTCCCAGCGTTGAGGCCCGAGGTGGCCCTCTCCTGGAGGCATTTTTGGGTCCCCCCCCCCGCCATGACGGGTGAGGTGATGGGGGTGGGACTGTGAATTCCAGCCCCTCATTTCCCCTCTGACCCATTGGTCAATTTTCCTCTGGTTACCAATTGTTTTGCACTGGGAATACTTTTTCCTTATTTACTCTATCAAAACCATTCTTGAGTATGAACACAAATGCCTCCTCTACTGTAAAATTCTAAAACTGCTCTCTTTGCTCCCTTTATTAACTTGTGCTCAGTGTCAGTTCCCCAACTGCCCTTCAACCCCTGTGAAAGCACCATGGGATAATGAAGGTGTTATATAATTGTAAGCGATTGTGACTACACTAGGGGTTCTCAAATGGGGTCCATGCCCCCCTAGGGGTCTGCAAGAAGGTTTCAAGGTGTGTGCCAAAAATATTTTTAAAAATTTTGGTGTGATAATAGACAAATCAGATTTGGGACAAGTGGTAGCCAAGATGTCTTGGTCAATCAGGGGATGCTGTCCAATGAGAGTGAAGCAGAGCCAGGGTCTCTCTGTGTTTGCACAGGTTTCATTTCGAGTGTGGAGAGAGAGGGGAAAAAAAAAAGTCACTCCGTGTGGGAGGCAGTGACAGCAGTTGGCATTTGGACACAGAGCATGGACAGAGACCCTGGAGGGAGAGAGGGGAGTAGGGAACTTAACAAATCTTATCCTTGTTTGTAATTTTTTTTTATGTTCATAAAGCAGCAGCTGGCAAAGGTCAGGCTTGTGCTGGATTGTTACAGCCATTGCACCAAAGCCCGAAATCTGGAAAAGTCTTTGGACTCAGTGTATGTAGGTGTCATTTGAGTGGAAAAACACAAGTCAACACAGGGCTTGTTACAATTGCTTTGCAGCTGAATTAAACAAAAGAATTGATGCTGACATTGTACATGCATATTATGATTTTGGAATTGCAAGAATGAATTTACAGATTGGGAAAGTTGCAATTGAGTGACTGCTGGCTGGACCATTGGGAATTCGAATTGTGCCCAGTACATTATTTATACAGTATATGGATTGTTAAAATGCTTCTTTAAGGTACAAAGAACTAATAAATTTGAAGGATAATTATGTGAGATGTTTCTGGTCCGTCAGAGTATGGAGAAAAGAGAGAAACTCAAACTAAAAAGGTGAAAGACTGGAAGATAGCAGTCAAGTTGTAAATAATAAATGTATATGTTTTGTTGTATAACTACATTTTGAAGATAGCAGTCAAGTTGTAAATAATAAATGTATATGTTTTGTTGTATAACTATATTTTACATAGAAAAAATACTTGTGCGGTGTTACAGGTGGTCCATGGAATTTTTATTACGTAGAAGTGGGGCCTCGTAAGCAAAAAGGTTGAAAATCCCAGGTCTACACAGTGATGCTCGAACCTTCATTCAGCTTGGACATTGCAACATAGTTGGACATAGTTAGAATTCTTTTTCCTCCAGAAGCCACTTTCCACAGGTTCATACAGAAGCAGATTGAGTGGTTCTGGATGACTAGAATCTCTGGACTTTAGTGTGAATCCACAACATGGATATAGCGGTTCTAGTTAACTCACTCACAAGCCAGATCAGTTGAAGGGGGGATGAATCTAATTGGTTGAGAAGGTGTTTTGTTGTCCTATGGGGAGCAAGTTGGCAATGGTCTAGAACACACCTCACAGTCACTATCTGCCCAGCATCCAAGTGAATATTGTTCATCTGGGCAATAAATATGGCAGCCACAGCCTCGTAGAGAGCTGTTCCATCCATGTTGATAGTTGCTCCAACTGGAAGAACAAATCGGGTCACACGCTTGTCAATTCCCAGGTTTTCCTCCAGGCAGCGGAAAGTAACTGGTAGAGTCCCAGCACTGCAAAACAAAAATCATCAGCTTCATAAACATCGACCCAAAAAACCACACCATCATCTTCATAAACATCGACACAAGAAACCACACCATCAGCTTCATAAAAATCGACCCAAGAAACCACACCATCATCTTCATGAACATCGACCCATAAAACCACACCATCATATTCATAAACATCGACCCAAGAAACCACACCATCAGCTTCATAAACATCTACTAAACAAACCAAACCATCATCTTCATAAACATCAACCAGACAAACCACACCATCATCTTCATAAACATCAACCTAACAAACCAAACTATCAACTTCATAAACATCAACCCAACAAACCACACCATCATCTTCATAAACATCAACCCAACAAACTACACCATCATCTTCATAAACATCAACCTAACAAACCAAACTATCAACTTCATAAACATCAACCCAACAAACCACACCATCATCTTCATAAACATCAACCCAACAAACTACACCATCATCTTCATAAACATCAACCTAACAAACCAAACTATCATCTTCATAAACATCAACCCAACAAACCACACCATCATCTTCATAAACATCAACCCAACAAACCACAACATCATCTTCATAAACATCAACACAACAAACCACACTATCATCTTCATAAACATCAACCCAACAAACCACACCATCATCTTCATAAACATCAACCCAACAAACCACAACATCATCTTCATAAACATCAACCCAACAAACCACAACATCATCTTCATAAACATCAACACAACAAACCACACCATCATCTTCATAAACATCAATCCAACAAAGTAAACCATCATCTTCATAAACATCAACCCAACAAACCAAACCATCATCTTCATAAACATCAACCCAACAAACCAAACCATCATCTTCATAAACATCAACCCAACAAACCAAACCATCAGCTTCATAAACATCAACCGATCAAACCAAACCATCATCTTCATAAACATCAACCCAACAAACCAAACCATCAGCTTCATAAACATCAACCGATCAAACCAAACCATCATCTTCATAAACATCAACCCAACAAACCAAACCATCAGCTTCATAAACATCAACCGATCAAACCAAACCATCATCTTTATAATCATCAACCCAACAAACCACACCATCATCTTCATAAACATCAACCCAACAAACCACACCATCATCTTCATAAACATCAACCCAACAAACCACACCATCATCTTCATAAACATCAACCCAACAAACCAAACCATCAGCTTCATAAACATCAACCGATCAAACCAAACCATCATCTTCATAAACATCAACCCAACAAACCAAACCATCATCTTCATAAACATCAACCCAACAAACCAAACCATCAGCTTCATAAACATCAACCGATCAAACCAAACCATCATCTTCATAAACATCAACCCAACAAACCAAACCATCAGCTTCATAAACATCAACCGATCAAACCAAACCATCATCTTCATAAACATCAACCCAACAAACCAAACCATCAGCTTCATAAACATCAACCGATCAAACCAAACCATCATCTTTATAATCATCAACCCAACAAACCACACCATCATCTTCATAAACATCAACCCAACAAACCACACCATCATCTTCATAAACATCAACCCAACAAACCAAACCATCAGCTTCATAAACATCAACCGATCAAACCAAACCATCATCTTCATAAACATCAACCCAACAAACCAAACCATCATCTTTATAAACATCAACCCAACAAACCACACCATCATCTTCATAAACATCAACCCAACAAACCAAACCATCATCTTTATAAACATCAACCCAACAAACCACACCATCATCTTTATAAACATCAACCCAACAAACCACACTATCATCTTCATAAACATCAACCCAACAAACTACACCATCATCGTCATAAACATCAACACAACAAACCACACCATCATCTTCATAAACATCAACACAACAAACCACACCATCATCTTTATAAACATCAACCCAACAAACCACACTATCATCTTCATAAACATCAACCCAACAAACTACACCATCATCTTCATAAACATCAACCCAACAAACCACAACATCATCTTCATAAACATCAACGCAACAAACTACACCATCATCTTCATAAACATCAACCCAACAAACCACACCATCATCTTCATAAACATCAACACAACAAACTACACCATCATCTTCATAAACATCAACCCAACAAACCACACCATCATCTTCATAAACATCAACACAACAAACTACACCATCATCTTCATAAACATCAACCCAACAAACCACACCATCATCTTCATAAACATCAACCCAACAAACCACACCATCAGCTTTCTCACCACCAACCCAAGAAACCACACAGTGTCCAGGAGATTAAGCTTCAATTCCAGGACAATCTGGGAACTTTGGAAATTTTGCTTCAATGTTGCCTTGAGCCCCTTCTTCCTCCTCACTGAGGACACTGGATCTGTTCAGAAATGAGTGTGAGAGCTCACACTTAAAGTAGCCCAATAAACGTCTGGCTCATGCACACATTTTCCTTCTCCCTAAAAAAAATCCCCAAAGCAGCAAGAGTTGTGCTAATACCTGGATGCAGTCCCTAAAGCAGTGATCCAGGCCTGAAAGATGCCTGCTAAGAATGAGAAAGGATTTTTCCTGGTTATCGCAAAGTACATCAGCGGCAAGATGATACCTCCGTGGATAATGAGCCCAGTGATTACTGTCACCATGTACATGCCCAGTTGCCTAGCAACGACTTCCAAGTCTTTAATGGCCACAATCTTTCCACAAATCAGACAGGCAATACCCAGGGGAGAGTACCTTAATAACAAAAAGGAAACATCAAAGGTTAGAACTCATAGCGAAACTTCATAGATTAGCACTCTGTTGTAGCTCAGTGGGCAGAACTCTCAACTCTGATCCAAGTAATTAGGGGTTTAAGTCTCACTCCAGGGATTTAAGCACTGAATCTAGGTAGATACTCTAGTGCAGTACTGAGGGAGTGCTGCACTGTTGCAGGTGCTGTCTTTCAGAGGAGACAAACTGAGGCCCCTCCTGCCCTCTTGAGTTGGATGCTGAAGATCCCATGGTATTATTACATCAAGAGCAAAGGAGTTACTCCTGGTGTCCTGGCGAATATTTATCCCTCGTCCAGCATCTAAAACATCTGGTCTTTATCTAATTGTTATTTGTGGGACTGTTTGTGGGATGACTAGTGTATGGACCAACATTACAACTGTGAACTACATTTAAAAACAGATGTGAATGGATTTGTGGTCAGCATCTATTTTGAGATTGTCACGTTAAAGAAAGCCAGGTGCTATTGGACTGTTTATCTAACGAAAGCTTGTGATACCTGGAGACAAGTAAACTAGTTGGCATGTCAGGAAGATATCCCACTGGATGTCTGTGACACAAAGTTCCTGCCCGAGCAGTAACCTACTCCTAGTTCTTCAGTTCTTATGGGCTCATTGAGATAATGATGAATTCCGAAAGACTCTGAAGATTAAATGAACTCACACGTGAATTACTCTCTCCTCTGAGTATAAGGTTCTGCGTTCAAGTCCCACTCCAGGACTTGAGCACAACAATCTAGGCTGAAACTCCAGTGCAGTACTGGAGGCATGCTGCACTGTAGGAGGTGCTGTCTTTCAGATGAGGTGTTGAACCGAGGTCCGGCCTGTCCTTTCAGGTGAATGTAAAAGATCCCTTGGCACTATTTGAAGAAGAGCAGGGGAGTTATTCTTGGTGTCCTGGCCAATATTTATCACTCAATCATAAAACAAATTATCTGGTCGTTATCACATTGCTGTTTGTGGAAGTTTGCGGTGTGCAAATTGGCTGCTGCATTTCCTACATGACAACAGTGACTACACTTCAAAAGTACTTCATTGGCTATAAAGCACTTAAAGACGTCTGGTGGTCACGAAAAACGCTACATAAATGCAAGTGTCTCTTTTTTTATTTTATGTTACAGATGCTTGGCCAGGGTTTGTATTATATACCGAGTTAGCAAAGTGTCATGGCATTTCAGTCTTTTAGGCAGAGAAATACAAGTCAAAAGTTTTGTAATGAAGTAAAATCTGCTTTTCAGATTCTCCACTAATATCTACCCTTTATTTTTAATAAGCCTAATTCGTGGTTTATAGCACGAGTGAGGTGACTGATAGCGACTCTTCCAGTATCCAAAGATTGATCACAAGAAGGCGACAGTCAATTCAGTGAACTCAGGACAGTAATGAGACTCCTTGGTCAACCCTTGGGCGATGCACTGTGTGTGTAGAGATACACTCTGGTTCATACTGAACTCAGTCTCCCATACAAGAGTGATCTTGCTGAGCATGAGGAAAATATCTGATAAAAGCCTTTAGATTATGAGTTGCGTTATTGCTTTAATCAAGCGGCTTGTAACTGTGACGTTTTGTATGAGTCAGAGACAATTTGGGCTACAGTGAATGAGTTAGAGATCACTTGCTCATAACGCAGCTGAGATAGGGTTAGGAATGGGAGTAGGCCAGTCAGTCCCTTGAACCCACTCTGCTATTCAATCACATCATAGCTGATCTGCACCTCAGTTCCATTGACCCACCTTTGCTCCATATCCCTTGATACTCTTACCTACTAAAAATCTATCAACCTCAGTCTTGAAAATTTCAATTGACCCCAGCATCAAGAGCTTTTTGGAGAAGAGTTCCAGATTTCTACTATTTGTGTGAAAAGGTGCTTCCTTATTTCATGCCTAAATGGCCTAGCTCTAATTTTAAGATTATGGTTAAGAATATTACATCAATTTACATAGAATTTACAGCACAGTAACAGGCCATTCAGCACAACTGGTCTACGCCAGTGTTTGTGCTTCTCACAGACCTCCTCCCAGCCTGTGACAAAGGTAAATTATCTTTCCTTGTCCTTCTTGAACTATCTAGAGCGACTCTGCCCTGCCTCAGCTCATCTCTGCTGAAACCCTCATCCATGTCTTTGTTACCTCCACACTTGACTATTCCAATGCACTCCTGACCGGCCTCCCACATTCTACCCTCTGTAAACTAGAGATCATCCAAAACTCTGTTGCCCATGTCCTAACTCACACCAAGTCCCATTCACCCATCTGCCTTCTGCCCTATACGAGCTCCCGGTAGGCAACGGCTCTATTTTAAAATGTAATTTCGTATTAATTTATTTTAAGTTTTACTTCATATAATTAATTTAATACATAAAATAACATATAAAATTTAAAATTCTCATCCTTGTTTTCAAGTCCCTCTATGGCCTTGTCCCTCCCCATCTCTGTAATCTCCTCTAACCCCACAACACTACAAGATATCTGCACTCATCTAATTCTGATCTCATGTGCATCCCCAATTTTAATCACTTCACCAATGCTGCCCATGCCTTCAGCTGCCTATGCTCAGGTCTGGAATTCCCTCCCTAAACCTACCCACCTCTCTTTTCTTCTTTACGACACTCCTTAAAACTGACTTTGCCCAGGTTTTTGGTCATCTTTTATGTGGCTCGGTGTCTTATTTTGTTTTTTAATGCTCCTGTGAAACACTGTGGGACATTTTATTACCTTAAATGTGCTATATAAATACAAGTTGTTGTTGTTATATCATGTTTTCCAACCAGAAAATGAAAACAAACATCTTTTTCAAACTCATTGAATTATGTCAGATAGATGTATCTTAACACTAATATCTTGTCTTTTAAATGTCTTTTAAAAATCCATTTATTAGGCCAGTCAAAAGTATTAACTAATGCACAAGGTTGATTTCCTGTTGTACTGGTTCAGTAAATCTTTCTAGCTGGGAGAAAGGTTGCATGAGATGAAGGTTAGTTGAAGTGTTCCTCCTTAAAAGTGAATGCATGGCCTTAATTGGATGAAGATGGAAAGTGGTCTAAAGCAGGCAGATGTTGATGGTCTTTTGATGTTGTGGGAAAGGGAATCCTATAGTCAGTTGCAGTGATTATAGATTGAATGGCTGTTTAAGCAATGAGAGTGATGCTACAGCTCTTACCACATGATCATTATCACCAGCTTCATAACAATCTCATTGAGGATGTTGAAGAAATCTACCATTAACTTTGCCTTCTCCCCCATTTTCCCCATAGCGATACCAAAGGCGATGAAGAATCCAATCAGACCTGCAAGGGCGGGAATCACAAGTATGCTGAGACGAGGTGAACAAGTCATTTCCAAAGAGTCATCCCTGACCACCAATAAATAATGCAAACGCACATTTTGCACATGTACCCAATCCTGGGGGAGATTTTCAACCTGTAGTTCCAGAGTAAAACAGAGAGTCTCTAACGGGAGTTTTCAATAAGGAGAGTTTCTGTAATGGGAGTTTTCGATAACAGAAAATTCTCTTGCAGGAATTTTTGATAGTGGGAAATTCTCTAATGAGAGTATCACTAACGGGAGTATCTCTAACCGGAATATCTCTGATGGGAGATTTCGATAACAGGAGTTTTCTTTAATGAGAGATTGATGGGGAAACTACATTAAATGATACGACGGTAGACAGGCAATGGCTAACCTTTAAAGAATTAATACATGGTTTATAACATTCCTTTGAGGCACAAAAACCCAGCAGGTAAGGTGATCTAACCATGGCAAACAAAATAAGTTAAAACTTGGCTTATAAAGTTGCCAAAAAAGTAGTAAGCCTGAGGATTGGGAGCATTTTAGAATTCAGCAAAGGAGGACCAAGAAACTGATAAAGAAAGAGTAAATAGAATGTGAAAGTAAACTAGCGAGAAGGGTGCCCTTGTTCATAAATCACCGAAAGCTAACATGCATGTGCAGCAAACAATTAGGAAGGCAAATGGTATGTTGGCCTTCATTGCAAGAGGATTTGAGTTCAGGAATAAAGAAGTTTGCTGCAATTGTGTCGAGCCTTGGTGAGACTGCACCTGGAGTATCGCGTACAGTTTTGGTCCCCTTACCTAAGGAAGGATATATTTGCCATAGAGGGACTGCAACGAAGGTTTACCAGACTGATTCCTGGGATGGCAGGATTGTCCTATGAGGATAGATTGGGGAGACTGGGCATGTATTCTCTGGAGTTTAGAAGAATGAGAGGTGATTTAATTGAAGCATCCAAAATTCTTACAGGGCTCGAAAGGGCAGATGCAGGAAGGATGTTTCCCCTGGCTTGGGGTGTCTAGAACCAGGGGAAACAATCTCAGAATAAGGAGTAAGTCATTTAGGACTGAGATGAGGAGGAATTTCTTCACTCAGAGACTAGTGAAACTTTGGAATTCTCTACGCCAGAGAACTGCAGAGGCTTAGTCATTGAGTATGTTCAAGACAAAGCTTGATAGATTGCTTGATATTAAAGATATCAGGGGATATGGGGCTGGTACGGGTAAATGACATTGAGGTAGAAGATCAGCCATGATCTAGTTGAATGGCAGAGCAGGCTCGAGGGGCCGAATGGCCTTCCCCTGTTCCTATTTCCTATGTTCCTATGATGGAAATTTTACCTGACAGAAGTTTTCTCTCACGAGCGGTTGCTCTGATGGATGGTTTCTCTCGACGGGCAGTTCTCTAACAGACAGAGATGGCTGATCACCAATAGTAGATTGATGCCCGGATGGACATTCCAAGTCTAGCATCCCCATCTCTTCACTCACCACTGTCTCTGTCCTGATACTTCATGCACCACTGATGTAATGGAGAAGCACTGATTCATCAGTGAGGGAGGGCGGTAGGTGGTAATAAGCAGGAGGTTTCCCTGCCCATGTTTGACTTGTTGTCATAGACTTCCAGAGTCAATGTTGAGGACTCCCAGGGCCACTCCCTCCTGACTGTACACCACTGTGCCGCCACCTCTGGTGGGTCTGTCCTGCCGATGTGACAGGACCTACCCAGGGATGGTGATGGAGGAGTCTGGGACATTGTCTGTAAGGTATGATTTGTTGAGTATGACTATGTCAGGCTGTTGCTTGAATAGTCTGTGGGACAGCTCTCCCAATTGTGGCACAAATTTTAGATATTAGTGAGGAGGACTTGCAGGGTCAACTGGGCAGGGTATGCCTTTCTCATTTCTGGTGCCCAGCTCACTGCTGGGTGTTCTGTCTGGTTTTATTCTCAGCTGCAGAGATAGTGGATGCAGTGGTTCTGATCTTCCAAAATTCATTAGATTCTGGAGCATTCCATGTGGAATGGAAGCTAGCAAACGTAACATGGCTATTCCAGAAAAGAGGGACAGAGAACATAGGGAAGTACAGGCCAGTTAGCCTTATCTGTTGTCAGGAAAATGCTGAAATCCATTACTAAGGAATTGGTAACAGGGCACTTACAAAATCATAATATCAATAGGCAGAACAACATATTTTTATGAAAGGGGAATCATGTTTGACAGATCTGTTAGCGTTTTTGAGGATGTAACTAACAGGGTTGATAAGGGAGAACCAATGGACATACTATATACGGAATTTGAAAAGGCATTCGATAAGGTGCCTCATGAAAGTTTGTTGTACAAGATAAAGGCTCATGGAGTTTGGGGTAATATATTAGCATGGATAAATGATTAGTTAAATGAGAGAAAGAAGAGCGTAGAAATAAATTGTTCATTTTCAAATTGGCAGATGGTAACCAGTGCGATGCCACAATGATCAGTGCTGGGGCCTCAGCCATTCACAATCTATATCAGATGAAGGGATCACACAGGGAGGTCACACAGTAAAACGAGGCAACCACCCTGCGGTTTCGGTCGGGGTTGCGGGCGTGGGGGGGCCCCCCTCCGTGGGCAATCTGTGGCCCATGGAAGGCACCCACGGAAAACAACCCACCTCCCTGAACCCCCCTATCACTGCACTCAATGCCCACTCTCCCTCACCCCATTGCCAGGGCCTGCCAGACTGGACCTGGCGACCCCACCTCACTTACCTGAAATCCTGGTCTCCACGTCTCCTGCAGTGCTGGCATTGGCCACCGCTTCCAGTGGTACTGCCGATACTACTGAGCTGCCAGCCTTCTGATTGGCCAGCAGCTCTTGGAGGCGAGATCCCTGTCTTTAAAGGGACGGGGAACCTGGTGCCGGGCAGTTAATTGCCCGGGTGCTGTTAAATAGTGCCGGGGGTGGAGCGGAGTGGGGGGGGTGGGGGGTTGCATGGTGGTGGGCTCTGAATGGCACCAACTGCCTTTTCAGCATGGCGCTGGGAGCCCTGCTAGCTCCACTAAATCCAGCCCCGAGTCTGCAAAGGGTTAAAGACAGGTTAACTGAGTGGGCAAGAAGGTGGCAAATAGTGTATAATTTGGGGAAATGTGAGATTATTTACTTTGTTAGGAAGAATAGAATATCAATTTTTTTTAAATGGTGAGAAATTATTAAATGGCAGTGCTCAGGGGGATTTTTCTGTCCTTGTAGAAGAAACACAAAGTTAACATACAGGTACAACAAGTGGTTAGGAAGGCTAATGGTACGTTGGCCTCTATTGCAAAGGAATTGCTGCAATTATATATAGTTTTGGTGAGACCACATCTAGAGTACTGTGTATAGTTTTGGTCTCCTTACCTAAATAAGTATATACTTGCCTTAGAGGGGATGCAACAAAGGTTCAATAGACTGATTCCTGGGAGTAGAGAGGCTGTCCTATGAGGAGAGATTAAGTAGAATGGGCTTATACTTTCTGGAATAAAAGCAAAATACTGCAGATGCTGGAAATCTGAAATAAAAACAAGAAATGCTGGAAATACACAGCAGGTCTGGCAGCATTTGTTTCTGTTTTATATATATATATTAAAAAATTATGTTTGTGCTTGGTGTTCTTTGTGCTTTAAAGTCAATTCACACCCTCTCTGTACTAACACTTTGACTTTCAGCACACCCTCAACATACCATTTGCCTTTTCTCCATGACATACTGGTCAGTTATTCTCTGTGACCTTGTCCTATCAACACCTTCTGTTTTGTTATCTCTTGCTCCACCCCCCGCTTTACTTGCTTAAAATCTTTTACATTTCTAATATTTGTCAGTTCTGAAGAAGGGTCACTGACCTGAAACGTTAACTCTGCTTCTCTCTCCACAGATGCTGCCAGACCTGCTGAGTATTTCCAGCATTTCTTGTTTTTATCATACCTACTGGAGTTTGGAAGAATGAGAGGTGATCTCATTGAAACGTACAAGATTCTGAAGGGTCTTGATAGGGTAGACACTGAGAGGTTTCCCCACCCCCCACCCCCTCCCCTGCCGGCTGGAGAATCTAGAACACAGGGGTACATTCTCAGGATAAGAGTTTGGCCATTTCAAACTAAGATGAGGTGAAATTTCTTCACTCATTGCTATTTGAAGCTTTGGAATTCTCTACCCCAGAGAGCTGTAGGTGCTCAGTCTTTGAGCATATTCAAGGCTGAGATTGATAGATTTTTGGACTCAGTGGGATATGGGGTTTGGGCAGAAAGTTGAGTTGAAGTTGAAGACCAGCCATGATCTTATTGAATGGCAGAGCGGCTCAAGGGGCCGTATGGTCTACTCCTGCCTCTATATCTTATATTCTTATGTTTTCTGCACACGTTCTCAACCTGCAGCACACAGATCATTGGCTGGCAATTAAAGGGAAAGTACAACCACAATTGGACTCAGCATCAATAGCCTAGTGATAGAAGAGAAACAACCAGTGTTCATGTTTCTGCTGCTCTGACTGCACAGTGCTGGTGTGTGGGCCTCTGGTCAGAGGACCATTAGGTACAGCTGTGGTGCTGCTGAATAATATTCCAGTAATCACTAACTAGGCCAGACTGAAGCAGAGGGAGAACGGATATGCTGAAGCTAATATATTCCAGAAAGTAAGGGGCAAACTGGCAACAAAAAGAAAGGCGCACATTTATTTTACGAATCACTGTCTCTCAGCCCTTCCTATACAGAGATTTACAGATGTCTCTCCATTGCTGTCAACTACATGTATGTGAATTGATATCTCTTGTCTTTCCTCATATGTATGTGAGTCAGTGAGACAGGGTGTAAGTATACTGCTATTTCGCAGTCCTCTTCTGTTTTGATGGAATATAGGTATAATAGGCTTAATTAGGTCGAATTTAGGTATAGTTAATATATTATACCTTTTAGAGTTAGAGATTGAATAAATGGTCAGTTTTTAAGACTCACTGAAATTCCCCTTTAAGACGGCAAAGTTAGAAATTTCAAGGTCTTTCAAGGTCCCTGTTACAATAGAATGTGAACCAGAAACACGTTTTAAGTTGGAAAATCCATTTCAGCATTTAAGTTGCCAGGGACTTAGAGGATAAACACACATTGAAATATGCTGTGTGACATCAGTAAGAGGTAGCAATAAACTTAATTGATAGTGCTGGTTGGTGATGTAGATAGATTGACTCAAAATGCTGTTATAAGGTACCATAAAAACACAATTATAGATAATAAAACAATAAATAGAACTGTACTTACAGGAACAAGAGGTCAAGTAAACACAATTATAAACATTTTGACCAGATAAATGTTCACAACTTCAAGAGTAAGGGAATTCTAGCAAAACATTAAGTGGAGACGTTAGTTCATGATACTACCAAATATGGAAGCAGGAAAAACACACACAGAAAGGTGACACCTATGTGCTAAAAGGTCAGATGATACCTTAGAAACAGTATAAACATGAGAGTTTCTGAAGTAAAAATTAGAAGTGTTGACTCTTCATCAATACTTCTCACCCTATGGCTTACTGGGGGAATTTAAGGTAAATGTTTAATTTAAATTTTGATGGATATTCTAAAATATTTTGCTGTAACATTAGCAAGGTTAAACTTTTGGATTCTATGTTAGAAATAAGATTATGTGTTACATCTCTTAGTAATATTTGATATTGCGACACACTTAAGAAATAAACGTATATTGTATGTTAAATTTTTAAATAAATATATAAAAGTTAATCAATCGTCTCATGTAGCATTCTATATACAATGACAAGAATCCCCTCTTTGTGTCTCTTTAAGTGAAAAGATATGTATTGAAGAGAGTTTCCCAGACCCTGGGATATTTATGACTTAGCCATAATTATTTTTTTTTAAATAGGCTATCTGAAAGATGGTAATATTCTCTGTTAGTTTTCTTTCTTTGAGGGAAAACTAGTTCAATTCTTTGGACCCAAATAAGCTCCGATAAGAATTTTTCTGGCTTGAACTTAATTAAAGGGGATTCATAGGGATGTACTCCTGATTTAGTTTAGTCCCTATAAGGGGTTAAAGTCATAAATCACTTCACTGTGAGGTACGTATCAATGCTCGCACGGCAGAGCCTGAATGATACTGATGGGGAGAGTGGAAGGACTGCAGGAAGACCTAGACTATACATAGAGCTCCTGGATGAGACATGTATGCTTTTCTTCATCAAAAATTTCTTGTGCTCCATAAGATATGGAAGAATAAATGTTGAGATGACCCTACCCAACACGTTCATCCCATCCTTGAACTGCAAGGTTTTTGTCACAGTAAAACTGGATCCCTCCGACTCTGCTAATGTTTCATTCACCATTTCCAGTATGAGGCCAGTGAGGTTGGAAGTGCTTTGATCCTCAGGGGGATTCTCCACTTTCTTGGTAACCGTTTGTATCTATTGGAGGAGAGAAGGACAGTTAGGGGAGAAGTAAATAATTGTAGTCCAGATCATAAACCTCCTGGCACTGGTGGCTCCTGAGACTCAGAGACATTCAGATCAGTGTTCAGGGACCATGAATCTGTTCAGTAAATCCTGCTGTATTTACTAAGTGACAGAACATTGTTATTGCGTCACTGGTTATTCTATCGACGCCTGGCCAGTCATTGTCCTTCCTCGGACAGACATTTTGAGTGTCAGGGTTTCATTGCACAATGGTCTGATGTGACGTATCCTTCCATGGATCTTTGGAACAGGAGCAGGCTATTCATCCCCAAAAGCCTGTTTTGTCATTCAATCAAATAACGGTTGATCTGTACCTCAACACTATTTAGCTTCCTTAGCTCCATATCCCTTGATACTGCTATCCAACAAAAACCTATCAATTTTAGTCTTGAAAGCTCCAATTGACTCAGAATCCATGACATATTGGGGGAGAGATTTCCAGATGTCCACTACCCTTTGTGTGACAAAGTGCTTTCTCATTTCCAGCCTAGCTCTGATTTTATGATTGTTCTCCCTTGTTCTGGACTTCACCCCCTCCAGAGGAAATAGTTTCTCTGTATCCACCCTATCAAATCCCTTTATCATTTTAAACACCTCAAATCAGATCAACTGTCAATCTTCTATACTTAAGGGGCTACAAACCAACTTTATGCAACCTGGCCTCATAATTTAACTCGTTAAGCCCCAGGATCACTCTGCTGATGTAGTTTATGTTAATTCACTTATTTATGCTAATACATTATTATTATCTGGTATTACACAGCCAACTGCTTCAACCAGACCTGGAATGCTAACTGCTTTAGATTGCAGGGAACTTTACAGAGAGGGTTGATGAGAGGTCGCCGATCCTTACTTCGAGATGAACTCCAGCTGATTATTTTTACTCCAGGTGATCATTTTTTGGGGATAATTCATTTCCCAGGGTGCTGTCTGCAGCTGTGCTTTCCCCCAGTTTAGTTGAAAGTCAGGATTCTGGGGCAATGGGTTGTGGGAGTCTGCTGTCTGATCCATGACCAGTGCTGGGCACTTGCCAATTGTGAGCTGGAGGAGGGGGAGGGAGAGGTGCCTAGAGGATCCTCACCACCTACATCACCCCAGTGCATCAGCATTAAAACAAAATCAACTGGCTCCCTACTCCCCACTTCCAGATAGCCCCAGCTCCTCCTCTCTTCCCCCTGATGTTACCTAATTGCCCCTTCTTCACCAGATGTCCCCTGCTTTCTTCTTCCCATTCCCCACTACCCTACTGTCTACCTCCTACCTGCTCCTCCCATACCAGTGCATCACATGTAAGTGTATCAGTGTAACAGCATTTTAAATCGAATAAATCACTGATTTCATTACCTGCTGAAAACAAGCTTGTACCAAATTTTCGGGGAAGAGATTTCGGATGAGGTCCAGGAAAGCATCCAGGCTCGATACCTCTTCGGTCTTCTTCCCTTCTCCCAGCTGCTTCTTCAGCGCGGGGTTCCCAGGATGAATGGCGAGCACCAGGATCACGCCAAGTATAGCAGCGATAATGGTAGTCGACATGTAGTACACCATAGCTCTGGTTCCCAGGCGCCCACTGGCCTTAGCGTCGAGTCCAGACAGACCTTGTCAACATCAAAACCCACATTTTTGATATAGCAGGTTAAAGCTTCAGGGACATTTATTTACCCTGTGTATAATTCCCAAATACTAACTTCCAATACATAGGCCAAACCTTATTTACAATGATAGATAAGTCTCATCGAGAACAGGATGTAAATTGAGTGGTCGCATCACACAGGTTAGGTTAAAATTAGGGCAAATATCATAGAATCATAGAATGATACAGCACAGAAAGAGGGCAGTTGGCCCATCATGTCTGTGCTAGCTCTTTAGTAGAGCTATCTAATTAGTCCCACTCACCTGTTCTTTCCCCATAGCCCTGCAAAGTTTTCCCTGTCAAGTATTTATCCACTCTCCTTTAGAACATTATTAATAAATCTGCTTCCATCATCTTTTCAAACAATGCATTGCAGATCACAACAACTCACTGTGTAAAAAAAATGTTTATTCAAGTCACCTCTGGTTGTTTTGCCAACTGTCTTAAATCTGTGATCCTTCTGCCCCTGAAAAACAGTTTCTTCTTATTTACTCTGCCAAAACCTTTCATGATATTCAACAACGCTATTAAATTTCCAATTAACCTTCTCTGGTCTAAGGAGAACAACTCCAGCTTCTTCAGTCTCTCCACGTAACTGAAGTCTCACATTCCTGGTACTATTGGAGCAAATCTCTCCACATCCTCTCGAAGACATTGACCTCCTTCCTAAAGTGTGAGGCCTAGAATTGATCATAATACTCCAGATGGGGGCCAAATTTTGAAGGTTTAGCAGAACTTCCTTGCTTTTGTACTCAATGCCTCTATTTAAAAAGCCAAAGATCCCATATACTTTTAAACAGACTTTTCAACCTGTCCTCCACCTTCAGAGATTTGTGTATGTGTATCTCCAGGTCTCGCTGGTCGTGCATCCTCTTTAAGATGTTGCCACTTAGTTTATATTGCCTCTCCTCTTGCTTCCTATCAAAATGCATCACTTCACACCATGTGTCTGTCTGTTTCACCAGTCCGTGTATGTCCTCCTCACTGTTTGCTACATTTCTGAGTTTCATGCCACCTACAAACTTTGAAATTATGCTCTGTATACTCAAGTCCAGGTCAATAATATACGATAAAAAGTACAGTGGTCCTAATACTGAACAACCTCTGGGAGACTTCAACGTCTTCTGCCCTCCAATCTGAAAAACAGCCGTTCAGCACTACTCCCTGCTTCCTGTCCCTCAGCTAATATCGTATCCATGCTGCCACTGTCCCTTTAATCCCATGAGATTAATTTTGTTAACATGTCTATTATGCAATACTTTATCAAGCACTTTTGAAAGTCCATACACATATCATCAACTGCAGTACTTTCATCAACCCTCTCCATTCCTTCAGCAACGAACCAATGAGTCAAACATGGCAAATCCTTGTTGGCTGGCATTTATGAACCAATAATTTTCCAAGTGAGAATTTATTTTGTCTCAAATTATTGTCTCAAAATGTTTCCCCATCACCAGTGTTAGGCTAACCGGCCTGTAGTTGTTGGGTTTATTCCTCTCTCCTTTTTTGAACATGGATATAATATTTGCAATTTTCCAGTTATTTGTCACTGTTCCCAAGCTAAGCAGCTTTGGAAAATTGTGGACAGAACCTCAGCTAACAACACCCTTACTTCCCTCAACAACCTAAGTTGTATCGCAAATAAAAACACAAAATGCTGGTAATATTCAGCAGGTCAGGCAGCATCTGTGGAGAGTGAAAAACAGAGTTAATTGGCAGGATTTTATTCTGCCCATGGAGATGGGCAGCAGGGCGGGGGAGGGAAAACAAAATGGTAGGGGGCACATTCTTGATGTTGCCTGGGCCCCCTGCCACATTTTGTCTGGGGCGGCAAAGGCTAAGGATGGCCTTCCCACTCCAAGCCAATTAATGACACTTAAAGGCCACTTCCCGCCTCCACTCCAATTTTGTGGAGGATGGTGGGGCCCGCTGCGGTGTGGAGATGCTACCCCCCCTAGCGGGGTTGGGAAAAGGACCCTCCTTTGGGGGCAATCCAGGTCCTCTGAAGGGACCCCTGGCAGCAATGGCCACTCCCCCGGGACGACCTCTGCCGCCCCCCCCAACCTCATTACCCCCAACCCCGTAGCCGGGGCTTGGCTAAATGGCCCTGGAAATCTTGCTCCCGGTGGCGTTGCCAGTACTGCAGAGCTGCTGGCCTTCCAATTGAACAGTATAGGAAGTCGAGAACAGTAAGGTCAAAGTGGAAGTAAATGATATGACTGGAAGCTCGGGGTCATGCTTGTGGACTGAACGAAGGTGTTCCACAAAGCAGTCACCCAATCTGCGAAGTAACAGGGCAGGTGTTGCGTCTTCTTGTCTGCCCTTTATTTTATTACTTCCCACAGTCCAGGGCCCCAAGCAGTCCTTCCAAGTGAAGCCGTGATTTACTTGTTCTTCTTTCAATTTAGTATACTGTATTAGCTGCTTACGATGTCTTCAGCCCCATATTGGGGAGATCAAACGCAGATTGGGTGACCGCTTTGTGAACACCTCTGTTCAGTCCGCAAACATAACCCTGTTCTTCCGATTGTTGTATATTGTGGCTAACATTTCGGATGCTGGTTGAGCTTGGTTTACAGAGATCTTGGAGTGGTCGTAAATCTAAACAGTAACTCAGTTATTATATTTCCATGGACTAAATACACTTTCCATAACCCTGTCTAGCTTCTGCTACTCATGATGCTTCTTGCTTCTCCCAAGCCTATTACACATGCGACTCTTATGTCATCATCACAGTGGGAGGTGTTACTCGCACTGTCCCAAACATTAACCCTTTCAGACTGTTATACTACATCTCCCCCCAAGTCCATATATTTTTTTGTATATGTACATTCATTTTTACTTTATGTACTACCCCCATCTCCCCTGAAGTCTTTGACATCACAAACTCAATCAGCCAGGAGACTTCACAACTCTCCCTGATCGTGTTCTTGTCAGACTCAGATTAGTAGTCTTTTTCTAAACTCTTGGTCGTTAACTTGGATGGCCTTCATTGAAGTTTATAGTATCCAGTTTTCTCTGAACTTCAGGATCAACATCTAGTTCATGCATATGACTGATTGACGTCTTTGAAGAATAGGAATAAGGTTTCTCCTATTTCATCTTATAGTACCTTCTGACTCTCCTTGTCTTTTCATTATCTATGGAGCAGCTCTGGAGCTCTTCACAGCCTCTCCCATGAGTACTGCAGTCTTTTGGCGCTGCTGTACCAGGTTAGGCTTCTCCAAATACTGTCCCTCAAAGAAGGAAAGAACTTGCATTTATATAGCACATTTCAGAACTTCTTTACAGCCAATGAAGTGCTTTTGAAGTGTGGTTACTGTCAGAACGTAGAAAACTCAGCATCTAATTTGCTCAAAGCAAGCTCCCACAAACAGCAATGTGATAATGACTAGATAATCTATTTTGCTGATGTTGGTTGAAGAATAAATATGGGTCAGGCCACTGGGGATAACCCCCATGCTCATCTCCGAACAGTGCCATGGAATATGTTACATCCACCCGAGGGGCCTAGGTTTAACATCTCATCCAAGTAATGGCACCTCCAAGAGTGGAGAGCTCCCTTAGTAATGCACTGGAGTATCAGGCTAGATTTTGTGCTCATGTCCATGGAGTGGTTGCTAGCCTTCTGACTCAAAGGTGTGAGTGCTGCCTACTGAGCTACAAATAACACCTTAAATAACTTGTGTTAAGAATTTGAATTCAAAAATTTTATCACAGTAAAGGAGGAGATAGTGGAGAAATTGAATAGGATAAAAATAAAGAAGGGATACTTAAAAGTTTGGCAGCGCTCAAAATAGAAAAAGCACCCAGTCCAGATGGGATGCATCTTAGTCTCTTCTTCTTCTTTGGCCTCCTTATTTCGGGAGACAATGGGTAAGCGCCTGGAGGTGGTCAGTGGTTTGTGGAGCAGCGCCTGGATTGGCTAACAAGGCCAATTCTAGAGTGACAGACTCTTCCACAGGCGCTGCGGAAAAAATTGGTTGTCGGGGCTGTTGCACAGTTGGCTGTCCCCTTGCGCATCTTAGTACAAAAGCAAAATACTGCAGATGCTGGAAATCTGAAATAAAGACAGAGCATGCCAGAAATACACAGCAGGTCAGGCAGCGTCTGTGGAGAGAGAAGCAGGGTTAACGTTTCAGTTCGATGACCTTTCATCAGAAGTGGAGAAAGTTATGAACATATGAATTAGGAGCGGAAGTAGGCCATTCGGCCCCACTAGCCTGCTCTGCCATTCAATAAGTTCATGGCTGATCTGTTTGTGTTTCGAATTCCACACTCCCATCTACCCCCGATAATCTTGATTTCCTTGCCTAACAAGAATCTATCTACCACCGCCTTAAAAATATTCAATGACCCCGCCTCCATCACCTTCTGAGGCAGAGAGTTCCAAAGTCCCACAACCCTCTGAGAATTATCCTTCAACCAACATCACTAAAACAGATTATTTGGTCATCATCATATTTCTGATTTCGACATTACAATAGTGACTACACTTTAAAAGTACTTCATCAGCTGTAAGGCAGTTTGGGATGTCATGTGGTCATAAAAAGTGTTATATAAGTGCAAGTTTGTTTGTTCAAGGAAGCAAAATGGAACTGAGTGGAGCTGTCAGTTAATGCACTGCCCCTCTACATCTGGAAGCTGACATCAAACACAACCTAGACCCGATGGGCTGAATGTCTCCTATCACTGCCCAATTGAATTTGGCCAATCTTGGCACAGGCCCTGTGGCCATGTGTGTCCACTGTACAGTATTGCCTAGAAGACAGCATGCATTAGCAATCTCACACAAGGATGAATGGTGTGTAAAATTGACAATATCATATTAGGGTAGGAGGGGATGTTTGAGATAGTTTTTTTGTTTTTATTCATTCATGGGGTGTGGGCAGCGTGAGCCAGGCCAGCATTTATTGCCCATCCCTAATTGCCTTTGAGAAGGTGGTGGTGAGCTGCCTTCTTGAACCGCTGCAGTCCATGGGAGGTAGGTACACCCACAGTGCTGTTAGGAAGGGAGTTCCAGGATTTTGACCCAGCGACAGTGAAGGAATGGCAGTATAGTTCCAAGTCAGGATGGTGTGTGACTTGGAGGGGAACTTGCAGGTAGTGGTGTTCCCATGCATTTGCTGCCCTTGTCCCTCTAGTTGGTAGAGGTCGCGGGTTTGGAAGATGCTGTCTAAGGAGCCTTGGTGCATTGCTGCGGTGCATCTTATAGATGGTACACACTGCTGCCACTGTGCATCAGTGGTGAAGGGAGTGAATGTTTGTGAATAGTGTGCTAATCAAACTGGCTGCTTTGTCCTGGATGGTGTCAAGCTTCTTGAGTGTTGTTGGAGCTGCACCCATCCAGGCAAGTGGAGAGTATTCTCCTGACTTGTGCCTTGTAGATGTTGGGCAGGCTTTGGGGAGCCAGGAGGTGAGTTACTCGCTGCAAGATTCCTAGCCTCTGACCAGCTCTTGTAGCCATGGTATTTATATGGCTACTCCAGTTCAGTTTCTGGTCAATGGTAGCCCCTAGGATGTTGATAGTGGGGGATTCAGTGATGGCAATGCCATTGAATGTCAAGGGGAGATGGTTAGATTCTCTCTTGTCGGAGATGCCTGGCACTTGTGTGGCGTGAATGTTACTTGCCACTTATCAGCCCAAGCCTGGATATTGTCCAGGTCTTGTTGCATTTCTACACGGATTGCTTCAGTATTTGAGGAGTCGCGAATGGTGCTGAACATTGTGCAATCATCAGAGAACATCCCCACTTCTGACCTTATGATTGAAGGAAGGTCATTAATGAAGCAGCTGTCGATGGTTGGGCCTAGGACACTACCTTGAGGAACTTCTGCAGTGATGTCCTGGAGCTCAGATGATTGACCTCCAACAACCACAACCATCTACCTTTGCACTAGGTATGACTCCAACCAGCAGACAGTTTTCCCCCTGATTCCCATTGACGTCAGTTTTGCTAGGGCTCCTTGATGCCATACTCGGGCAAATGCTGCTTTGATGTCAAGGGCAGTCACTCTCACCTCACCTCTTGAGTTCAGCTCTTTTGTCCATGTTTGAACCAAGGCTGTAATGAGGTCAGGAGCGGAGTGGCCCTGGCAGAACCCAAACTGAGCGTCAGTTAGCAGGTTATTGCTTATCAAGTGCCGCTTGATGGCACTGTTGATGACACCTTCCATCACTTTACTGATGATTGAGAGGAGGCTGATGGGATGGTAATTGGCCGGGTTGGACTTCTCCTGCTTTTTGTGAACAGGACGTACCTGGGCAATTTTCCACATTGCGGGGTGGATGCCAGTTTTGCAGCTGTACTGGAACAGTTTGGCTAGGGGCGCAGCAAGTTCTGGAGCTCAGGTCTTCAGTACTATTGCCAGAATATTGTCAGGGCCCATAGCCTTTGCAGTATCTAGTGCGTTCAGTCGTTTCTTGATATCACGTGGAGTGAATCGAATTGGCTGAAGTCTGGCATCTGTGATGCTAGGGACTTCAGGAGGAGGCTGAGATGGATCATCAACTCGGCACTTCTGGCTGAAGATTGTTGCAAATGCTTCAGCCTTATCTTTCGCACTGATGTGCTGGGCTCCCCCATCATTGAGGATGGGGATATTTGTGGAGCCTCCTCCTCCAGTTAGTTGTTTAATTGTCCACCACTATTCATGGTTGGATGTGGCAGGACTGCAGAGCTTATATCTGATCCGTTGGTTATGGGGTCACTTAGCTCAGTCTATCGCATGCTGCTTACGCAGATAGTCCTGTGTTGTCGCTTCACCAGGTTGACACCTCATTTTGAGGTGTGCCTGGTGCTGCTCCTGGCATGCCCTCCTGCACTATTCATTGATCCAGGGTTGGGCTCCTGGCTTGATGGTAGTGGTAGAGTGGGGGATATGCCGGGCCATGAGGTTACAGATTGTGGTTGAGTAAAATTCTGCTGTTGCTGATGGCCTACAGCGTTTCTTGGATACCCACTTTTGCAATGCTAGATCTGTTCGAAATCTATCCCATTTAGCACGGTGGCAGTGTCACACAACACGATGGAGGGTTTCCTCAATGTGAAGGTGGGACTTCATCTCCACAAAGACTGTGCGGTGGTCACTCCTACCAATACAGTCATGGGAAGATCCATCTGCGGCAGGCAGATTGGTGAGGATGAGGTCAAGTATGTTTTTCCCTCTTGTTGGTTCCCTCACCACCTGCCGCAGACCCAGTCTAGCAGCTATGTCCTTTAGGACTCGGCCAGCTCGGTCAGTAGTGGTGCTACCGAGCCACTCTTGGTGATGGATATTGAAGTCCCCCACCCAGAATACATTCTGTGACCTCGCCACCCTCAGTGCTTCCTCCAAGTGGTGTTCAACATGGTGGAGTACTGATTCATCAGCTGAGGGAGGGCGGTAGGTGGTAATCAGCAGGAGGTTACCTTGCCCATGTTTGATCTGATGCTATGATACTTCATGGGTTCCATAGTCGATGTTGAGGACTCCCAGGGCAACTCCCTCCCGACTGTATACCACTGTGCCGCCACCTGTGCTGGGTCTGTCCTGCCGGTGGGACAAGACATACCCGGGGATGGTGATGGCAGTGTCTGGGACATTGTTTGTCAGGTATGATTCCGTGAGTTTGACTATGTCAGGCTATTGCTTGACTAATCTGTGGGACAGCTCTCCCAACTTTGGCACAAGCCCCCAGATGTTAGTAAGGAGGACTTTGCAGGGTTGACAGGGCTGGGTTTGCCATTGTCATTTCTGGTGCCTAGGTCGATGCCGGGTAGTCCATCCGGTTTGGGGCTTGTTATATAGAATCTATAGCCTAGGAACAAGCCTTTCAGCCCAACTAGTCTGTGCTGGTGTTTATATTCCACACAAGCCTTCATTCACTTTAACTACCTCTTCCCACCATGGCCCTGCATTCTTCTATTCTCTTCTTTCTCGTGTATGCTCCAAGATTGCCCTTAAATGCATCAATGTCAAGGTTGCATACAGGGCGATTTACTTTGCATTTGATCCTTCATAGAATCGTACAGCAGAGAAGGAGGCCATTTGGCCCACTGTGCATTTGTAATAGCCATCCAATTAGTCCCACTGCACTGCTTTTTCCCCAGAGTCATGCAAATTTTTCAACTTCAAGTATTTATCCAATTCTCTTCTGAAACTTTCAGGCAGTGAGTGGGTTCCAGATCACACTAACTTTCTGCATGAAAAGATTTCTCCTAATCTCCCCTCTGGTTCTTTTGCCAATTATCTTAAATCTGTGTCCTTTGGGGTTACTTATTCTCCTGTCACTGGGAAGAGTTTCTCATTATCTATTCTATCAAAACTCAACACAATTGTGAACACAGCTATTAAATCTCACCTTAGCCTTCTCTGTTCGAACAAGAACAAGCCCTGCTTTTATAGTCTCTTCATATAACTGAAAACCCTCATCCTTGGTACCATTCTAGTAAATCTCTTCTGTATCCTGTCCAAGACTTTGACATCTTTCCTGAAGTGTTAAGCCCAGAATTGAACACAATACTTCAGCTGAGGCCTAAACAATGTGTTATGCTCACATAAAGTGAAGCGACTGAAAATACAAGAACTCAACCTGAAGAGTTATAAAAATGGATTTTTCTTTCAAAATAAAAGTGGACAATGTGCTTCAAAATGGTCACGAAAGTTCAAACAAACTGGCCTTGTATATTCAAACCGTTTTACTGTCTTGCAAGGACAGAAGGGTACATTCCAAAGCTAAGAGGTGTCAATTACACCCATCCTGAACCCCTGAAGAGACATTTTTGAATTTAATGGGTTCTGCTGAAACAAAAAGGGAGTGAAGTAGTCACATCCTGGGCGATTGTCAGTCATCACAGGGAGAAAGATCTGTGTCTCTCAACAGAGGCGAGATGTGAGAGACTTTTAGTTTAAAAGGTAGCTCTCTGGAGAGAGAGACAGACAGACAGACAGACAGGACAAAACATCACAGAGCCTGCCCACCTGAGGGCTGGGAGAAAATTCAACAAGCCAAAAGGAAGGCACCTGCTGCGAATTCTACACTACAACTTGGGCAACAAGAATTGAAAGTGATCATCTGTCTATAGACTGAAATTTCTACCAACTGAGAAATCTACAAACACCTGCAACTAAAGAGAAATTGACTTCCGAGAGAATTCAACAGGTTTACCGTGAACCCCAAAAACCTACCTCACTTCAAACCACTTACCCCTTTTCCTCTCGACCTGTCTCTTCTTGTGTGTGTGTGTGAGGGGGAGTGAATGCGTGAGTGGGTGCAGTTGTGACAATTTCAGGATAAGGTGTATTGCTCAATAAATAATTAATCTTCTGTTTTAAACCTATAAGAAAACCTGTTACTGTTTATTTGACAAATAAAACAAAACAGGTTAAAATACAATAACAAAAACACTTGCTGTAGTCAGGTGGGAGTTGAACAGTGGGGACCACCCACACCCCTTACAACCTGGCTGCAACATGTGATTTATAAAGATTTAGCAAAACTTTTTTTTTCTACTCAATGTCACTACGTAGAATGCCCAGGAACCTGTGTGCTTTTTAAAATAGCCTTCTCAACTTGTCCAGCCACTTTCAGAAGTCCGTGTTCGTGAAAGTGATCCTTGTAATTTTTCACTTACAATTTGTGGCAGATGGTGATGAGGGAGATGGTGACTGGGGATGTGAGACAGATGGTGATGGGGGATCTGTGCCTGATGAAGACAAGGGTTGTGTGCTGATGAGGATGAGGGATGTTTTCCAGGGGTAAGCACTTATAGAGGTACCAGTAGTGTAGCTGCTAGATCTCACCTGTGATTAAACTGGAGATGATCAAAGGGAGAATCAGCATCTTCAACATCCGCATGAGGATATCACCTGGAAACGCTATGAGCATGACAATATTGGGATGGATGGGAGATGCATATCGCAACAATCCTCCACACAATGCTCCAAGTATTACACCTGTAGATAGAGAAAATAGAGATTACACAAAAATCACAACTCATATTTGCATAGAGCCCATTAAAGTAAGGAACCTGCCACAGCACTTCAATGAAAAGATAACCTTGGAAAAATGACGACAAGCTGTAGAGTGAGAGGTTAGGAGAGGTGGCCGAAGCTTGGCTAGAAAAGTGGGTTTTAACATAGGAACATAGGAACATTGGACTTAGGAGCAGGAGTAGGCCATTCAGCTCTTCGAGCCTTCTCTGCTATTCGATAAGATCATGGCTGATCTGGTTGTGGTCTCAACTCCACATTTCTGTCTGCCCCCCATAACTCTTGTCTATCAACAATCTATCTAACTCAGCCTTGAATAAATTCAATTACCCAGCCTCCACTGCTTTCTGGGGAAGTGAATTCCACAGACTAACAAAACTTTGAGAAAAAAAAATTCTCCTCATCTCTATCTTAAAAGAGAATCCTCTTAGTCTTAAACTGTATCCTCTAGTTCAAGTCTCCCCTACAAGAGGAAACATCCTCTCAGTATCCACTCCCTCAAATCCCCTCAGGATCTTATATGTTTCAATAAGGTAACACTCATTCTTCTACTAAACTCCAGTGGGTATAGGCCCAACCTGGTTAATCTTTCTTCACAAGATAAGCCTTGCATCCCCGGAATTAGTCGCGTGAACCTTCTCTCAACTGCTTCTGAACTGAAAGCAATTATATCCTTATTGAAATAAGGAGACCAAAACTGTACTCCAGATGTGGTCTCACCAAGGTCCTGTACAGCTGCAGTAAAACTTCCCTCCTTTTATACTCTATTCCCCTTGCAATAAAAGCCAATATTCAATTTGCCTTCCTAATCCCTTGCTGTACCTGCATACTAATCTTATGTGAATCATGTACCAGGGCACCCAGATCTCTCTGTACCACTGAGTTCTGAAATTTCTTTTTATATCCTTTCATGGGATGTAGGCATTGCTGGCAGGTCAGCATTTGATGCTCATCCCTAATTACCCCTGAACTGAGTGGCTTGCTCGGCCATTTCAGAGGGCAGTTAAGAGTCAACCACATTGCTGTGGGTCTGGAGTCACATCTAGGCCAGACCAGGTAAGGACAGTAGATTTCCTTCCCTAAAGGACATTAGAACATTAGGACATTAATCTCTCGCCATTTAAAGAGTATACAGTTTTTCTATTCTTCCTGCCAAGGCAGAGGGCTTTAGGGAGGGAGCTCCAGAGAATAGGGCCAAGGTTACTAATGGTTCTGCCACTTAATGGGGCCAAGGCAGCCTGAGTGTATCAGAAGACTGGTCGAAGCAAGAAGGGTTTGCAGACACAGAATCAGAATAAGGCAATAGAGGGAATTTCAAGATAGGGATTTTAAATGTAATGCAGTGTACCATCTCCATTGTAATTGTATAAACAATGCTGCCAGGACTGGAAAAATGCAGCTATGAGGAAAGATTGGATAGGCTGGGGTTGTTCTCCTTCGCAGAGGGATCAGTGACTAGGGGGCATAGATTTAAAGTGATTGGTAGAAAGATCAAAGGGGAGATGAGGAATTTTTTTTCACGCAGAGCGTGGTGAGGATCTGGAACTCACTGCCTGAAAGGGTAGTAGAGGCAGAAACCCTCAACTCATTTAAAAGGTGTCTGGATATGGAACCTCAAGTGCCGTAACCTGCCGGACTACGGACCAAATGCCGGAAGGTGGGATTAGGCTGGGTGGCTCGTTTTTTGGCTAGTGCAGACATGATGGGCCAAGTAGCCTCTTTCTATGCCGGAAACTTTAAATGATTCTATTCTATGTACTGTATCCAGTGAATTACATAGAAAATATAACACAGAAACAGGTTCTTCAACCCAACCAGTCCATGTTGGTGTTTATCCTCCATATGAGCAGTAGTACTAATCCTATGTGTCTGCTCAATTTTCCCTATTCCTCTAACCACCGAATTTTTCAAGGTAACAAAATACTGCAAGGTGCTGGAAATAAAAAACAGATGCAGAATGCTGCTGGAGCCATTCAACAAGTCAGGCAGTATCTGTACTGATAGGAAAATTTTGGTGTCAGCCATAGTCTTTCATCAGAATTGGAAGATATTTCAGATGAATAGTTTATAAGAAGGAACAGAGTGAGAGAAAGGAGGAAAGACGTATACAAACAAAAGAGAGAGTATGGAGCCCAAAATGGTACAAAGTACTCCATCATTACAGGTCAACTTTTATATTTCCTAACTTTTACCATAAAACCCAGTATCAAACCCAAAGAATAAGGCCATTTACATAATTGCTCCTTGTAATCCAATCCCTCCATCTCTCAATCATTCAATAACTGCAATAATCTTTTTATACTGTACGACCAGAACTTTACAGTGTATGTGCAGTCCAGGGACAGGCACTGACATGTTGTCATGTACATTTGACAAAAGTATTGACTCAGCCACGGACATGGGAGCAATTAAGCAGTATGTAAAGTGTATAGCCAATCTAATGCCATCAAAACGTGGTCCGATCTAAAACATACATCTCCCTATAAAGTAGCTAAGCATACAAACATCAATGGAGGGCAGCACAATGGTATTAGCTAGCTAGCAAGCAAAATAGTATGTAATGCCAATGCAAATTACTTTTGTTGACAGAATACAGCTAGCTACATCATGTCACAGGGTGGTAGATATACCTTATCGGATGACGTCTGTGGATTCACACTATGTCAGGAGTGCAAATTCATCCAATAAACCATAAAGCTCACGGACAGGATTGCTACTGTTGTCACTGAGGTCAGGCAGTAGAGAAATCAGCAATAGGAAGACAGGCCATTTCTCACTACTGTTGTCACAAGACAATTTATCTCATGATGGTCTCTATTTGTGCAACTTCTCCACCTGCTTGTGATATTTATCTCAAGACAGGGCAGCCAACAAAATGACAGTGATCTCCAAATCAGGAGAATTTTATAGGGTGAAGCAGATAGTACTTTAGAAGAGTCATGTAAAACAGAAAAGCAGAGTGTGACAGGAAGGGACAGAGAAATTAACGGTAGGTAGCCAAAACTAGTTTATTCATCTTGACAGGCTGTAAAACTAGGTCCTGAATTCTAAAATACATAAACAACAGCATCTCTCATGCACAAAAAGTCATTTGCTCACCAAAGCTAGTGACAAAATTAGATAAACACAATTACAAACAAAGAGACCCCTTCAGTTCCTCCAATAAAGTGATTCTCTTAAATTCACTTATATCTATATCTCAGTCTATCACTGTTGATTCAGATTCAGCTCTGACAAGACAATTATTTACAAAAAGCTTTTCTGCAAAATGTTGATCAGCTGTTACTGCATGTATTATTCAGTTACAAAATGTTTAGTCACTAACTATAAGATTATACTCCAGACTAACCAATTATTATGTCCAAGCCAAATATCGTACCCGTTAGCAAAGTGTATTTTTAACATAATGTGATTATATGATACAGACAACTTTCAAATTACATTGGTCATGCAGGTTATCTGCCTCATACTGTATAGTAAATGATACACATTGCGGTTACTGATCTTTGACATACTTGTAAAACTTGTCATTTAATCCAATTGGCAGTGAAAAAATGTTAATGATTGTTTCTAACATGGTCATTGCAACATAATAAATTTTTACTACGTCTTCCCTGACAGTTTTTAAAACTGCAAATGCGGCATAGATTTTGTTAAGGAATCATAGACATTTCATCATAGATTGAGGTTTATTAAAGCTATTCATTGCTTTGTATTTACTAACTGTTGTATATGGGTCAGCAGCATCCTATTTTTGCCAATCACTTAGCCCCATTACACCATACTCTTGTATTCATGAGGAATTTATAGTGCTGACCTCTAGAGATTTCTTGGATTTTCTTGACTGTTTTCCCCTCAATACAAGTTCTGAAACAATGTGATTCCAAATGAATAGCAGCAGAATTGTGACATTTATATAGAAGTAAAAGTCTAGCAACTTTCAACATATGTCCCAGGTGAAAGTAATGCATGCTAGAGTGCAGAAATGGAGACATTCCCTAAGTGGCTCTTGCCATTTTAAAATGGGTTGATATAACACAAGCCTTTAAACTTGTATTTTAAAAAACCTAGCTGCTAGGTTATTTTAAAGCACAAGGTTACAGGCTTGCAGCAGGGGCATCCAACCTTTTTGCGTGGGGGGTGGGGGGGTGGCACATTATAATTTTTATCTGACATAAGGGGCCAGTAAGATGATTTCATAAAGATAAAGGCATTATAAATTTATCTTACTATTAATCAAAACAACGACAAATATGATTCTTTGTCAAGAAGCTTTAAATGAGAAGATACATTTTTTGACTTACTTTCTCTACTATGTTGGACACTGATTTAGTGGGGTACCTGGCATTCGTTTGCTTGCACAAATAGTCAATGTTTGCCTGCACACTTGTTGTAGCAATGCAACGTATTCCGGATAGATGTCCATCTGGCAGGAGTGATCCTGATCGCTCTCTCGCTCTCCTCTCTCGCTCTATCTGTCTGTCTCTCTCTCCCCCTCCCTCTCTGTGTCCCCTTCTCTGTGTCCCCCCTCTCTGTGGTCCTCCTCTCGGTGTTGCCATCCCTCTCTGTGTCTTCTCCCCCCCTCTCTCTCTCCCACTCTGCCCACCTCTCTCTCTCTGTGCCCACCTCTCTCTCTCTCTGCCCCCCCTCTCTCTCTCTGCCCCTCTCTGCTCACCTCTCTGTTTTCCTCTCCCTCTGCCCTCTCTCTCTCTGCCACTTTCTCTCTCTGTCTCCCCCTTCTCTCCCTGTCCTTCCCTCTCTCTCTGTCTGACACCCTCTCTCTCTGTCCTACCACTCTCTCTCTGTCCCCCTGTCTGTCTCTTTCTCAGTCTGTCCTCTCTCTCTCCCACCCTCTCTTTCTCTCTCTCTGACCCCCTTTCTCTCTGTCCTCACACTCTCTCTCTCTCTCTCCCCCTTTCTCTCTCTCTCGCTTGATCCTCCCTTTCCCTCTCTTTCAGTCCCCCTCCTCTCTGTTTCCCCTCTCTCTCTGTCCCTCTCTGTGTGTTCCCCCCTCTCTTTCTCTGCCTTCTCTCTGCGTTCCCCCTCTCTTTCTCTGTACCTCTTTCTTTGACCTCTCTCTCTCTCTCTGCCCCCTCTCTCTATCTCTCAGTGTGACCCCCTCTCTCTCTGTCCTCGCATCTCTCTGTGTCCCTCTCTCTCTCTGTTTTCCTTCTCTCTCTGTCCCCTCTCTCTCTCTGCCCCCCTCTCTCTATCTCTCGGTCATGGACCTCAAAATTTTTACCACGGACAATGTTGTCCATATACGGACACATTGCTGACCCCCTGGTCAATTTTAACAGTCAACCCACCTTTGTAGAATTAAAACCAACCCAGGAAGTGAGGGGAGAGACGAGAGTGATAATGGCAGACAGTTTGGTCCCTCGTTCTAATTTAAAAATAAGTTGAATTTTAAAAGTAATAAATGCCTCTTTGCGGGAAACTGATAGGGAGAGAGGGCAGTAGGAGAAGTGAAACTGATCTTCTGGGCTCTTGACAGATCCACTGGTGGAGATTAAATGGGAATAGGGTAAATGGAGAGTAAGGAGAAGGTGAATGATAGCAGAATGCGGTGTTTAGGGGTGGGGTGGGGGGGGAGGGAGGCTGCAGGGGTTTTGTAGGTCCTTCATAGGGAAGAGGTAGGGGTAGTGATGCAACTGCAGGTCAGCAGGAAAGCGAATGGCCAGTAGGAAAGGGAAGGGGGCAGAGCACAATGGGAGCAAAGGCATGGTGGAAGCATGGGTAATGGAAATGGTGCTGCTTCTAGCCATATTTTCCCCATAACCCCGCCCCAAACACGGCCTGAAATGCCACAGGAGCTATTCAGCTATGGCAGGCACAACACCCAAACACAGTGCAACACAATCACTCACATTCTGCCCTCTATGTTTCAGAACAAGGTTGCCCACAATAGAAAGCAGCAAAATTGAACCAGTGGGTGATAGGCACACCTTCAGCCCCTGCGCCCGATAGAGGAGATGGTGCTGTACATCATGGGGTCGGCTGAGATAGAGCCCGTACCATCCAGTGTCACCGACAGCATTCAGGATGGCGATGTGTTACTGCCTTATCCTCCTTCTCAACTCCCACCGCACCCTCATGCTGTTTTCTGGCAGAATGTGCAAGTTGCAGATGGTGTGACCATGAACCTCTTGCCTTACACCGTCCGCCTCACCCCAACTTTCTCCTTATGATTTTGTATTTTCAGTTACTTGAGAACTGCTGCTTACCCAGTGACAGCAGCCCCAGGAGGAAGAGAGTGAGCAGCAGCACAGCACTGATAAAGATGCACTGTCACTTGTTCTGACTGTTCAGATACTGGCACTGCATGAACTTTAGAGGGTAGTCTAAAGTTGGGATCTGCATATGGTGAGTCACTGGAATTGAGTGAGCTGCAGCCAGGTCAGACGGGAAGATGGATCATGTGCCAACTCACCAGAGAGCAAGGTCGCAGATGAGTTCTGCTAAAGGGGACTCAGATGAGAACTTTTTTGGGGCAGCATATAAGAGAACGATAATGAGGAGGCACACTGAGATGCTCAGTGCATTGGCTGGCCTGTTAGACAGCCTCCTGTCACCGTTATGGAGCATGAAGGAGTCCAGCTCCAACGTGGCACAGGGTTTCACACAAAGCTTGGAGCCCATCCTTTCCTTTGTGGAAGTGGTGGCTAACTTCATGACAACCCTTACAGACTCAGCCATGATGCAACATCTGGTGGTGGATGTCTCAGCTTCCATTGTAGCACAAGTGGAAACCACCGAACGTCTCAGTGTTGCAGTGGAAGCTCAGATGGGGGGTGGGGTGGGGCTCATGAGATCCATGCTTGCTGCCATGCAGGCTCAGACTGCTGCCATCATGGCTGCAGATCTCAGGGCACAAAGGGGCATGCAGGCTCTCACAACAGTTCAGCAATCTATCCTCCAACAGATTACTAAACTGGCAGGATGACAGCATTCGTGCTCCCACCACTGCCACTCCAACAGTCCCCTCGCTGTTGCCTCTCAGCCAGCCAGCCCAGACTGTTGCCACCCATGCTGAGGTGATGCAGTCCGAAGCTGGGCCCTAGAGGCCCAGAGTTCCTTGAGGGGGTCCTGGGAGACCATCTGGAGTCTCCCCCAGTAAAAGTCAGCAGGCTTCCACCAGCTATGCTGCAGCAACTGGAATAGCACTGAGTAGCAGCACCAGGATAGGCAAAGGCACCATCAAGACAGGCGCTAAGGGAATGCACGAGGGTAAGTTGTTTGTTTTTGCTTGTACAATTTGATGTGATATTTGATAAAGATGTTTTAGCAACGTTTTTGTTGGTGGCTTTTATTTCAGGATTTTGGCTGAGAGGACACTGTGATGCAATGTTGTAGATGAATAGGAAGCTGGGTAATAGTGGAGCAGTGGTGGTGAAGGATGCCGTCCGAAGGCAATTGATGTCTGGGTTGATCCTCGCAGGCAACCCGTCTGGAGCAAAGGCACCTCGGCTGCCTCCTCCCCACCTCCTCCTCCTCCTCCGTCCACATAGAGCTTCCCCTCTCTGCAGCCTCTGCTCCATCATCCTGTCCTGTTGCACATCCAGGGGCACTGCAACAACAGTCCCCATACATGTTGCAGTCTTTGTGTGGACAACAGTGGGCAGCAACACTTGCTGCCGAACCTCGCAACTCACCACAACACCTCCAAAAACTCTCGACAATACTTCCACAGCCTTTGCACTGGCATAAATTAGTCTAAATTACCTTACCTGCAAATTGAATGATTGGCCCTTTAAATAGCACAAGTGGGAGCCCTCTTGCAGCTGAACGCACATTCTTTTATGTGTTGATGGTGAATGTATGTTCAGTGGACCAAGTTTCAAAAACATGCACCAATTCAGCCAGAGCAGCTGGTTGGCATCACAATCTGGCCAATTGCAACGCTTCCAGTATGTGCACAACATGCCCAATCTATTTCCCTTCCCAGCACCGGGTGCCAGATGGGCCTCTCCATAAGCAGTTGAAGTGCTGCATGTCATGTGTTCTTTGTATTATCTCAAGTAACACAATGAGATACTTGGATTCCACTGCCTTGAAGATCTCTAACAGGTTTATTAACAGCTAAACTATGATATACAATATGGCGTTACAGTTACAGAGTGATGATGGCATCTAGTCACATAACTGCGTCCTGGTACTTAGCTCATTAGCATACTGAATATTTAAAGGGACATCACTCTTGAAGCGATCATACAACAACCCCTTTCTTTCTAAAGATAAGTCTCATTTGCTATAAGTACACATTATATTGGATAACATCAAAATTAGTTCTTCAGGGATATATATTATAAAATTTACAAGTATGAGGATAGCGATTGTGAAATTTACGAGTGCAGAAGCTTAACAGTCCATATGGTAGTTTGACAACTGTTGCTCGGAGAATTTGTGTCTCATCTGCTGCTTTTTTGTCTGATGTTTCTCCCTTTCTGCATTCAGTTTCTATTGTTCTGCCTTCAACCTGCTAATATACTCTGTTGCTTTTCTCAGGATGACTACTTTTGAGGCCTCGTCATTCCTGGAAAGTTCCAGCATCTCATCTCGATGAGCCAATAGACAATGCTTCAACTCATATCTCCTCTGCAGGACATTGTGTGTCCTTCACCTCTTCTCATCCTCTGCGCCTGAAGGCTGGGCTTCAAGGTCGAGGACTTTTTGGGGGAAGAGTACTTGACCTCATGAAGATGCCTGACCATTCTGGCTTGTTTTGGTGCTGGTGGTTCTCTAGAGAGCAAAGGTGAGGGTGCGGCATAGTTGTGTTCTTGCTGTGTTTCCAGACTGCACCGTTTGTTGCTGGCCAGAATCTGCGAGTTCTGGTCCTTGGAAATTTCCCATTGGCAATGCTCCCCACTGCCAGCCTTTGCTTCTCAATGGTTACAACATCAATCTCTTCTGAGTCACTGGAGTGCGAAGAAACACTGCCTGTTGACAAAGAACTTTCACCATCTGAATTTGTTTCATCATTCTCTTGGTATGGCATCTCTGAGAAGGGCCTGTTACTCTCCAAACCAGAACCACTGAGATCCTGGAAGAACTGTGACTCAATCTTAGATATCAGGGGACTGGACACATGGAGTGCATCCTCTCTGAGGTGCAGTAGGGCATCGCCTTTGAAGTCCCCTATAGTGTCGAACCTGTCCAAGTAAATTTGTTGTAGGTTGTGGACTGGCTCAATTGGTTTCTTCTGTTGTAATGGATACCTTGATGACCTCGTGGATAGACGCAATGTTGAGGTCCGTACATGCTGGTAGTCCTGCCACTACTGGTCCAATCGTGTCTACCAGGTAAAATATTTGTAGTTTCCATGCCAACTTGCCATAGCTGCATTGCATTGTTAGTGTGCCACTGCAAGGGATTGGTGACCCAATGTATGCAGTTAGCTTTCCAGTTTTTGGTTGCATCATTAATTTTCAACAGCCCCAGTACATATCCTCAGGATTCAGATTGGTTGGATATTTGCATTAGCTTCCATGTCAATCTTAGTCCTGAGTGTACGCTCGCCAATTTTCTTTTGGTACATGATATTGATATTATCAAAAGCTTCCTGTTGTTTACCTTCATCAACACAATGTGTCAGGTTCACAATGTGAAACGCCTGATCAACTTCTGGCTGAGAATTGCTCCATTCTGAGCCTTGTCTCAGGTCTATTTTGCTGTGGAGTTTATGTATTGGCTTGTGTTTATGTAGGTATATGGCACTCGTCTTGCTGCTATTGCCCTGTTGTTTGCCTGTCTTCTGTTTGTTTGTGTCCGATTGTGACTTCGGGCTGTGTCTTTGGAGCCAGATTTCTTTCAAAGGCAGGCCAGTGTCCTTTTGCATTGGACACCTTGCACAGGTCTTGAAATGCAGGACAACTTCATGGTGAGTGGGACTAACCACACTTACCAGACAGCTTGCTTGCTTTTTGCGATCTGGTTATCGTGCCAATACTGTCGGCTGCACCTAGTGCTTGCAGATGCTGTTGTCCAGCTACAATAGCTTTGTATTTCCTGCCATCTTCTAGCAGTGCATAAATGCTGTGACCTTTCTTTTTTCCCAAGAGGTCTTTTTTAAACGCTTCAATAGTTGTTGAGACAATCACCAGCTCCATTATTCACTCTGACAACTCAGTTTCTGAAAAATTGCATTTGTTGTTCTTACTATGGCATCTACTGACAAATTAATCTGTTGATTCCTGTGGCTGTTTCTGTAGGCCATCAATTCCAGGCGATGAATTCTAAAATTCACTCTTACCTCAAGCTGATCTTCTAGCACTTTCCATATCTTTGCGGGATCTTTCTGTTCTTTTTCAGATAAGCCAGAGGTATTGATTCTGCGTAACTCCTTATTTCCAATTGCCATCAGTATTTTCACAGCCTGCCTTTCTGGTTCTACAACCGCTTGATCTGTGAAGCATAACTGTATTCTCTGTTTAAAAAGTTTGAACTCAGATTGGATATCAATGGCCTTCCAGTTCATGCTGAGAAATTTGATATCCACCTTTCTGCTGTTCTTTTGCTTTCTGCTCTGTATTTAACTTTGTTCAGCTCTGTGTGTGCCTGTAGCATTGTATTTATTATGACTTTTCTGTTTGTGGTTTGAAACTGGTTTTAAAACTTATTCTATTAACTTTGCACTGTTTCCCCTTTAAGAAATTCTCTTTTATTTAGACTGGCTGCTTTGATAGAGTGGAACAGGTGCTTGACATTGTTCTCTGTTTACTTTGCTTTTATCATTTTATTTTTAATTTATTTTTATTTAGAGATACAGCACTGAAACAGGCCCTTCGGCCCACCGAGTCTGTGCCGACCAACAACCAACCATTTATACTAACCCTACAGTAATCCCATAGTCCCTGCCACCTACCCCTACACTCGGGGCAATTTACAATGGCCAATTTACCTATCACCTGCAAGTCTTTGGCTGTGGGAGGAAACCGGAGCACCCGGCGAAAACCCACACGGTCACAGGGAGAACTTGCTTTAGCTTGTATGTTTACAGCTGCTCGATAGGCAGTTCAAGGGCTTTCCCCTTTGCTTTATATTTGCTCGAGATTATTTATGTTCTTCATGGTTGACTGGTTTAATGATTTTTGCAGCTTGATTGCTCCAATGAAGACTGCAGTGCTTGGGGTTTCCCATGCTTTTCTTCAGACGCCTCCTGCAATGGCACCAACCTTGATCAGCCTAAGAGCGGAATTGGTTTTCCCCATCTTTTCCTCTCTCCCATGGAGGCTTCAAAAAAGAATCAATTTTTAAGCACTTCAAAGCTTTGTTCTTTTAAACCATGATTCCTTGACCATCGGCACAATGACTCACCGGATCAAAGGTATCTATTTGCAGCCTGTCGTTCAGTGCTCTGTCGCCCACAGCTGGAGGTAAGTTTTTTCTTCTTTCTCATTGTTTGGGCCAGTACTTCTTCCACTCTTTTCAGGTACTTGTTTTAAAGTTTCTTCACTGGTTTGCTGTTTTTAAGTAACACAGTGAGATACGTGGATTCCAGTGCCTTGGAGATCTCTAACAGGTTTATTAACAGCTAAACTATTATGTACAATATACAGCAAACTATGTACAGAACCTTTGTCCAGGTCGCTACAGTTACAGAGTGACTGTGGCTTCTAATAACATGACTACATCCTGGTACTTAGCTCATTAGCATACTGAGTTCTTAAAGGGACATCACTCTTGAAGCAATCATATAACATTGCATGCACCATTCTGAATGCCTCCAGCTTCCATAGCACCAGCTTCAGCAGTGCTATGGAGACAAACTTGTAGTCTTTTGCATTTTGATAAAGTAAGTTATTTTTGGAATGCTATGCTGAATATTATAGAAAGCTGCATTAACATTTCACACAGCTGAAGTGAATTGGTGAGATAGACTGGAAGGAGGAACTAAGTGAATGCAGAATTATTCTCCAGAGAGGGAGCTGTCACAGAGTCAGTGGTCAGTGAATCCAGACCTGCGCGAGGCCATTTGGTTGCTCATTACGTCGATTGCTGCAGATCATGCTGGGATGAAAGTTGTTGAGAGAAATGAGAGCAATGAGCTGCTGCCTCCTAATCAGTGTCCACTGATACTCAGTGCACTCCATGGTTGTCAGAGAGAATGACACTGCAGTCTAGACACTTAGTTCAGGGCTGGATCACAGCACCTGCAAATCCTACGGATGCACAGTGCCTCCAACCTGAAAGGATCCCGGTGTCAAGCTACAGAATCCTTGCAGTGCACAAATTCATCTGTTCAAACTAAATCAGTTGTTAAATTTGAAATGATCAGATGTTCAGTGCCTGGGGATCAGAAGGTGTCTGACATGTAACATGGATCAGTGGTCTGAGAATGGAGGAGTGTTTAATACAGGATATGGAACAGGGGTCTGGGAATGGAGGAGTGTTTAAAACAGGATATGGATCACGGGACTGGGAATGGAGGAGTGTTTAATACAGGATATGGATCAGGGGTCTGGGAATGGAGGAGTGTTTAATACAGGATATGGATCAGGGGTCTGGGAATCGAGGAGTGTTTAATACAGGACAGGAATCAGGAGTCTGAAAATGGCGGAGCGATTAATACAGGATATGGATCAGAGGACTGGGAATGAAGGAGTGTTCAATACAGGATATGGATCAGGGGACTGGGAATGAAGGAGTGTTCAATACAGGATATGGATCAGGGGACTGGGAATGAAGGAATGTTCAATACAGGATATGGATCAGGGGTCTGGGAATGGAAGAGTGTTTAATACAGGACAGGAATCAGGAGTCTGAAAATGGCGGAGCGATTAATACAGGATATGGATCAGAGGACTGGGAATGAAGGAGTGTTTAATACAGGATATGGATCAGGGGACTGGGAATGAAGGAGTGTTCAATACAGGCTATGGATCAGGGGTCTGGGAATGGAGGAGTGTTTAATACAGGACAGGAATCAGGAGTCTGAAAATGGCGGAGCGATTAATACAGGATATGGATCAGAGGACTGGGAATGAAGGAGTGTTTAATACAGGATATGGATCAGGGGACTGGGAATGGAGGAGTGTTTAATACGGGATAGGGATCAGGAGTCTGGGAATGGAGGAGTGTTTAATACAGGATAGGGATCAGGGGTCTGGGAATGGAGGAGCGTTTAATACAGGATAGTGATCAGGGGTCTGGGAATGGAGGAGTGTTTAATACAGGATAGGGATTAGGAGTCTGGGAATGGAGGAGTGTTTAATACAGGATAGGGATCAGGAGTCTGGGAATGGAGGAGTGTTTAATACAGGATAGGGATCAGGGGTCTGGGAATGGAGGAGTGTTTAACACAGGATAAGGATCAGGGGTCGGGGAACGGAGGAGTGTTTAATACAGGATAGGGATCAGGGGTCTGGGAACGGAGGAGTGTTTAATACAGGATATGGATCAGTGGTCAGGGAATGGAGAAGTGTTTATTACAGGATAGGGATCAGGAGTCTGGGAATGGAGGAGTGTTTAATACAGGATAGGGATCAGGGGTCTGGGAATGGAGGAGCGTTTAATACAGTATAGGGATCAGGGGTCTGGGAATGTATGAGCGTTTAATACAGGATAGGGATCAGGGGTCTGGGAATGGAGGAGTGTTTAATACAGGATAGGGATCAGGGGTCTGGGAATGAATGAGCGTTTGATACAGGATAGTGATCAGGGGTCTGGGAATGGAGGAGTGTTTAATACAGGATAGAGATCAGGAGTCTGGGAATGGAGGAGTGTTTAATACAGGATAGGGATCAAAGGTCTGGGAATGGAGGAGTGTTTAATACAGGATAGTGATCAGGGGTCTGGGAATGAAGGAGTGTTTAATACAGGATAGGAATCAGGAGTCTGGGAATGGAGGAGTGTTTAAAACAGGATAGGGATCAGGGGTCTGGGAATGGAGGAGTGTTTAATACAGGATAGGGATTAGGAGTCTGGGAATGGAGGAGTGTTTAATACAGGATAGTGATCAGGGGTCTGGGAATGAAGGAGTGGTTAATACAGGATATTGATCAGGGGTCTGGGAATGGAGGAGTGTTTAATACAGGATAGGAATCAGGAGTCTGGGAATGGAGGAGTGTTTAATACAGGATAGGGATCAGGGGTCTGGGAATGGAGGAGTGTTTAATACAGGATAGGGATTAGGAGTCTGGGAATGGAGGAGTGTTCAATACAGGATAGTGATCAGGGGTCTGGGAATGGAGGAGTGTTTAATACAGGATAGGGATTAGGAGTCTGGGAATGGAGGAGTGTTCAATACAGGATTGGGATTTAGGGGTCTGGGAATGGAGGATTGTTTAATACGGGATAGGGATCAGGAGTCTGGGAATGGAGGAGTGTTTAATACAGGATAGGGATTAGGAGTCAGGGAATGGAGGAGTGTTTAATACAGGATAGGGATGAGGAGTCTGGGAATGGAGGATTGTTTAATACTGGAAAGGGATTAGGAGTCTGGGAATGGAGGAGTGTTTAATACAGGATATTGATCAGGGGTCTGGGAATGGAGGAGTGTTTAATACGGGATAGGGATCAGGAGTCTGGGAATGGAGGAGCGTTTAATACAGGATAGGGATCAGGGGTCTTGGAATGGAGGAGTGTTTAATACAGGATATTGATCAGGGGTCTGGGAATGGAGGAGTGTTTAATACGGGATAGGGATCAGGAGTCTGGGAATGGAGGAGCGTTTAATACAGGATAGGGATTAGGAGACAGGGAATGGAGGAGTGTTTAATACAGGATAGGGATGAGGAGTCTGGGAATGGAGGAGTGTTTAATACAGGATAGGGATCAGGGGTCTGGGAATGGAGGAGTGTTTATTACAGGATAGGGATCAGGGGTCTTGGAATGCAGGAGTGTTTAATACAGGATATTGATCAGGGGTCTGGGAATGGACGAGTGTTTAATACGGGATAGGGATCAGGGGTCTGGGAATGGAGGAGTGTTTAATACGGGATAGGGATCAGGAGTCTGGGAATTGAGGAGTGTTTAAAACTGGAAAGGGATTAGGAGTCTGGGAATGGAGGAGTGTTTAATACAGGATAGGGATCAGGGGTCTGGGAATGGAGGAGTGTTTAATACAGGATAGGGATCAGGAGTCTGGGAATTGAGGAGTGTTTAATACAGGATAGGGATCAGGACTCTGGGAATAGAGGAGCGTTTAATACAGGATAGTGATCAGGGGTCTGGGAATGGAGGAGTGTTTAATACAGGATAGGGATCAGGGGTCTGGGAACGGAGGAGTGTTTAATACAGGATATGGATCAGTGGTCAGGGAATGGAGAAGTGTTTATTACAGCAGGGATCAGGAGTCTGGGAATGGAGGAGTGTTTAATACAGGATAGGGATCAGGGGTCTGGGAATGGAGGAGCGTTTAATACAGGATAGGGATCAGGGGTCTGGGAATGGAGGAGTGTTTAATACAGGATAGGGATCAGGAGTCTGGGAATGGAGGAGTGTTCAATTCAGGATAGGGATTTAGGGGTCTGGGAATGGAGGAGTGTTCAATACAGGATAGCAATCAGGGGTCTGGGAATGGAGGAGTGTTTAATACAGGATAGGGATCAGGAGTCTGGGAATGGAGGAGTGTTCAATACAGGATAGGGATTTAGGGGTCTGGGAATGGAGGAGTGTTCAATACAGGATAGCAATCAGGGGTCTGGGAATGGAGGAGTGTTTAATACAGGATAGGGATCAAGAGTCTGGGAATGGAGGAGTGTTGTAATACAGGATAGGGATCAGGGGTCTGGGAATGGAGGAGTGTTTAATACAGGATATAGATAAGGGGTCTGGGAATGGAGGAGTGTTTAATACAGGATAGGGATTAGGAGTCTGGGAATGGAGGAGTGTTCAAAACAGGATAGGGATTTAGGGGTCTGGGAATGGAGGTGTGTTCAATACAGGATAGCAATCAGGGGTCTGGCAATGGAGGAGTGCTTAATACAGGATAGGGATCAGGGGTCTGGGAATGGATGAGCGTTTAATACAGGATAGGGATCAGGGGTCTGGGAATGGAGGAGCGTTTAATACAGGATAGGTATCAGGGGTCTGGGAATGGAGGAGTGTTTCATACAGGATAGGGATCAGGGGTCTGGGAATGGAGGAGCGTTTAATACAGGATAGGGATCAGGGGCCTGGGAATGGAGGAGTGTTTAATACAGGATAGGGATTAGGAGTCAGGGAATGGAGGAGTGTTTAATACAGGATAGGGATGAGGAGTCTGGGAATGGAGGAGTGTTTAATACAGGATAGGGATCAGGGGTCTGGGAATGGAGGAGTGTTTAATACAGGATATTGATCAGGGGTCTGGGAATGGAGGAGTGCTTAATACGGGATAGGGATCAGGAGTCTGGGAATGGAGGAGTGTTTAATACAGGATAGGGATCAGGGGTCTGGGATTGGAGGAGTGTTTAATACAGGATATGGTTCAGGAGTCTGGGAATGGAGGATTGTTAAATACTGGAAATGGATTAGGAGTCTGGGAATGGAGGAGTGTTTAATACAGGATAGGGATCAGGGGTCTGGGAATGGAGGAGTGTTTACAACAGGATAGGGATCAGGGGTCTTGGAATGGAGGAGTGTTTAATACAGGATATTGATCAGGGGTCTGGGAATGGAGGAGTGTTTAATACAGGATAGGGATTAGGAGTCAGGGAATGGAGGAGTGTTTAATACAGGATAGGGATGAGGAGTCTGGGAATGGAGGAGTGTTTAATACAGGATAGGGATCAGGGGTCTGGGAATGGAGGAGTGTTTAATACAGGATAGGGATCAGGGGTCTTGGAATGGAGGAGTGTTTAATACAGGATATTGATCAGGGGTCTTGGAATGGAGGAGTGTTTAATACGGGATAGGGATCAGGAGTCTGGGAATGGAGGAGTGTTTAATACAGGATAGGGATTAGGAGTCAGGGAATGGAGGAGTGTTTAATACAGGATAGGGATCAGGGGTCTGGGAATGGAGGAATGTTAAATACAGGATAGGGATCAGGAGTCTGGGAATGGAGGAGTGTTTAATACAGGATAGGGATCAGGGGTCTGGGAATGGAGGAATGTTTAATACAGGATATTGATCAGGGGTCTGGGAATGAAGGAGTGTTTAATACAGGATATTGATCAGGGGTCTGGGAATGGAGGAGCGTTTAATACAGTATAGGGATCAGGGGTCTGGGAATGGAGGAGCGTTTAATACAGTATAGGGATCAGGAGTCTGGGAATGGAGGAGTGGTTAATACAGGATAGGGATCAGGGGTCTGGGAATGGAGGAGCGTTTAATACAGAATAGGGATCAGGGGTCTGGGACGGAGGAGTGTTTAATACAGGATATGGATCAGTGGTCAGGGAATGGAGAAGTGTTTATTACAGGATAGGGATCAGGAGTCTGGGAATGGAGGAGTGTTTAATACAGGATAGGGATCAGGGGTCTGGGAATGGAGGAGTGTTTAATGCAGGATAGGGATTAGGAGTCTGGGAATGGAGGAGTGTTCAATACAGGATAGGGATTTAGGGGTCTGGGAATGGAGGAGTGTTCAATACAGGATAGCAATCAGGGGTCTGGGAATGGAGGAGTGCTTAATACAGGATAGGGATCAGGGGTCTGGGAATGGATGAGCGTTTAATACAGGATAGGGATCAGGGGTCTGGGAATGGAGGAGCGTTTAATACAGGATAGGTATCAGGGGTCTGGGAATGGAGGAGTGTTTAATACAGGATAGGGATCAGGGGCCTGGGAATGGAGGAGTGTTTAATACAGGATATTGATCAGGGGTCTGGGAACGGAGGAGTGTTTAATACAGGATAGGGATTAGGAGTCAGGGAATGGAGGAGTGTTTAATACAGGATAGGGATGAGGAGTCTGGGAATGGAGGAGTGTTTAATACAGGATAGGGATCAGGGGTCTGGGAATGGAGGAGTGTTTAATACAGGATATGGATCAGGGGACTGGGAATGAAGGAGTGTTCAATACAGGCTATGGATCAGGGGTCTGGGAATGGAGGAGTGTTTAATACAGGACAGGAATCAGGAGTCTGAAAATGGCGGAGCGATTAATACAGGATATGGATCAGAGGACTGGGAATGAAGGAGTGTTTAATACAGGATATGGATCAGGGGACTGGGAATGGAGGAGTGTTTAATACGGGATAGGGATCAGGAGTCTGGGAATGGAGGAGTGTTTAATACAGGATAGGGATCAGGGGTCTGGGAATGGAGGAGTGTTTAATACAGGATAGTGATCAGGGGTCTGGGAATGGAGGAGTGTTTAATACAGGATAGGGATCATGAGTCTGGGAATGGAGGAGTGTTTAATACAGGATAGGGATCAGGGGTCTGGGAATGGAGGAGTGTTTAACACAGGATAAGGATCAGGGGTCTGGGAACGGAGGAGTGTTTAATACAGGATAGGGATCAGGGGTCTGGGAACGGAGGAGTGTTTAATACAGGATATGGATCAGTGGTCAGGGAATGGAGAAGTGTTTATTACAGGATAGGGATCAGGAGTCTGGGAATGGAGGAGTGTTTAATACAGGATAGGGATCAGGGGTCTGGGAATGGAGGAGCGTTTAATACAGTATAGGGATAAGGGGTCTGGGAATGTATGAGCGTTTAATACAGGATAGGGATCAGGGGTCTGGGAATGGAGGAGTGTTTAATACAGGATAGGGATCAGGGGTCTGGGAATGGATGAGCGTTTGATACAGGATAGTGATCAGGGGTCTGGGAATGGAGGAGTGTTTAATACAGGATAGAGATCAGGAGTCTGGGAATGGAGGAGTGTTTAATACAGGATAGGGATCAAAGGTCTGGGAATGGAGGAGTGTTTAATACAGGATAGTGATCAGGGGTCTGGGAATGAAGGAGTGTTTAATACAGGATAGGAATCAGGAGTCTGGGAATGGAGGAGTGTTTAAAACAGGATAGGGATCAGGGGTCTGGGAATGGAGGAGTGTTTAATACAGGATAGGGATTAGGAGTCTGGGAATGGAGGAGTGTTTAATACAGGATAGTGATCAGGGGTCTGGGAATGAAGGAGTGGTTAATACAGGATATTGATCAGGGGTCTGGGAATGGAGGAGTGTTTAATACAGGATAGGAATCAGGAGTCTGGGAATGGAGGAGTGTTTAATACAGGATAGGGATCAGGGGTCTGGGAATGGAGGAGTGTTTAATACAGGATAGGGATTAGGAGTCTGGGAATGGAGGAGTGTTCAATACAGGATAGTGATCAGGGGTCTGGGAATGGATGAGTGTTTAATACAGGATAGGGATTAGGAGTCTGGGAATGGAGGAGTGTTCAATACAGGATTGGGATTTAGGGGTCTGGGAATGGAGGATTGTTTAATACGGGATAGGGATCAGGAGTCTGGGAATGGAGGAGTGTTTAATACAGGATAGGGATTAGGAGTCAGGGAATGGAGGAGTGTTTAATACAGGATAGGGATGAGGAGTCTGGGAATGGAGGATTGTTTAATACTGGAAAGGGATTAGGAGTCTGGGAATGGAGGAGTGTTTAATACAGGATAGGGATCAGGGGTCTTGGAATGGAGGAGTGTTTAATACAGGATATTGATCAGGGGTCTGGGAATGGAGGAGTGTTTAATACGGGATAGGGATCAGGAGTCTGGGAATGGAGGAGCGTTTAATACAGGATAGGGATTAGGAGACAGGGAATGGAGGAGTGTTTAATACAGGATAGGGATGAGGAGTCTGGGAATGGAGGAGTGTTTAATACAGGATAGGGATCAGGGGTCTGGGAATGGAGGAGTGTTTATTACAGGATAGGGATCAGGGGTCTTGGAATGCAGGAGTGTTTAATACAGGATATTGATCAGGGGTCTGGGAATGGACGAGTGTTTAATACGGGATAGGGATCAGGGGTCTGGGAATGGAGGAGTGTTTAATACGGGATAGGGATCAGGAGTCTGGGAATTGAGGAGTGTTTAAAACTGGAAAGGGATTAGGAGTCTGGGAATGGAGGAGTGTTTAATACAGGATAGGGATCAGGGGTCTGGGAATGGAGGAGTGTTTAATACAGGATAGGGATCAGGAGTCTGGGAATTGAGGAGTGTTTAATACAGGATAGGGATCAGGACTCTGGGAATAGAGGAGCGTTTAATACAGGATAGTGATCAGGGGTCTGGGAATGGAGGAGTGTTTAATACAGGATAGGGATCAGGGGTCTGGGAACGGAGGAGTGTTTAATACAGGATATGGATCAGTGGTCAGGGAATGGAGAAGTGTTTATTACAGCAGGGATCAGGAGTCTGGGAATGGAGGAGTGTTTAATACAGGATAGGGATCAGGGGTCTGGGAATGGAGGAGTGTTTAATACAGGATAGGGATCAGGGGTCTGGGAATGGATGAGCGTTTGATACAGGATAGTGATCAGGGGTCTGGGAATGGAGGAGTGTTTAATACAGGATAGAGATCAGGAGTCTGGGAATGGAGGAGTGTTTAATACAGGATAGGGATCAAAGGTCTGGGAATGGAGGAGTGTTTAATACAGGATAGTGATCAGGGGTCTGGGAATGAAGGAGTGTTTAATACAGGATAGGAATCAGGAGTCTGGGAATGGAGGAGTGTTTAAAACAGGATAGGGATCAGGGGTCTGGGAATGGAGGAGTGTTTAATACAGGATAGGGATTAGGAGTCTGGGAATGGAGGAGTGTTTAATACAGGATAGTGATCAGGGGTCTGGGAATGAAGGAGTGGTTAATACAGGATATTGATCAGGGGTCTGGGAATGGAGGAGTGTTTAATACAGGATAGGAATCAGGAGTCTGGGAATGGAGGAGTGTTTAATACAGGATAGGGATCAGGGGTCTGGGAATGGAGGAGTGTTTAATACAGGATAGGGATTAGGAGTCTGGGAATGGAGGAGTGTTCAATACAGGATAGTGATCAGGGGTCTGGGAATGGATGAGTGTTTAATACAGGATAGGGATTAGGAGTCTGGGAATGGAGGAGTGTTCAATACAGGATTGGGATTTAGGGGTCTGGGAATGGAGGATTGTTTAATACGGGATAGGGATCAGGAGTCTGGGAATGGATGAGTGTTTAATACAGGATAGGGATGAGGAGTCTGGGAATGGAGGAGTGTTTAATACAGGATAGGGATCAGGGGTCTGGGAATGGAGGAGTGTTTAATACAGGATATGGATCAGGGGACTGGGAATGAAGGAGTGTTCAATACAGGCTATGGATCAGGGGTCTGGGAATGGAGGAGTGTTTAATACAGGACAGGAATCAGGAGTCTGAAAATGGCGGAGCGATTAATACAGGATATGGATCAGAGGACTGGGAATGAAGGAGTGTTTAATACAGGATATGGATCAGGGGACTGGGAATGGAGGAGTGTTTAATACGGGATAGGGATCAGGAGTCTGGGAATGGAGGAGTGTTTAATACAGGATAGGGATCAGGGGTCTGGGAATGGAGGAGTGTTTAATACAGGATAGTGATCAGGGGTCTGGGAATGGAGGAGTGTTTAATACAGGATAGGGATCATGAGTCTGGGAATGGAGGAGTGTTTAATACAGGATAGGGATCAGGGGTCTGGGAATGGAGGAGTGTTTAACACAGGATAAGGATCAGGGGTCTGGGAACGGAGGAGTGTTTAATACAGGATAGGGATCAGGGGTCTGGGAACGGAGGAGTGTTTAATACAGGATATGGATCAGTGGTCAGGGAATGGAGAAGTGTTTATTACAGGATAGGGATCAGGAGTCTGGGAATGGAGGAGTGTTTAATACAGGATAGGGATCAGGGGTCTGGGAATGGAGGAGCGTTTAATACAGTATAGGGATCAGGGGTCTGGGAATGTATGAGCGTTTAATACAGGATAGGGATCAGGGGTCTGGGAATGGAGGAGTGTTTAATACAGGATAGGGATCAGGGGTCTGGGAATGGATGAGCGTTTGATACAGGATAGTGATCAGGGGTCTGGGAATGGAGGAGTGTTTAATACAGGATAGAGATCAGGAGTCTGGGAATGGAGGAGTGTTTAATACAGGATAGGGATCAAAGGTCTGGGAATGGAGGAGTGTTTAATACAGGATAGTGATCAGGGGTCTGGGAATGAAGGAGTGTTTAATACAGGATAGGAATCAGGAGTCTGGGAATGGAGGAGTGTTTAAAACAGGATAGGGATCAGGGGTCTGGGAATGGAGGAGTGTTTAATACAGGATAGGGATTAGGAGTCTGGGAATGGAGGAGTGTTTAATACAGGATAGTGATCAGGGGTCTGGGAATGAAGGAGTGGTTAATACAGGATATTGATCAGGGGTCTGGGAATGGAGGAGTGTTTAATACAGGATAGGAATCAGGAGTCTGGGAATGGAGGAGTGTTTAATACAGGATAGGGATCAGGGGTCTGGGAATGGAGGAGTGTTTAATACAGGATAGGGATTAGGAGTCTGGGAATGGAGGAGTGTTCAATACAGGATAGTGATCAGGGGTCTGGGAATGGATGAGTGTTTAATACAGGATAGGGATTAGGAGTCTGGGAATGGAGGAGTGTTCAATACAGGATTGGGATTTAGGGGTCTGGGAATGGAGGATTGTTTAATACGGGATAGGGATCAGGAGTCTGGGAATGGAGGAGTGTTTAATACAGGATAGGGATTAGGAGTCAGGGAATGGAGGAGTGTTTAATACAGGATAGGGATGAGGAGTCTGGGAATGGAGGATTGTTTAATACTGGAAAGGGATTAGGAGTCTGGGAATGGAGGAGTGTTTAATACAGGATAGGGATCAGGGGTCTTGGAATGGAGGAGTGTTTAATACAGGATATTGATCAGGGGTCTGGGAATGGAGGAGTGTTTAATACGGGATAGGGATCAGGAGTCTGGGAATGGAGGAGCGTTTAATACAGGATAGGGATTAGGAGACAGGGAATGGAGGAGTGTTTAATACAGGATAGGGATGAGGAGTCTGGGAATGGAGGAGTGTTTAATACAGGATAGGGATCAGGGGTCTGGGAATGGAGGAGTGTTTATTACAGGATAGGGATCAGGGGTCTTGGAATGCAGGAGTGTTTAATACAGGATATTGATCAGGGGTCTGGGAATGGACGAGTGTTTAATACGGGATAGGGATCAGGGGTCTGGGAATGGAGGAGTGTTTAATACGGGATAGGGATCAGGAGTCTGGGAATTGAGGAGTGTTTAAAACTGGAAAGGGATTAGGAGTCTGGGAATGGAGGAGTGTTTAATACAGGATAGGGATCAGGGGTCTGGGAATGGAGGAGTGTTTAATACAGGATAGGGATCAGGAGTCTGGGAATTGAGGAGTGTTTAATACAGGATAGGGATCAGGACTCTGGGAATAGAGGAGCGTTTAATACAGGATAGTGATCAGGGGTCTGGGAATGGAGGAGTGTTTAATACAGGATAGGGATCAGGGGTCTGGGAACGGAGGAGTGTTTAATACAGGATATGGATCAGTGGTCAGGGAATGGAGAAGTGTTTATTACAGCAGGGATCAGGAGTCTGGGAATGGAGGAGTGTTTAATACAGGATAGGGATCAGGGGTCTGGGAATGGAGGAGTGTTTAATACAGGATAGGGATCAGGGGTCTGGGAATGGATGAGCGTTTGATACAGGATAGTGATCAGGGGTCTGGGAATGGAGGAGTGTTTAATACAGGATAGAGATCAGGAGTCTGGGAATGGAGGAGTGTTTAATACAGGATAGGGATCAAAGGTCTGGGAATGGAGGAGTGTTTAATACAGGATAGTGATCAGGGGTCTGGGAATGAAGGAGTGTTTAATACAGGATAGGAATCAGGAGTCTGGGAATGGAGGAGTGTTTAAAACAGGATAGGGATCAGGGGTCTGGGAATGGAGGAGTGTTTAATACAGGATAGGGATTAGGAGTCTGGGAATGGAGGAGTGTTTAATACAGGATAGGGATCAGGGGTCTGGGAATGGAGGAGTGTTTAATACAGGATAGGGATTAGGAGTCTGGGAATGGAGGAGTGTTCAATACAGGATAGTGATCAGGGGTCTGGGAATGGATGAGTGTTTAATACAGGATAGGGATTAGGAGTCTGGGAATGGAGGAGTGTTCAATACAGGATTGGGATTTAGGGGTCTGGGAATGGAGGATTGTTTAATACGGGATAGGGATCAGGAGTCTGGGAATGGAGGAGTGTTTAATACAGGATAGGGATTAGGAGTCAGGGAATGGAGGAGTGTTTAATACAGGATAGGGATGAGGAGTCTGGGAATGGAGGATTGTTTAATACTGGAAAGGGATTAGGAGTCTGGGAATGGAGGAGTGTTTAATACAGGATAGGGATCAGGGGTCTTGGAATGGAGGAGTGTTTAATACAGGATATTGATCAGGGGTCTGGGAATGGAGGAGTGTTTAATGCGGGATAGGGATCAGGAGTCTGGGAATGGAGGAGCGTTTAATACAGGATAGGGATTAGGAGACAGGGAATGGAGGAGTGTTTAATACAGGATAGGGATGAGGAGTCTGGGAATGGAGGAGTGTTTAATACAGGATAGGGATCAGGGGTCTGGGAATGGAGGAGTGTTTATTACAGGATAGGGATCAGGGGTCTTGGAATGCAGGAGTGTTTAATACAGGATATTGATCAGGGGTCTGGGAATGGACGAGTGTTTAATACGGGATAGGGATCAGGGGTCTGGGAATGGAGGAGTGTTTAATACGGGATAGGGATCAGGAGTCTGGGAATTGAGGAGTGTTTAAAACTGGAAAGGGATTAGGAGTCTGGGAATGGAGGAGTGTTTAATACAGGATAGGGATCAGGGGTCTGGGAATGGAGGAGTGTTTAATACAGGATAGGGATCAGGAGTCTGGGAATTGAGGAGTGTTTAATACAGGATAGGGATCAGGACTCTGGGAATAGAGGAGCGTTTAATACAGGATAGTGATCAGGGGTCTGGGAATGGAGGAGTGTTTAATACAGGATAGGGATCAGGGGTCTGGGAACGGAGGAGTGTTTAATACAGGATATGGATCAGTGGTCAGGGAATGGAGAAGTGTTTATTACAGCAGGGATCAGGAGTCTGGGAATGGAGGAGTGTTTAATACAGGATAGGGATCAGGGGTCTGGGAATGGAGGAGCGTTTAATACAGGATAGGGATCAGGGGTCTGGGAATGGAGGAGTGTTTAATACAGGATAGGGATCAGGAGTCTGGGAATGGAGGAGTGTTCAATTCAGGATAGGGATTTACGGGTCTGGGAATGGAGGAGTGTTCAATACAGGATAGCAATCAGGGGTCTGGGATTGGAGGAGTGTTTAATACAGGATAGGGATCAGGAGTCTGGGAATGGAGGAGTGTTCAATACAGGATAGGGATTTAGGGGTCTGGGAATGGAGGAGTGTTCAATACAGGATAGCAATCAGGGGTCTGGGAATGGAGGAGTGTTTAGTACAGGATAGGGATCAAGAGTCTGGGAATGGAGGAGTGTTGTAATACAGGATAGGGATCAGGGGTCTGGGAATGGAGGAGTGTTTAATACAGGATATAGATAAGGGGTCTGGGAATGGAGGAGTGTTTAATACAGGATAGGGATTAGGAGTCTGGGAATGGAGGAGTGTTCAAAACAGGATAGGGATTTAGGGGTCTGGGAATGGAGGTGTGTTCAATACAGGATAGCAATCAGGGGTCTGGGAATGGAGGAGTGCTTAATACAGGATAGGGATCAGGGGTCTGGGAATGGATGAGCGTTTAATACAGGATAGGGATCAGGGGTCTGGGAATGGAGGAGCGTTTAATACAGGATAGGTATCAGGGGTCTGGGAATGGAGGAGTGTTTCATACAGGATAGGGATCAGGGGTCTGGGAATGGAGGAGCGTTTAATAGAGGATAGGGATCAGGGGCCTGGGAATGGAGGAGTGTTTAATACAGGATAGGGATTAGGAGTCAGGGAATGGAGGAGTGTTTAATACAGGATAGGGATGAGGAGTCTGGGAATGGAGGAGTGTTTAATACAGGATATTGATCAGGGGTCTAGGAATGGAGGAGTGTTTAATACAGGATAGGTATCAGGGGTCTGGGAATGGAGGAGTGTTTCATACAGGATAGGGATCAGGGGTCTGGGAATGGAGGAGCGTTTAATACAGGATAGGGATCAGGGGCCTGGGAATGGAGGAGTGTTTAATACAGGATAGGGATTAGGAGTCAGGGAATGGAGGAGTGTTTAATACAGGATTGGGATCAGGGGTCTGGGAATGGAGGAGTGTTTAATACAGGATATTGATCAGGGGTCTGGGAATGGAGGAGTGCTTAATACGGGATAGGGATCAGGAGTCTGGGAATGGAGGAGTGTTTAATACAGGATAGGGAATAGGTGTCAGGGAATGGAGGAGTGTTTAATACAGGATAGGGATCAGGGGTCTGGGATTGGAGGAGTGTTTAATACAGGATATGGTTCAGGAGTCTGGGAATGGAGGATTGTTTAATACAGGATAGGGATTAGGAGTCAGGGAATGGAGGAGTGTTTAATACAGGATAGGGATGAGGAGTCTGGGAATGGAGGAGTGTTTAATACAGGATAGGGATCAGGGGTCTGGGAATGGAGGAGTGTTTAATACAGGATAGGGATCAGGGGTCTTGGAATGGAGGAGTGTTTAATACAGGATATTGATCAGGGGTCTGGGAATGGAGGAGTGTTTAATACGGGATAGGGATCAGGAGTCTGGGAATGGAGGAGTGTTTAATACAGGATAGGGATTAGGAGTCAGGGAATGGAGGAGTGTTTAATACAGGATAGGGATCAGGGGTCTGGGAATGGAGGAATGTTAAATACAGGATAGGGATCAGGAGTCTGGGAATGGAGGAGTGTTTAATACAGGATAGGGATCAGGGGTCTGGGAATGGAGGAATGTTTAATACAGGATATTGATCAGGGGTCTGGGAATGAAGGAGTGTTTAATACAGGATAGGGATCAGGGGTCTGGGAATGGAGGAGCGTTTAATACAGTATAGGGATCAGGGGTCTGGGAACGGAGGAGTGTTTAATACAGGATATGGATCAGTGGTCAGGGAATGGAGAAGTGTTTATTACAGGATAGGGATCAGGAGTCTGGGAATGGAGGAGTGTTTAATACAGGATAGGGCTCAGGGGTCTGGGAATGGAGGAGTGTTTAATACAGGATAGGGATTAGGAGTCTGGGAATGGAGGAGTGTTCAATACAGGATAGGGATTTAGGGGTCTGGGAATGGAGGAGTGTTCAATACAGGATAGCAATCAGGGGTCTGGGAATGGAGGAGTGCTTAATACAGGATAGCAATCAGGGGTCTGGGAATGGAGGAGTGCTTAATACAGGATAGGGATCAGGGGTCTGGGAATGGATGAGCGTTTAATACAGGATAGGGATCAGGGGTCTGGGAATGGAGGAGCGTTTAATACAGGATAGGTATCAGGGGTCTGGGAATGGAGGAGTGTTTAATACAGGATAGGGATCAGGGGCCTGGGAATGGAGGAATGTTTAATACAGGATATTGATCAGGGGTCTGGGAACAGAGGAGTGTTTAATACAGGATAGGGATTAGGAGTCAGGGAATGGAGGAGTGTTTAATACAGGATAGGGATGAGGAGTCTGGGAATGGAGGAGTGTTTAATACAGGATAGGGATCAGGGGTCTGGGAATGGAGGAGTGTTTAATACGGGATAGGGATCAGAAGTCTGGGAATGGAGGAGTGTTTAATGCAGGATAGGGATTAGGAGTCAGGGAATGGAGGAGTGTTTAATACAGGATAGGGATGAGGAGTCTGGGAATGGAGGAGTGTTTAATACAGGATTGGGATCAGGGGTCTGGGAATGGAGGAATGTTTAATACAGGATAGGGATCAGGAGTCTGGGAATGGAGGAGTGTTTAATACAGGATAGGGATCAGGGGTCTGGGAATGGAGGAATGTTTAATACAGGATAGCAATCAGGGGTCTGGGAATGGAGGAGTGTTTAATACAGGATAGGGATCAGGAGTCTGGGAATGGAGGAGTGTTCAATACAGGATAGGGATTTAGGGGTCTGGGAATGGAGGAGTGTTCAATACAGGATAGCAATCAGGGGTCTGGGAATGGAGGAGTGTTTAATACAGGATAGGGATCAAGAGTCTGGGAATGGAGGAGTGTTGTAATACAGGATAGGGATCAGGGGTCTGGGAATGGAGGAGTGTTTAATACAGGATATAGATAAGGGGTCTGGGAATGGAGGAGTGTTTAATACAGGATAGGGATTAGGAGTCTGGGAATGGAGGAGTGTTCAAAACAGGATAGGGATTTAGGGGTCTGGGAATGGAGGTGTGTTCAATACAGGATAGCAATCAGGGGTCTGGGAATGGAGGAGTGCTTAATACAGGATAGGGATCAGGGGTCTGGGAATGGATGAGCGTTTAATACAGGATAGGGATCAGGGGTCTGGGAATGGAGGAGCGTTTAATACAGGATAGGTATCGGGGTCTGGGAATGGAGGAGTGTTTCATACAGGATAGGGATCAGGGGTCTGGGAATGGAGGAGCGTTTAATACAGGATAGGGATCAGGGGCCTGGGAATGGAGGAATGTTTAATACAGGATAGGGATTAGGAGTCAGGGAATGGAGGAGTGTTTAATACAGGATAGGGATGAGGAGTCTGGGAATGGAGGAGTGTTTAATACAGGATAGGGATCAGGGGTCTGGGAATGGAGGAGTGTTTAATACAGGATATTGATCAGGGGTCTGGGAATGGAGGAGTGCTTAATACGGGATAGGGATCAGGAGTCTGGGAATGGAGGAGTGTTTAATACAGGATAGGGAATAGGTGTCAGGGAATGGATGAGTGTTTAATACAGGATAGGGATCAGGGGTCTGGGATTGGAGGAGTGTTTAATACAGGATATGGTTCAGGAGTCTGGGAATGGAGGATTGTTAAATACTGGAAATGGATTAGGAGTCTGGGAATGGAGGAGTGTTTAATACAGGATATTGATCAGGGGTCTGGGAATGGAGGAGTGTTTAATACAGGATAGGGATTAGGAGTCAGGGAATGGAGGAGTGTTTAATACAGGATAGGGATGAGGAGTCTGGGAATGGAGGAGTGTTTAATACAGGATAGGGATCAGGGGTCTGGGAATGGAGGAGTGTTTAATACAGGATAGGGATCAGGGGTCTTGGAATGGAGGAGTGTTTAATACAGGATATTGATCAGGGGTCTGGGAATGGAGGAGTGTTTAATACGGGATAGGGATCAGGAGTCTGGGAATGGAGGAGTGTTTAATACAGGATAGGGATTAGGAGTCAGGGAATGGAGGAGTGTTTAATACAGGATAGGGATCAGGGGTCTGGGAATGGAGGAATGTTAAATACAGGATAGGGATCAGGAGTCTGGGAATGGAGGAGTGTTTAATACAGGATAGGGATCAGGGGTCTGGGAATGGAGGAATGTTTAATACAGGATATTGATCAGGGGTCTGGGAATGAAGGAGTGTTTAATACAGGATATTGATCAGGGGTCTGGGAATGGAGGAGTGTTTAATACAGGATAGGGATCAGGGGTCTGGGAATGGAGGAGCGTTTAATACAGTATAGGGATCAGGGGTCTGGGAACGGAGGAGTGTTTAATACAGGATATGGATCAGTGGTCAGGGAATGGAGAAGTGTTTATTACAGGATAGGGATCAGGAGTCTGGGAATGGAGGAGTGTTTAATACAGGATAGGGATCAGGGGTCTGGGAATGGAGGAGCGTTTAATACAGAATAGGGATCAGGGGTCTGGGACGGAGGAGTGTTTAATACAGGATATGGATCAGTGGTCAGGGAATGGAGAAGTTTTTATTACAGGATAGGGATCAGGAGTCTGGGAATGGAGGAGTGTTTAATACAGGATAGGGATCAGGGGTCTGGGAATGGAGGAGTGTTTAATACAGGATAGGGATTAGGAGTCTGGGAATGGAGGAGTGTTCAATACAGGATAGGGATTTAGGGGTCTGGGAATGGAGGAGTGTTCAATACAGGATAGCAATCAGGGGTCTGGGAATGGAGGAGTGCTTAATACAGGATAGCAATCAGGGGTCTGGGAATGGAGGAGTGCTTAATACAGGATAGGGATCAGGGGTCTGGGAATGGATGAGCGTTTAATACAGGATAGGGATCAGGGGTCTGGGAATGGAGGAGCGTTTAATACAGGATAGGTATCAGGGGTCTGGGAATGGAGGAGTGTTTAATACAGGATAGGGATCAGGGGCCTGGGAATGGAGGAGTGTTTAATACAGGATATTGATCAGGGGTCTGGGAACGGAGGAGTGTTTAATACAGGATAGGGATTAGGAGTCAGGGAATGGAGGAGTGTTTAATACAGGATAGGGATGAGGAGTCTGGGAATGGAGAAGTGTTTAATACAGGATAGGGATCAGGGGTCTGGGAATGGAGGAGTGTTTAATACGGGATAGGGATCAGAAGTCTGGGAATGGAGGAGTGTTTAATGCAGGATAGGGATTAGGAGTCAGGGAATGGAGGAGTGTTTAATACAGGATAGGGATGAGGAGTCTGGGAATGGAGGAGTGTTTAATACAGGATTGGGATCAGGGGTCTGGGAATGGAGGAATGTTTAATACAGGATAGGGATCAGGAGTCTGGGAATGGAGGAGTGTTTAATACAGGATAGGGATCAGGGGTCTGGGAATGGAGGAATGTTTAATACAGGATATTGATCAGGGGTCTGGGAATGGAGGAGTGTTTAATACGGGATAGGGATCAGGAGTCTGGGAATGGAGGAGTGTTTTATACAGGATAGGGATTAGGAGACAGGGAATGGAGGAGTGTTTAATACAGGATAGGGATGAGGAGTCTGGGAATGGAGGAGTGTTTAATACAGGATAGGGATCAGGGGTCTGGGAATGGAGGAGTGTTTAATACAGGATAGGGATCAGGGGTCTTGGAATGGAGGAGTGTTGAAAACAGGATAGGGTTCAGGAGTCTGGGAATGGAGGATTGTTTAAAACTGGAAAGGGATTAGGAGTCTGGGAATGGAGGAGTGTTTAATACAGGATAGGGATCAGGGGTCTGGGAATGGAGGAGTGTTTAATACAGGATAGGGATCAGGAGTCTTGCAATGGAGGAATGTTTAATACAGGATAGGGATCAGGAGTCTGGGAATGGAGGAGTGTTTAATACAGGATAGGGATCAGGGGTCTGGGAATGGAGGAATGTTTAATACAGGATATTGATCAGGGGTCTGGGAATGGAGGAGTGTTTAATACGGGATAGGGATCAGGAGTCTGGGAATGGAGGAGTGTTTTATACAGGATAGGGATTAGGAGACAGGGAATGGAGGAGTGTTTAATACAGGATAGGGATGAGGAGTCTGGGAATGGAGGAGTGTTTAATACAGGATAGGGATCAGGGGTCTGGGAATGGAGGAGTGTTTAATACAGGATAGGGATCAGGGGTCTTGGAATGGAGGAGTGTTGAAAACAGGATAGGGTTCAGGAGTCTGGGAATGGAGGATTGTTTAAAACTGGAAAGGGATTAGGAGTCTGGGAATGGAGGAGTGTTTAATACAGGATAGGGATCAGGGGTCTGTGAATGGAGGAGTGTTTAATACAGGATAGGGATCAGGAGTCTTGCAATGGAGGAATGTTTAATACAGGATAGGGATCAGGAGTCTGGGAATGGAGGAGTGTTTAATACAGGATAGTGATCAGGGGTCTGGGAATGGAGGAGTGTTTAATACAGGATAGGGATCAGGGGTCTGGGAATGGAGGAGCGTTTAATACAGTATAGGGATCAGGGGTCTGGGAACGGAGGAGTGTTTCATACAGGATATGGATCAGTGGTCAGGGAATGGAGAAGTGTTTATTACAGGATAGGGATCAGGAGTCTGGGAATGGAGGAGTGTTTAATACAGGATAGGGATCAGGGGTCTGGGAATGGAGGAGCGTTTAATACAGGATAGGGATCAGGGGTCTGGGAACGGAGGAGTGTTTAATACAGGATATGGATCAGTGGTCAGGGAATGGAGAAGTGTTTATTACAGGATAGGGATCAGGAGTCTGGGAATGGAGGAGTGTTTAATACAGGATAGGGATCAGGGGTCTGGGAACGGAGGAGTGTTTAATACAGGATATGGATCAGTGGTCAGGGAATGGAGGAGTGTTTATTACAGGATAGGGATCAGGGGTCTGGGAATGGAGGAGTGTTTAATACAGGATAGGGATCAGGGGTCTGGGAATGGAGGAGTGTTTAATACAGGATAGTGATCAGGGGTCTTGGAATGGAGCAGTGTTTAATACAGGATAGGGATCAGGGGTCTGGGAACGGAGGAGTGTTTAATACAGGATAGTGATCAGGGGTCTGGGAATGAAGGAGTGTTTAATACAGGATAGGGATTAGGAGTCAGGGAATGGAGGAGTGTTTAATACAGGATAGGGATCAGGGGTCTGGGAATGAAGGAGTGTTTAATACAGGATATTGATCAGGGGTCTGGGAATGTAGGAGTGTTTAATACAGGATAGGGATAAGGAGTCTGGGAATGGAGGAGTGTTTAATACAGGATAGTGATCAGGGGTCTGGGAATGAAGGAGTGTTTAATACAGGATAGGGATTAGGAGTCTGGGAATGGAGGAGTGTTCAATACAGGATAGCAATCAGGGGTCTGGGAATGAAGGAGTGTTTAATACAGGATATTGATCAGGGGTCTGGGAATGGAGGAGTGTTTAATACAGGATAGGGATCAGGAGTCTGGGAATGGAGGAGTGTTTAATACAGGATAGCAATCAGGGGTCTGGGAATGGAGGAGTGTTTAATACAGGATAGCAATCAGGGGTCTGGGAATGGAGGAGTGTTTAATCCAGGATAGTGATCAGGCGTCTGGGAATGAAGGAGTGTTTAATACAGGATAGGGATTAGGAGTCTGGGAATGGAGGAGTGTTTAATACAGGATAGTGATTAGGAGTCTGGGAATGAAGGAGTGTTTAATACAGGATAGGGATCAGGGGTCTGGGAATGAAGGAGTGTTTAATACAGGATAGGGATCAGGGGTCTTGGAATGTAGCAGTGTTTAATACAGGATAGGGATTAGGAGTCTGGGAATGGAGGAGTGTTTAATACAGGATAGGGATCAGGGGTCTGGGAATGGAGGAGTGTTTAATACAGGATAGTGATCAGGGGTCTGGGAATGGAGGAGTGTTTAATACAGGAGATTGATCAGGGGTCTGGGAATGGAGGAGTGTTTAATACAGGATAGGGATTAGGAGTCTGGGAATGGAGGAGTGTTTAATACAGGATAGTGATTAGGAGTCTGGGAATGGAGGAGTGTTTAATACAGGATAGTGATTAGGAGTCTGGGAATGAAGGAGTGTTTAATACAGGATAGGGATCAGGGGTCTGGGAATGAAGGAGTGTTTAATACAGGATAGGGATCAGGAGTCTTGGAATGTAGCAGTGTTTAATACAGGATAGGGATTAGGAGTCTGGGAATGGAGGAGTGTTTAATACAGGATAGGGATCAGGGGTCTGGGAATGAAGGAGTGTTTAATACAGGATAGGGATCAGGAGTCTTGGAATGTAGCAGTGTTTAATACAGGATAGGGATTAGGAGTCTGGGAATGGAGGAGTGTTTAATACAGGATAGTGATCAGGGGTCTGGGAATGAAGGAGTGTTTAATACAGGATAGGGATTAGGAGTCAGGGAATGGAGGAGTGTTTAATACAGGATAGGGATCAGGGGTCTGGGAATGAAGGAGTGTTTAATACAGGATATTGATCAGGGGTCTGGGAATGGAGGAGTGTTTAATACAGGATAGGGATAAGGAGTCTGGGAATGGAGGAGTGTTTAATACAGGATAGTGATCAGGGGTCTGGGAATGAAGGAGTGTTTAATACAGGATAGGGATTAGGAGTCTGGGAATGGAGGAGTGTTCAATACAGGATAGCAATCAGGGGTCTGGGAATGAAGGAGTGTTTAATACAGGATATTGATCAGGGGTCTGGGAATGGAGGAGTGTTTAATACAGGATAGGGATCAGGAGTCTGGGAATGGAGGAGTGTTTAATACAGGATAGCAATCAGGGGTCTGGGAATGGAGGAGTGTTTAATACAGGATAGCAATCAGGGGTCTGGGAATGGAGGAGTGTTTAATCCAGGATAGTGATCAGGGGTCTGGGAATGAAGGAGTGTTTAATACAGGATAGGGATTAGGAGTCTGGGAATGGAGGAGTGTTTAATACAGGATAGTGATTAGGAGTCTGGGAATGGAGGAGTGTTTAATACAGGATAGTGATTAGGAGTCTGGGAATGAAGGAGTGTTTAATACAGGATAGGGATCAGGGGTCTTGGAATGAAGGAGTGTTTAATACAGGATAGGGATCAGGAGTCTTGGAATGTAGCAGTGTTTAATACAGGATAGGGATTAGGAGTCTGGGAATGGAGGACTGTTTAATACAGGATAGGGATCAGGGGTCTGGGAATGTAGCAGTGTTTAATACAGGATAGGGATTAGGAGTCTGGGAATGGAGGAGTGTTTAATACAGGATAGGGATCAGGGGTCTGGGAATGGAGGAGTGTTTAATACAGGATAGTGATCAGGGGTCTGGGAATGGAGGAGTGTTTAATACAGGAGATTGATCAGGGGTCTGGGAATGGAGGAGTGTTTAATACAGGATAGGGATTAGGAGTCTGGGAATGGAGGAGTGTTTAATACAGGATAGTGATTAGGAGTCTGGGAATGGAGGAGTGTTTAATACAGGATAGTGATTAGGAGTCTGGGAATGAAGGAGTGTTTAATACAGGATAGGGATCAGGGGTCTGGGAATGAAGGAGTGTTTAATACAGGATAGGGATCAGGAGTCTTGGAATGTAGCAGTGTTTAATACAGGATAGGGATTAGGAGTCTGGGAATGGAGGAGTGTTTAATACAGGATAGGGATCAGGGGTCTGGGAATGGAGGAGTGCTTAATACAGGATAGGGATCAGCAGTCCGGGAATGGAGGAGTGTTTAATACAGGATATTGATCAGGGGTCTGGGAATGCAGGAGTGTTTAATACAGGATAGGGATCAGGAGTCTGGGAATGGAGGAGTGTTTAATACAGGATAGTGATTAGGAGTCTGGGAATGGAGGAGTGTTTAATACAGGATATTGATCAGGGGTCTGGGAATGGAGGAGTGTTTAATACAGGATAGGGATCAGGAGTCTGGGAATGGAGGAGTGTTTAATACAGGATAGGGATCAGGAGTCTGGGAATGGAGGAGTGTTTAATACAGGATATTGATCAGGGGTCTGGGAATGGAGGAGTGTTTAATACAGGATAGGGATCAGGAGTCTGGGAATGGAGGAGTGTTTAATACAGGATAGTGATTAGGAGTCTGGGAATGGAGGAGTGTTTAATACAGGATAGTGATTAGGAGTCTGGGAATGGAGGAGTGTTTAATACAGGATAGGGATCAGGGGTCTTGGAATGTAGCAGTGTTTAATACAGGATAGGGATTAGGAGTCTGGGAATGGAGGAGTGTTTAATACAGGATAGGGATCAGTGGTCAGGGAATGGAGAAGTGTTTATTACAGGATAGGAATCAGGAGTCTGGGAATGGAGGAGTGTTTAATACAGGATAGGGATCAGGGGTCTGGGAACGGAGGAGTGTTTAATACAGGATAGTGATTAGGAGTCTGGGAATGAAGGAGTGTTTAATACAGGATAGGGATCAGGGGTCTGGGAATGAAGGAGTGTTTAATACAGGATAGGGATCAGGGGTCTTGGAATGTAGCAGTGTTTAATACAGGATAGGGATTAGGAGTCTGGGAATGGAGGAGTGTTTAATACAGGATAGGGATCAGGGGTCTGGGAATGAAGGAGTGTTTAATACAGGATAGTGATCAGGGGTCTGGGAATGGAGGAGTGTTTAATACAGGAGATTGATCAGGGGTCTGGGAATGGAGGAGTGTTTAATACAGGATAGGGATTAGGAGTCTGGGAATGGAGGAGTGTTTAATACAGGATAGTGATTAAGAGTCTGGGAATGGAGGAGTGTTTAATACAGGATAGTGATTAGGAGTCTGGGAATGAAGGAGTGTTTAATACAGGATAGGGATCAGGGGTCTGGGAATGAAGGAGTGTTTAATACAGGATAGGGATCAGGAGTCTTGGAATGTAGCAGTGTTTAATACAGGATAGGGATTAGGAGTCTGGGAATGGAGGAGTGTTTAATACAGGATAGGGATCAGGGGTCTGGGAATGGAGGAGTGCTTAATACAGGATAGGGATCAGCAGTCCGGGAATGGAGGAGTGTTTAATACAGGATATTGATCAGGGGTCTGGGAATGCAGGAGTGTTTAATACAGGATAGGGATCAGGAGTCTGGGAATGGAGGAGTGTTTAATACAGGATAGTGATTAGGAGTCTGGGAATGGAGGAGTATTTAATACAGGATATTGATCAGGGGTCTGGGAATGGAGGAGTGTTTAATACAGGATAGGGATCAGGAGTCTGGGAATGGAGGAGTGTTTAATACAGGATAGGGATCAGGAGTCTGGGAATGGAGCAGTGTTTAATACAGGATATTGATCAGGGGTCTGGGAATGGAGGAGTGTTTAATACAGGATAGGGATCAGGAGTCTGGGAATGGAGGAGTGTTTAATACAGGATAGTGATTAGGAGTCTGGGAATGGAGGAGTGTTTAATACAGGATAGTGATTAGGAGTCTGGGAATGGAGGAGTGTTTAATACAGGATAGGGATCAGGGGTCTTGGAATGTAGCTGTGTTTAATACGGGATAGGGATTAGGAGTCTGGGAATGGAGGAGTGTTTAATACAGGATAGGGATCAGTGGTCAGGGAATGGAGAAGTGTTTATTACAGGATAGGGATCAGGAGTCTGGGAATGGAGGAGTGTTTAATACAGGATAGGGATCAGGGGTCTGGGAACGGAGGAGTGTTTAATACAGGATATGGATCAGTGGTCAGGGAATGGAGAAGTGTTTATTACAGGATAGGGATCAGGAGTCTGGGAATGGAGGAGTGTTTAATACAGGATAGGGATCAGGGGTCTGGGAATGGAGGAGTGTTTAATACAGGATAGGGATTAGGAGTCTGGGAATGGAGGAGTGTTCAATACAGGATAGCAATCAGGGGTCTGGGAATGGAGGAGTGCTTAATACAGGATAGCAATCAGGGGTCTGGGAATGGAGGAGTGTTTAATACAGGATAGGGATCAGGGGTCTGGGAATGGATGAGCGTTTAATACAGGATAGGGATCAGGGGTCTGGGATTGGAGGAGTGTTTAATACAGGATAGGGATTAGGAGACAGGGAATGGAGGAGTGTTTAATACAGGATAGGGATGAGGAGTCTGGGAATGGAGGAGTGTTTAATACAGGATAGGGATCAGGGGTCTCGGAATGGAGGAGTGTTTAATACAGGATAGGGATCAGGGGTCTTGGAATGGAGGAATGTTTAATACAGGATATTGATCAGGGGTCTGGGAATGGAGGAGTGTTTAATACGGGATAGGGATCAGGAGTCTGGGAATGGAGGAGTGTTTAATACAGGATAGGGATTAGGAGACAGGAAATGGAGGAGTGTTTAATACAGGATAGGGATGAGGAGTCTGGGAATGGAGGAGTGTTTAATACAGGATAGGGATCAGGGGTCTGGGAATGGAGGAGTGTTTAATACAGGATAGGGATCAGGGGTCTTGGAATGGAGGAGTGTTGAAAACAGGATAGGGTTCAGGAGTCTGGGAATGGAGGATTGTTTAAAACTGGAAAGGGATTAGGAGTCTGGGATTGGAGGAGTGTTTAATACAGGATAGGGATCAGGGGTCTGGGAATGGAGGAGTGTTTAATACAGGATAGGGATCAGGGGTCTTGCAATGGAGGAATGTTTAATACAGGATAGGGATCAGGAGTCTGGGAATGGAGGAGTGTTTAATACAGGATAGTGATCAGGGGTCTGGGAATGGAGGAGTGTTTAATACAGGATAGGGATCAGGGGTCTGGGAATGGAGGAGCGTTTAATACAGTATAGGGATCAGGGGTCTGGGAACGGAGGAGTGTTTCATACAGGATATGGATCAGTGGTCAGGGAATGGAGAAGTGTTTATTACAGGATAGGGATCAGGAGTCTGGGAATGGAGGAGTGTTTAATACAGGATAGGGATCAGGGGTCTGGGAATGGAGGAGCGTTTAATACAGGATAGGGATCAGGGGTCTGGGAACGGAGGAGTGTTTAATACAGGATATGGATCAGTGGTCAGGGAATGGAGAAGTGTTTATTACAGGATAGGGATCAGGAGTCTGGGAATGGAGGAGTGTTTAATACAGGATAGGGATCAGGGGTCTGGGAACGGAGGAGTGTTTAATACAGGATATGGATCAGTGGTCAGGGAATGGAGGAGTGTTTATTACAGGATAGGGATCAGGGGTCTGGGAATGGAGGAGTGTTTAATACAGGATAGGGATCAGGGGTCTGGGAATGGAGGAGTGTTTAATACAGGATAGTGATCAGGGGTCTTGGAATGGAGCAGTGTTTAATACAGGATAGGGATCAGGGGTCTGGGAACGGAGGAGTGTTTAATACAGGAGAGTGATCAGGGGTCTGGGAATGAAGGAGTGTTTAATACAGGATAGGGATTAGGAGTCAGGGAATGGAGGAGTGTTTAATACAGGATAGGGATCAGGGGTCTGGGAATGAAGGAGTGTTTAATACAGGATATTGATCAGGGGTCTGGGAATGGAGGAGTGTTTAATACAGGATAGGGATTAGGAGTCTGGGAATGAAGGAGTGTTTAATACAGGATAGGGATTAGGAGTCAGGGAATGGAGGAGTGTTTAATACAGGATAGGGATCAGGAGTCTGGGAATGGAGGAGTGTTTAATACAGGATAGGGATCAGGAGTCTGGGAATGGAGCAGTGTTTAATACAGGATATTGATCAGGGGTCTGGGAATGGAGGAGTGTTTAATACAGGATAGGGATCAGGAGTCTGGGAATGGAGGAGTGTTTAATACAGGATAGTGATTAGGAGTCTGGGAATGGAGGAGTGTTTAATACAGGATAGTGATTAGGAGTCTGGGAATGGAGGAGTGTTTAATACAGGATAGGGATCAGGGGTCTTGGAATGTAGCTGTGTTTAATACGGGATAGGGATTAGGAGTCTGGGAATGGAGGAGTGTTTAATACAGGATAGGGATCAGTGGTCAGGGAATGGAGAAGTGTTTATTACAGGATAGGGATCAGGAGTCTGGGAATGGAGGAGTGTTTAATACAGGATAGGGATCAGGGGTCTGGGAACGGAGGAGTGTTTAATACAGGATATGGATCAGTGGTCAGGGAATGGAGAAGTGTTTATTACAGGATAGGGATCAGGAGTCTGGGAATGGAGGAGTGTTTAATACAGGATAGGGATCAGGGGTCTGGGAATGGAGGAGTGTTTAATACAGGATAGGGATTAGGAGTCTGGGAATGGAGGAGTGTTCAATACAGGATAGCAATCAGGGGTCTGGGAATGGAGGAGTGCTTAATACAGGATAGCAATCAGGGGTCTGGGAATGGAGGAGTGTTTAATACAGGATAGGGATCAGGGGTCTGGGAATGGATGAGCGTTTAATACAGGATAGGGATCAGGGGTCTGGGATTGGAGGAGTGTTTAATACAGGATAGGGATTAGGAGACAGGGAATGGAGGAGTGTTTAATACAGGATAGGGATGAGGAGTCTGGGAATGGAGGAGTGTTTAATACAGGATAGGGATCAGGGGTCTCGGAATGGAGGAGTGTTTAATACAGGATAGGGATCAGGGGTCTTGGAATGGAGGAATGTTTAATACAGGATATTGATCAGGGGTCTGGGAATGGAGGAGTGTTTAATACGGGATAGGGATCAGGAGTCTGGGAATGGAGGAGTGTTTAATACAGGATAGGGATTAGGAGACAGGAAATGGAGGAGTGTTTAATACAGGATAGGGATGAGGAGTCTGGGAATGGAGGAGTGTTTAATACAGGATAGGGATCAGGGGTCTGGGAATGGAGGAGTGTTTAATACAGGATAGGGATCAGGGGTCTTGGAATGGAGGAGTGTTGAAAACAGGATAGGGTTCAGGAGTCTGGGAATGGAGGATTGTTTAAAACTGGAAAGGGATTAGGAGTCTGGGATTGGAGGAGTGTTTAATACAGGATAGGGATCAGGGGTCTGGGAATGGAGGAGTGTTTAATACAGGATAGGGATCAGGGGTCTTGCAATGGAGGAATGTTTAATACAGGATAGGGATCAGGAGTCTGGGAATGGAGGAGTGTTTAATACAGGATAGTGATCAGGGGTCTGGGAATGGAGGAGTGTTTAATACAGGATAGGGATCAGGGGTCTGGGAATGGAGGAGCGTTTAATACAGTATAGGGATCAGGGGTCTGGGAACGGAGGAGTGTTTCATACAGGATATGGATCAGTGGTCAGGGAATGGAGAAGTGTTTATTACAGGATAGGGATCAGGAGTCTGGGAATGGAGGAGTGTTTAATACAGGATAGGGATCAGGGGTCTGGGAATGGAGGAGCGTTTAATACAGGATAGGGATCAGGGGTCTGGGAACGGAGGAGTGTTTAATACAGGATATGGATCAGTGGTCAGGGAATGGAGAAGTGTTTATTACAGGATAGGGATCAGGAGTCTGGGAATGGAGGAGTGTTTAATACAGGATAGGGATCAGGGGTCTGGGAACGGAGGAGTGTTTAATACAGGATATGGATCAGTGGTCAGGGAATGGAGGAGTGTTTATTACAGGATAGGGATCAGGGGTCTGGGAATGGAGGAGTGTTTAATACAGGATAGGGATCAGGGGTCTGGGAATGGAGGAGTGTTTAATACAGGATAGTGATCAGGGGTCTTGGAATGGAGCAGTGTTTAATACAGGATAGGGATCAGGGGTCTGGGAACGGAGGAGTGTTTAATACAGGAGAGTGATCAGGGGTCTGGGAATGAAGGAGTGTTTAATACAGGATAGGGATTAGGAGTCAGGGAATGGAGGAGTGTTTAATACAGGATAGGGATCAGGGGTCTGGGAATGAAGGAGTGTTTAATACAGGATATTGATCAGGGGTCTGGGAATGGAGGAGTGTTTAATACAGGATAGGGATTAGGAGTCTGGGAATGGAGGAGTGTTTAATACAGGATAGTGATCAGGGGTCTGGGAATGAAGGAGTGTTTAATACAGGATAGGGATTAGGAGTCTGGGAATGGAGGAGTGTTCAATACAGGATAGCAATCAGGGGTGTGGGAATGAAGGAGTGTTTAATACAGGATATTGATCAGGGGTCTGGGAATGGAGGAGTGTTTAATACAGGATAGGGATCAGGAGTCTGGGAATGGAGGAGTGTTTAATACAGGATAGCAATCAGGGGTCTGGGAATGGAGGAGTGTTTAATACAGGATAGCAATCAGGGGTCTGGGAATGGAGGAGTGTTTAATCCAGGATAGCGATCAGGGGTCTGGGAATGAAGGAGTGTTTAATACAGGATAGGGATTAGGAGTCTGGGAATGGAGGAGTGTTTAATACAGGATAGTGATTAGGAGTCTGGGAATGAAGGAGTGTTTAATACAGGATAGGGATCAGGGGTCTGGGAATGAAGGAGTGTTTAATACAGGATAGGGATCAGGGGTCTTGGAATGTAGCAGTGTTTAATACAGGATAGGGATTAGGAGTCTGGGAATGGAGGAGTGTTTAATACAGGATAGGGATCAGGGGTCTGGGAATGGAGGAGTGTTTAACACAGGATAGTGATCAGGGGTCTGGGAATGGAGGAGTGTTTAATACAGGAGGTTGATCAGGGGTCTGGGAATGGAGGAGTGTTTAATACAGGATAGGGATTAGGAGTCTGGGAATGGAGGAGTGTTTAATACAGGATAGGGATCAGGAGTCTGGGAATGGAGGAGTGTTTAATACAGGAGATTGATCAGGGGTCTGGGAATGGAGGAGTGTTTAATACAGGATAGGGATTAGGAGTCTGGGAATGGAGGAGTGTTTAATACAGGATCAGGATCAGGGGTCTGGGAATGGAGGAATGTTTAATACAGGATAGGGATCAGGAGTCTGGGAATGGAGGAGTGTTTAATACAGGATAGGGATCAGGGGTCTGGGAATGGAGGAATGTTTAATACAGGATATTGATCAGGGGTCTGGGAATGGAGGAGTGTTTAATACGGGATAGGGATCAGGAGTCTGGGAATGGAGGAGTGTTTAATACAGGATAGGGATTAGGAGACAGGGAATGGAGGAGTGTTTAATACAGGATAGGGATGAGGAGCCTGGGAATGGAGGAGTGTTTAATACAGGATAGGGATCAGGGGTCTGGGAATGGAGGAGTGTTTAATACAGGATAGGGATCAGGGGTCTTGGAATGGAGGAGTGTTTAATACAGGATAGGGTTCAGGAGTCTGGGAATGGAGGATTGTTTAAAACTGGAAAGGGATTAGGAGTCTGGGAATGGAGGAGTGTTTAATACAGGATAGGGATCAGGGGTCTGGGAATGGAGGAGTGTTTAATACAGGATAGGGATAAGGAGTCTTGCAATGGAGGAATGTTTAATACAGGATAGGGATCAGGAGTCTGGGAATGGAGGAGTGTTTAATACAGGATAGTGATCAGGGGTCTGGGAATGGAGGAGTGTTTAATACAGGATAGGGATCAGGGGTCTGGTAATGGAGGAGCGTTTAATACAGTATAGGGATCAGGGGTCTGGGAACGGAGGAGTGTTTCATACAGGATATGGATCAGTGGTCAGGGAATGGAGAAGTGTTTATTACAGGATAGGGATCAGGAGTCTGGGAATGGAGGAGTGTTTAATACAGGATAGGGATCAGGGGTCTGGGAATGGAGGAGCGTTTAATACAGGATAGGGATCAGGGGTCTGGGAACGGAGGAGTGTTTAATACAGGATATGGATCAGTGGTCAGGGAATGGAGAAGTGTTTATTACAGGATAGGGATCAGGAGTCTGGGAATGGAGGAGTGTTTATTACAGGATAGGGATCAGGGGTCTGGGAATGGAGGAGTGTTTAATACAGGATAGGGATCAGGGGTCTGGGAATGGAGGAGTGTTTAATACAGGATAGTGATCAGGGGTCTGGGAATGAAGGAGTGTTTAATACGGGATATTGATCAGGGGTCTGGGAATGGAGGAGTGTTTAATACAGGATATTGATCAGGGGTCTGGGAATGGAGGAGTGTTTAATACAGGATAGGGATTAGGAGTCTGGGAATGGAGGAGTGTTTAATACAGGATAGGGATCAGGAGTCTGGGAATGGAGGAGAGTTTAATACAGGATAGCAATCAGGGGTCTGGGAATGAAGGAGTGTTTAATACAGGATAGGGATCAGGAGTCTGGGAATGGAGGAGTATTTAATACAGGATAGCAATCAGGGGTCTGGGAATGAAGGAGTGTTTAATACAGGATATTGATCAGGGGTCTGGGAATGGAGGAGTGTTTAATACAGGATAGGGATCAGGAGTCTGGGAATGGAGGAGTGTTTAATACAGGATAGCAATCAGGGGTCTGGGAATGAAGGAGTGTTTAATACAGGATATTATTCAGGGGTCTGGGAATGGAGGAGTGTTTAATACAGGATAGGGATCAGGAGTCTGGGAATGGAGGAGTGTTCAATACAGGATAGCAATCAGGGGTCTGGGAATGAAGGAGTGTTTAATACAGGATATTGATCAGGGGTCTGGGAATGGAGGAGTGTTTAATACAGGATAGGGATCAGGAGTCTGGGAATGGAGGAGTGTTTAATACAGGATAGCAATCAGGGGTCTGGGAATGAAGGAGTGTTTAATACAGGATAGCAATCAGGGGTCTGGGAATGGAGGAGTGTTTAATACAGGATAGTGATCAGGGGTCTGGGAATGAAGCAGTGTTTAATACAGGATAGGGATTAGGAGTCTGGGAATGGAGGAGTGTTTAATACAGGATAGTGATTAGGAGTCTGGGAATGAAGGAGTGTTTAATACAGGATAGGGATCAGGGGTCTTGGAATGTAGCAGTGTTTAATACAGGATAGGGATTAGGAGTCTGGGAATGGAGGAATGTTTAATACAGGATAGGGATCAGGGGTCTGGGAATGGAGGAGTGTTTAATACAGGATAGTGATCAGGGGTCTGGGAATGGAGGAGTGTTTAATACAGGATAGGGATCAGGAGTCTGGGAATGGAGGAATGTTTAATACAGGATAGGGATCAGGGGTCTGGGAATGGAGGAGTGTTTAATACAGGAGATTGATCAGGGGTCTGGGAATGGAGGAGTGTTTAATACAGGATAGGGATTAGGAGTCTGGGAATGGAGGAGTGTTTAATACAGGATAGTGATTAGGAGTCTGGGAATGGAGGAGTGTTTAATACAGGATAGTGATTAGGAGTCTGGGAATGAAGGAGTGTTTAATACAGGATAGGGATCAGGGGTCTGGGAATGTAGCAGTGTTTAATACAGGATAGGGATTAGGAGTCTGGGAATGGAGGAATGTTTAATACAGGATAGAGATCAGGGGTCTGGGAATGGAGGAGTGTTTAATACAGGATAGGGATTAGGAGTCTGGGAATGGAGGAGTGTTTAATACAGGATAGGGATTAGGAGTCTGGGAATGGAGGAGTGTTTAATACAGGATAGTGATTAGGGGTCTGGGAATGGAGGAGTGTTTAATACAGGTTAGGGATCAGGGGTCTTGGAATGTAGCAGTGTTTAATACAGGATAGGGATTAGGAGTCTGGGAATGGAGGAATGTTTAATACAGGATAGGGATCAGGGGTCTGGGAATGGAGGAGTGTTTAATACAGGAGATTGATCAGGGGTCTGGGAATGGAGGAGTGTTTAATACAGGATAGGAATTAGGAGTCTGGGAATGGAGGAGTGTTTAATACAGGATAGTGATTAGGAGTCTGGGAATGGAGGAGTGTTTAATACAGGATAGTGATTAGGAGTCTGGGAATGAAGGAGTGTTTAATACAGGATAGGGATCAGGGGTCTGGGAATGAAGGAGTGTTTAATACAGGATAGGGATCAGGGGTCTTGGAATGTAGCAGTGTTTAATACAGGATAGGGATTAGGAGTCTGGGAATGGAGGAGTGTTTAATACAGGATAGGGATCAGGGGTCTGGGAATGGAGGAGTGCTTAATACAGGATAGGGATCAGGAGTCCGGGAATGGAGGAGTGTTTAATACAGGATATTGATCAGGGGTCTGGGAATGCAGGAGTGTTTAATACAGGATAGGGATCAGGAGTCTGGGAATGGAGGAGTGTTTAATACAGGATAGTGATTAGGAGTCTGGGAATGGAGGAGTGTTTAATACAGGATATTGATCAGGGGTCTGGGAATGGAGGAGTGTTTAATACAGGATAGGGATCAGGAGTCTGGGAATGGAGGAGTGTTTAATACAGGATCGGGATCAGGGGTCTGGGAATGGAGGAGTGTTTAATACAGGATAGGGATCAGGAGTCTGGGAATGGAGGAGTGTTTAATACAGGATAGTGATTAGGAGTCTGGGAATGGAGGAGTGTTTAATACAGGATAGTGATTAGGAGTCTGGGAATGGAGGAGTGTTTAATACAGGATAGGGATCAGGGGTCTTGGAATGTAGCAGTGTTTAATACAGGATAGGGATTAGGAGTCTGGGAATGGAGGAGTGTTTAATACAGGATAGGGATCAGGGGTCTGGGAATGAAGGAGTGTTTAATACAGGATAGGGATCAGGGGTCTTGGAATGTAGCAGTGTTTAATACAGGATAGGGATCAGGGGTCTTGGAATGTAGCAGTGTTTAATACAGGATAGGGATTAGGAGTCTGGGAATGGAGGAGTGTTTAATACAGGATAGTGATCAGGGGTCTGGGAATGAAGGAGTGTTTAATACAGGATAGGGATTAGGAGTCTGGGAATGGAGGAGTGTTCAATACAGGATAGGGATCAGGGGTCTGGGAATGAAGGAGTGTTTAATACGGGATATTGATCAGGGGTCTGGGAATGGAGGAGTGCTTAATACAGGATAGGGATCAGGAGTCTGGGAATGGAGGAGAGTTTAATATAGGATATTGATCAGGGGTCTGGGAATGGAGGAGTGTTTAATACAGGATATTGATCAGGGATCTGGGAATGGAGGAGTGTTTAATACAGGATAGGGATCAGGGGTCTGGGAATGAAGGAGTGTTTAATACAGGATAGGGATTAGGAGTCTGGGAATGGAGGAGTGTTCAATACAGGATAGGGATCAGGGGTCTGGGAATGAAGGAGTGTTTAATACAGGATAGGGATCAGGAGTCTGGGAGTGGAGGAGTGTTTAACACAGGATATTGATCAGGGGTCTGGGAATGGAGGAGTGTTTAATACAGGATAGGGATCAGGAGTCTGGGAATGGAGGAGTGTTTAACACAGGATATTGATAAGGGGTCTGGGAATGGAGGAGTGTTTAATACAGGATATTGATCAGGGGTCTGGGAATGAAGGAGTGTTTAATACAGGATAGGGATTAGGAGTCTGGGAATGGAGGAGTGTTCAATACAGGATAGGGATCAGGGGTCTGGGAATGAAGGAGTGTTTAATACGGGATATTGATCAGGGGTCTGGGAATGGAGGAGTGCTTAATACAGGATAGGGATCAGGAGTCTGGGAATGGAGGAGAGTTTAATACAGGATATTGATCAGGGGTCTGGGAATGGAGGAGTGTTTAATACAGGATATTGATCAGGGATCTGGGAATGGAGGAGTGTTTAATACAGGATAGGGATCAGGGGTCTGGGAATGAAGGAGTGTTTAATACAGGATAGGGATTAGGAGTCTGGGAATGGAGGAGTGTTCAATACAGGATAGGGATCAGGGGTCTGGGAATGAAGGAGTGTTTAATACAGGATAGGGATCAGGAGTCTGGGAATGGAGGAGTGTTTAACACAGGATATTGATCAGGGGTCTGGGAATGGAGGAGTGTTTAATACAGGATAGGGATCAGGAGTCTGGGAATGGAGGAGTGTTTAACACAGGATATTGATCAGGGGTCTGGGAATGGAGGAGTGTTTAATACAGGATATTGATCAGGGATCTGGGAATGGAGGAGTGTTTAATACAGTATAGGGATCAGGAGTCTGGGAATGGAGGAGTGTTTAACACAGGATATTGATCAGGGGTCTGGGAATGGAGGAGTGTTTAATACAGGATAGGGATTAGGAGTCTGGGAATGGAGGAGTGTTCAATACAGGATATTGATCAGGGGTCTGGGAATGGAGGAGTGTTTAATACAGGATAGGGATTAGGAGTCTGGGAATGGAGGAGTGTTTAATACAGGATAGGGATTAGGAGTCTGGGAATGGAGGAGTGCTTAATACAGGATAGGGATTAGGAGTCTGGGAATGAAGGAGTGTTTGACACAGGATATTGATCAGGGGTCTGGGAATGGAGGAGTGTTTAATACAGGATAGGGATTAGGAGTCTGGGAATGGAGGAGTGTTTAATACAGGATAGTGATCAGGAGTCTGGGAATGAAGGAGTGTTTAATACAGGATAAGGATCAGGAGTCTGGGAATGGAGGAGTGTTTAATACAGGATAGGGATCAGGAGTCTGGGAATGGAGGAGTGTTTAATACAGGATAGGGATCAGGGGTCTGGGAATGAAGGAGTGTTTAATACAGGATAGGGATCAGGAGTCTGGGAATGGAGGAGTGTTTAATACAGGATAGGGATCAGGGGTCTGGGAATGGAGGAGTGTTTAATACAGGATATTGATCAGGGGTCTGGGAATGGAGGAGTGTTTAATACAGGATAGGGATTAGGAGTCTGGGAATGAAGGAGTGTTTAACACAGGATATTGATCAGGGGTCTGGGAATGGAGGAGTGTTTAACACAGGATATTGATCAGGGGTCTGGGAATGAAGGAGTGTTTAATTCAGGATAGGGATCAGGGGTCTGGGAATGAAGGAGTGTTTAATACAGGATAGGGATCAGGAGTCTGGGAATGGAGGAGTGCTTAATACAGGATAGGGATCAGGGGTCTGGGAATGGAGGAGTGTTTAATACAGGATATTGATCAGGGGTCTGGGAATGGAGGAGTGTTTAATACAGGATATTGATCAGGGGTCTGGGAATGGAGGAGTGTTTAATACAGGATAGGGATTAGGAGTCTGGGAATGAAGGAGTGTTTAACACAGGATATTGATCAGGGGTCTGGGTATGGAGGAGTGTTTAATGCAGGATAGGGATTAGGAGTCTGGGAATGGAGGAGTGTTCAATACAGGATAGGGATTTAGGGGTCTGGGAATGGAGGAGTGTTTAATACAGGATAGGGATCAGGGGTCTTGGAATGGAGGAGTGTTTAATACAGGATAGGGATTAGGAGTCTGGGAATGGAGGAGTGTTCAATACAGGATAGGGATTTCGGGGTCTGGGAATGGAGGAGTGTTCAATACAGGATATTGATCAGGGGTCTGGGAATGGAGGAGTGTTTAATACAGGATAGGGATTAGGAGTCTGGGAATGGAGGAGTGTTTAATACAGGATAGGGATCAGGGGTCTTGGAATGGAGGAGCGTTTAATACAGGATAGGGATTAGGACTCTGGGAATGGAGAAGTGTTTAATACAGGATAGGGATCAGGGGTCTTGGAATGGAGGAGCGTTTAATACAGGATAGGGATTAGGAGTCTGGGAATGGAGGAGTGTTCAATACAGGATATTGATCAGGGGTCTGGGAATGGAGGAGTGTTTAATACAGGATATTGATCAGGGGTCTGGGAATGGAGGAGTGTTTAATACAGGATAGGGATTAGGAGTCTGGGAATGAAGGAGTGTTTAATGGAGGATATTGATCAGGGGTCTGGGAATGGAGGAGTGTTTAATACAGGATAGGGATTAGGAGTCTGGGAATGGAGGAGTGTTTAATACAGGATAGTGATCAGGGGTCTGGGAATGAAGGAGTGTTTAATACAGGATAGGGATCAGGAGTCTGGGAATGGAGGAGTGTTTAATACAGGATAGGGATTAGGAGTCTGGGAATGGAGGAGTGTTTAATACAGGATAGGGATTCGGAGTTTGGGAATGAAGGAGTGTTTAACACAGGATATTGATCAGGGGTCTGGGAATGGAGGAGTGTTTAATACAGGATAGGGATTAGGAATCTGGGAATGGAGGAGTGTTTAATACAGGATAGTGATCAGGGGTCTGGGAATGAAGGAGTGTTTAATACAGGATAGGGATTAGGAGTCTGGGAATGGAGGAGTGTTTAATACAGGATAGGGATCAGGGGTCTGGGAATGAAGGAGTGTTTAATACAGGATAGGGATCAGGAGTCTGGGAATGGAGGAGTGTTTAATACAGGATAGGGATCAGGGGTCTGGGAATGGAGGAGTGTTTAATACAGGATATTGATCAGGGGTCTGGGAATGGAGGAGTGTTTAATACAGGATAGGGATTAGGAGTCTGGGAATGAAGGAGTGTTTAACACAGGATATTGATCAGGGGTCTGGGAATGGAGGAGTGTTTAATACAGGATAGGGATTAGGAGTCTGGGAATGGAGGAGTGTTCAATACAGGATAGGGATTTAGGGGTCTGGGAATGAAGGAGTGTTTAATACAGGATAGGGATCAGGGGTCTGGGAATGAAGGAGTGTGTAATACAGGATAGGGATCAGGAGTCTGGGAATGGAGGAGTGTTTAATACAGGATAGGGATCAGGGGTCTGGGAATGGAGGAGTGTTTAATACAGGATATTGATCAGGGGTCTGGGAATGGAGGAGTGTTTAATACAGGATATTGATCAGGGGTCTGGGAATGGAGGAGTGTTTAATACAGGATAGGGATTAGGAGTCTGGGAATGAAGGAGTGTTTAACACAGGATATTGATCAGGGGTCTGGGAATGGAGGAGTGTTTAATGCAGGATAGGGATTAGGAGTCTGGGAAAGGAGGAGTGTTCAATACAGGATAGGGATTTAGGGGTCTGGGAATGGAGGAGTGTTTAATACAGGATAGGAATCAGGGGTCTTGGAATGGAGGAGTGTTTAATACAGGATAGGGATTAGGAGTCTGGGAAAGGAGGAGTGTTCAATGCAGGATAGGGATTTCGGGGTCTGGGAATGGAGGAGTGTTCAATACAGGATATTGATCAGGGGTCTGGGAATGGAGGAGTGTTTAATACAGGATAGGGATTAGGAGTCTGGGAATGGAGGAGTGTTTAATACAGGATAGGGATCAGGGGTTTTGGAATGGAGGAGCGTTTAATACAGGATTGGGATCAGGAGTCTGGGAATGGAGGAGTGTTCAATACAGGATATTGATCAGGGGTCTGGGAATGGAGGAGTGTTTAATACAGGATAGGGATTAGGAGTCTGGGAATGAAGGAGTGTTTAACACAGGATATTGATCAGGGGTCTGGGAATGGAGGAGTGTTTAATACAGGATAGGGATTAGGAGTCTGGGAATGGAGGAGTGTTTAATACAGTATAGGGATCAGGGGTCTGGGAATGGAGGAGTGTTTAATACAGGGTAGGGATCAGGAGTCTGGGAATGGAGCAGTGTTCAATACAGGATAGTGATCAGGGGTCTGGGAATGGAGGAGTGTTTAATACAGGATAGGGATTAGGAGTCTGGGAATGGAGGAGTGTTTAATACAGGATAGGGATTAGGAGTCTGGGAATGGAGGAGTGTTTAATACAGGATAGGGATTAGGAGTCTGGGAATGGAGGAGTGTTTAATACAGGATAGGGATTAGGAGTCTGGGAATGATGGAGTGTTTAACACAGGATATTGATCAGGGGTCTGGGAATGGAGGAGTGTTTAATACAGGATAGGGATTAGGAGTCTGGGAATGGAGGAGTGTTTAATACAGGATAGTGATCAGGGGTCTGGGAATGAAGGAGTGTTTAATACAGGATAGGGATTAGGAGTCTGGGAATGGAGGAGTGTTCAATACAGGATAGGGATCAGGGGTCTGGGAATGAAGGAGTGTTTAATACAGGATAGGGATTAGGAGTCCGGGAATGGAGGAGTGTTCAATACAGGATAGGGATCAGGGGTCTGGGAATGGAGGAGTGTTTAATACAGGATAGGGATCAGGGGTCTGTGAATGGAGGAGTGTTTAATACAGGATAGGGATCAGGAGTCTGGGAATGGAGAAGTGTTTATTACAGGATAGGGATCAGGGGTCTGGGAATGAAGGAGTGTTTAATACAGGATAGGGATCAGGAGTCTGGGAATGGAGGAGTGTTTAATACAGGATAGTGATCAGGGGTCTGGGAATGAAGGAGTGTTTAATACAGGATAGGGATCAGGAGTCTGGGAATGGAGGAGTGTTTAATACAGGATAGCGATCAGGGGTCTGGGAATGGAGGAGTGTTTAATACAGGATATTGATCAGGGGTCTGGGAATGGAGGAGTGTTTAATACAGGATATTGATCAGGGGTCTGGGAATGGAGGAGTGTTTAATACAGGATAGGGATTAGGAGTCTGGGATTGGAGTAGTGTTCAATACAGGATAGTGATCAGGGGTCTGGGAATGAAGGAGTGTTTAATACAGGATAGGGATTAGGAGTCTGAGAATGGAGGAGTGTTCAATACAGGATAGGGATTTAGGGGTCTGGGAATGGAGGAGTGTTTAATACAGGATAGCAATCAGGGGTCTGGGAATGGAGGAGTGCTTAATGCAGGATAGGGATTAGGAGTCTGGGAATGGAGGAGTGTTCAATACAGGATAGGGATTTAGGGGTCTGGGAATGGAGGAGTGTTTAATACAGGATAGGGATCAGGGGTCTGGGAATGGATGAGCTTTTAATACAGGATAGGGATCAGGAGTCTTGGAATGGAGGAATGTTTAATACAGGATAGGGATCAGGCGTCTGGGAATGGAGGAGTGTTTAATACACGATAGGGATCAGGGGTCTGGGAATGGAGGAGCGTTTAATACAGGATAGTGATCAGGGGTCAGTGAATGGAGTAGTGTTTATTCCAGGATAGGGATCAGGAGTCTGGGAATGGAGGAGTGTTTAATACAGGATAGGGATCAGGGGTCTGGGAATGGAGGAGCGTTTAATACAGGATATGGATCAGTGGTCAGGGAATGGAGAAGTGTTTATTACAGGATAGGGATCAGGAGTCTGGGAATGGAGGAGTGTTTAATACAGGATAGGGATCAGGGGTCTGGGAATGGAGGAGCGTTTAATACAGGATAGGGATCAGGGTTCTGGGAATGGAGGAGTGTTTAATACAGGATAGGGATCAGGGGTCTGGGAATGGAGGAGCGTTTAATACAGGATATGGATCAGTGGTCAGGGAATGGAGAAGTGTTTATTCCAGGATAGGGATCAGGAGTCTGGGAATGGAGGAGTGTTTAATACAGGATATGGATCAGTGGTCAGGGAATGGAGAAGTGTTTATTACAGGATAGGGATCAGGAGTCTGGGAATGGAGGAGCGTTTAATACAGGATAGGGATCAGGGGTCTGGGAATGGAGGAGTGTTTAATACAGGATAGTGTCAGGGGTCTGGGAATGGATGAGCGTTTGATACAGGATAGGGATCAGGGGTCTGGGAATGGAGGAGTGTTTAATACAGGATAGGGATTAGGAGTCTGGGAATGGAGGAATGTTTAATACAGGATAGTGATCAGGGGTCTGGCAATGAAGGAGTGTTTAATACAGGATATTGATCAGGGGTCTGGGAATGGAGGAGTGTTTAATACAGGATAGGGATCAGGAGTCTGGGAATGGAGGAGTGTTCAATACAGGATATTGATCAGGGGTCTGGGAATGGAGGACTGTTTGATACAGAATAGTGATCAGGGGTCTGGGAATGGAGGAGTGTTTAATACAGGATAGGGATCAGGAGTCTGGGAATGGAGGAGTGTTCAATACAGGATATTGATCAGGGGTCTGGGAATGGAGGAGTGTTTAATACAGGATAGGGATTAGGAGTCTGGGAATGGAGGAGTGTTCAATACAGGATATTGATCAGGGGTCTGGGAATGGATGAGCGTTTAATACAGGATAGGGATCTGGGGTCTGGGAATGGAGGAGCGTTTAATACGGGATAGGGATCAGAGGTCTGGGAATGCAGGAGTGTTTAATAAAGGATATTGATCAGGGGTCTGGGAATGGAGGAGTGTTTAATACAGGATAGGTATCAGGGGTCTGGGAATGGAGGAGTGTTTAATACGGGACAGGGATCAGAGGTCTGGGAATGGAGGAGTGTTTAATAAAGGATATTGATCAGGGGTCTGGGAATGGAGGAGTGTTTAATACAGGATAGGGATTAGGAGTCAGGGAATGGAGGAGTGTTTAATACAGGATAGGGATGAGGAGTCTGGGAATGGAGGAGTGTTTAATACAGGATAGGGATCAGGGGTCTGGGAATGGAGGAGTGTTTAATACAGGATAGGGATCAGGAGTCTGGGAATGGAGGAGTGTTCAATACAGGATATTGATCAGGGGTCTGGGAATGGAGGAGTGTTTAATACAGGATAGGGATTAGGAGTCTGGGAATGGAGGAGTGTTCAATACAGGATATTGATCAGGGGTCTGGGAATGGATGAGCGTTTAATACAGGATAGGGATCTGGGGTCTGGGAATGGAGGAGCGTTTAATACGGGATAGGGATCAGAGGTCTGGGAATGCAGGAGTGTTTAATAAAGGATATTGATCAGGGGTCTGGGAATGGAGGAGTGTTTAATACAGGATAGGTATCAGGGGTCTGGGAATGGAGGAGTGTTTAATACGGGACAGGGATCAGAGGTCTGGGAATGGAGGAGTGTTTAATAAAGGATATTGATCAGGGGTCTGGGAATGGAGGAGTGTTTAATACAGGATAGGGATTAGGAGTCAGGGAATGGAGGAGTGTTTAATACAGGATAGGGATGAGGAGTCTGGGAATGGAGGAGTGTTTAATACAGGATAGGGATCAGGGGTCTGGGAATGGAGGAGTGTTTAATACAGGATATTGATCAGGGGTCTGGGAATGGAGGAGTGCTTAATACGGGATAGGGATCAGGAGTCTGGGAATGGAGGAGTGTTTAATACAGGATAGGGAATAGGTGTCAGGGAATGGAGGAGTGTTTAATACAGGATAGGGATCAGGGGTCTGGGATTGGAGGAGTGTTTAATACAGGATATGGTTCAGGAGTCTGGGAATGGAGGATTGTTAAATACTGGAAATGGATTAGGAGTCTGGGAATGGAGGAGTGTTTAATACAGGAGAGGGATCAGGGGTCTGGGAATGGAGGAGTGTTTACAACAGGATAGGGATCAGGGGTCTTGGAATGGAGGAGTGTTTAATACAGGATATTGATCAGGGGTCTGGGAATGGAGGAGTGTTTAATACGGGATAGGGATGAGGAGTCTGGGAATGGAGGAGTGTTTAATACAGGATAGGGATGAGGAGTCTGGGAATGGAGGAGAGTTTAATACAGGATAGGGATCAGGGGTCTGGGAATGGAGGAGTGTTTAATTAGGATAGGGATCAGGGGTCTTGGAATGGAGGAGTGTTTACTACAGGATAGGGTTCAGGAGTCTGGGAGTGGAGGATTGTTTAATACAGGATAGGGATTAGGAGTCTGGGAATGGAGGAGTGTTCAATACAGGATATTGATCAGGGGTCTGGGAATGGATGAGCGTTTAATACAGGATAGGGATCTGGGGTCTGGGAATGGAGGAGCGTTTAATACGGGATAGGGATCAGAGGTCTGGGAATGCAGGAGTGTTTAATAAAGGATATTGATCAGGGGTCTGGGAATGGAGGAGTGTTTAATACAGGATAGGTATCAGGGGTCTGGGAATGGAGGAGTGTTTAATACGGGACAGGGATCAGAGGTCTGGGAATGGAGGAGTGTTTAATAAAGGATATTGATCAGGGGTCTGGGAATGGAGGAGTGTTTAATACAGGATAGGGATTAGGAGTCAGGGAATGGAGGAGTGTTTAATACAGGATAGGGATGAGGAGTCTGGGAATGGAGGAGTGTTTAATACAGGATAGGGATCAGGGGTCTGGGAATGGAGGAGTGTTTAATACAGGATAGGGATCAGGAGTCTGGGAATGGAGGAGTGTTCAATACAGGATATTGATCAGGGGTCTGGGAATGGAGGAGTGTTTAATACAGGATAGGGATTAGGAGTCTGGGAATGGAGGAGTGTTCAATACAGGATATTGATCAGGGGTCTGGGAATGGATGAGCGTTTAATACAGGATAGGGATCTGGGGTCTGGGAATGGAGGAGCGTTTAATACGGGATAGGGATCAGAGGTCTGGGAATGCAGGAGTGTTTAATAAAGGATATTGATCAGGGGTCTGGGAATGGAGGAGTGTTTAATACAGGATAGGTATCAGGGGTCTGGGAATGGAGGAGTGTTTAATAAAGGATATTGATCAGGGGTCTGGGAATGGAGGAGTGTTTAATACAGGATAGGGATTAGGAGTCAGGGAATGGAGGAGTGTTTAATACAGGATAGGGATGAGGAGTCTGGGAATGGAGGAGTGTTTAATACAGGATAGGGATCAGGGGTCTGGGAATGGAGGAGTGTTTAATACAGGATATTGATCAGGGGTCTGGGAATGGAGGAGTGCATAATACGGGATAGGGATCAGGAGTCTGGGAATGGAGGAGTGTTTAATACAGGATAGGGAATAGGTGTCAGGGAATGGAGGAGTGTTTAATACAGGATAGGGATCAGGGGTCTGGGATTGGAGGAGTGTTTAATACAGGATATGGTTCAGGAGTCTGGGAATGGAGGATTGTTAAATACTGGAAATGGATTAGGAGTCTGGGAATGGAGGAGTGTTTAATACAGGAGAGGGATCAGGGGTCTGGGAATGGAGGAGTGTTTACAACAGGATAGGGATCAGGGGTCTTGGAATGGAGGAGTGTTTAATACAGGATATTGATCAGGGGTCTGGGAATGGAGGAGTGTTTAATACGGGATAGGGATGAGGAGTCTGGGAATGGAGGAGTGTTTAATACAGGATAGGGATGAGGAGTCTGGGAATGGAGGAGAGTTTAATACAGGATAGGGATCAGGGGTCTGGGAATGGAGGAGTGTTTAATTAGGATAGGGATCAGGGGTCTTGGAATGGAGGAGTGTTTACTACAGGATAGGGTTCAGGAGTCTGGGAGTGGAGGATTGTTTAATACTGGAAAGGGATTAGGAGTCTGGGAATGGAGGAGTGTTTAATACAGGATCGGGATCAGGGGTCTGGGAATGGAGGAGTGTTTAATACAGGATAGGGATCAGGAGTCTTGGAATGGAGGAGTGTTTAATACAGGATAGGGATCAGGGGTCTGGGAATGGAGGAGTGTTTAATACAGGATAGGGATGAGGAGTCTGGGAATGGAGGAGTGTTTAATACAGGATAGGGTTCAGGAGTCTGGGAATGGAGGTTTGTTTAATACTGGAAAGGGATTAGGAGTCTGGGAATGGAGGAGTGTTTAATACAGGATAGGGATGAGGAGTCTGGGAATGGAGGAGTGTTTAATACAGGATAGGGATCAGGGGTCTGGGAATGGAGGAGTGTTTAATACAGGATAGGGATCAGGGGTCTTGGAATGGAGGAGTGTTTAATACAGGATAGGGTTCAGGAGTCTGGGAATGGAGGAATGTTTAATACAGGATAGGGATTAGGAGTCTGGGAATGGAGGAATGTTTAATACAGGATAGGGATCAGGAGTCTGGGAATGGAGGAGTGTTTAATACAGGATAGGGATCAGGGGTCTGGGAATGGAGGAATGTTTAATACAGGATATTGATCAGGGGTCTGGGAATGGAGGAGTGTTTAATACGGGATAGGGATCAGGAGTCAGGGAATGGAGGAGTGTTTAATACAGGAGAGGGATCAGGAGTCTGGGAATGGAGGAGTGTTTAATACAGGATAGGGATCATGGGTCTGGGAATGGAGGAGTGTTTAATTAGGATAGGGATCAGGGGTCTTGGAATGGAGGAGTGTTTAATACAGGATTGGGTTCAGGAGTCTGGGAATGGAGGATTGTTTAATACTGGAAAGGGATTAGGAGTCTGGGAATGGAGGAATGTTTAATACAGGATAGGGATCAGGGGTCTGGGAATGGAGGAGTGTTTAATACAGGATAGGGATCAGGAGTCTTGGAATGAAGGAGTGTTTAATACAGGATAGGGATCAGGGGTCTGGGAATGGAGGAGTGTTTAATACAGGATAGGGATGAGGAGTCTGGGAATGGAGGAGTGTTTAATACAGGATAGGGATCAGGGGTCTGGGAATGGAGGAGTGTTTAATACAGGATAGGGATCAGGGATCTTGGAATGGAGGAGTGTTTAATACAGGATAGGGTTCAGGAGTCTGGGAATGGAGGAATGTTTAACACAGGATAGGGATCAGGTGTCTGGGAATGGAGGAATGTTTAATACAGGATAGGGATCAGGAGTCTGGGAATGGAGGAGTGTTTAATACAGGATAGGGATCAGGGGTCTGGGAATGGAGGAATGTTTAATACAGGATATTGATCAGGGGTCTGGGAATGGAGGGGTGTTTAATACGGGATATGGATCAGGAGTCTGGGAATGGAGGAGTGTTTAATACAGGATAGGGATTAGGAGTCTGGGAATGGAGGAGTGTTTAATACAGGATAGCGATGAGGAGTCTGGGAATGGAGGAGTGTTTAATACAGGATAGGGATCAGGGGTCTGGGAATGGAGGAGTGTTTAATACAGGATAGGGATCAGGGGTATTGGAATGGAGGAGTGTTTAATACAGGATAGGGTTCAGGAGTCGGGGAATGGAGGATTGTTTAATACTGGAAAAGGATTAGGAGTCTGGGAATGGAGGAGTGTTTAATACAGGATTGGGATCAGGCGTCTTGGAATGGAGGAATGTTTAATACAGGATAGGGATCAGGAGTCTGGGAATGGAGGAGTGTTTAAGACAGGATAGGGATCAGGGGACTGGAAATTGAGGAGTGTTTAATACAGGATAGGGATCAGGAGTCTGGGAATGGAGGAATGTTTAATACAGGATAGGGATCAGGACTCTGGGAATGGAGGAGTGTTTAATACAGGATAGTGATCAGGGGTCTGGCAATGGAGGAGTGTTTAAGACAGGATATGGATCAGGGGACTGGAAATTGAGGAATGTTTAATACAGGATAGGGATCAGGGGTCTGGGAATGGAGGAGCGTTTAATACAGGATAGTGATCAGGGGTCTGGCAATGGAGGAGTGTTTAAGACAGGATATGGATCAGGGGACTGGAAATTGAGGAATGTTTAATACAGGATAGGGATCAGGGGTCTGGGAATGGAGGAGTGTTTAATACAGGATAGGGATCAGGGGTCTGGGAATGGAGGAGCGTTTAATACAGGATATTGATCAGGGGTCTGGGAATGGAGGAGTGTTTAATACAGGATAGGGATCAGGGGTCTGGGAATGAAGGAGTGTTTAACACAGGATATTGATCAGGGGTCTGGGAATGGAGGAGTGTTTAATACAGGATAGGGATTAGGAGTCTGGGAATGGAGGAGTGTTCAATACAGGATAGGGATTTAGGCGTCTGGGAATGGAGGAGTGTTTAATACAGGATAGGGATCAGGGGTCTTGGAATGGAGGAGTGCTTAATACAGGATAGGGATCAGGGGTCTGGGAATGGATGAGCGTTTGATACAGGATAGGGATCTGGGGTCTGGGAATGGAGGAGCGTTTAATACAGGATAGTGATCAGGGGTCTGGGAATGGAGGAGTGTTTAATACAGGATAGGTATCAGGGGTCTGGGAATGGAGGAGTGTTTAATACGGGATAGGGATCAGGGGTCTGGGAATGGAGGAGTGTTTAATACAGGATATTGATCAGGGGTCTGGGAATGAAGGAGTGTTTAATACAGGATAGGGATTAGGAGTCTGAGAATGGAGGAGTGTTCAATACAGGATAGGGATTCAGGGGTCTGGGAATGGAGGAGTGTTTAATACAGGATAGCAATCAGGGGTCTGGGAATGGAGGAGTGCTTAATGCAGGATAGGGATTAGGAGTCTGGGAATGGAGGAGTGTTCAATACAGGATAGGGATTTAGGGGTCTGGGAATGGAGGAGTGTTTCATACAGGATAGGGATCAGGGGTCTGGGAATGGATGAGCTTTTAATACAGGATAGGGATCAGGAGTCTTGGAATGGAGGAATGTTTAATACAGGATAGGGATCAGGAGTCTGGGAATGGAGGAGTGTTTAATACACGATAGGGATCAGGGGTCTGGGAATGGAGGAGCGTTTAATACAGGATAGTGATCAGGGGTCAGGGAATGGAGAAGTGTTTATTCCAGGATAGGGATCAGGAGTCTGGGAATGGAGGAGTGTTTAATACAGGATAGGGATCAGGGGTCTGGGAATGGAGGAGCGTTTAATACAGGATATGGATCAGTGGTCAGGGAATGGAGAAGCGTTTATTACAGGATAGGGATCAGGAGTCTGGGAATGGAGGAGTGTTTAATACAGGATAGGGATCAGGGGTCTGGGAATGGAGGAGCGTTTAATACAGGATAGGGATCAGGGTTCTGGGAATGGAGGAGTGTTTAATACAGGATAGGGATCAGGGGTCTGGGAATGGAGGAGCGTTTAATACAGGATATGGATCAGTGGTCAGGGAATGGAGAAGTGTTTATTCCAGGATAGGGATCAGGAGTCTGGGAATGGAGGAGTGTTTAATATAGGATATGGATCAGTGGTCAGGGAATGGAGAAGTGTTTATTACAGGATAGGGATCAGGAGTCTGGGAATGGAGGAGTGTTTAATACAGGATAGGGATCAGTTGTCTGGGAATGGAGGAGCGTTTAATACAGGATAGGGATCAGGGGTCTGGGAATGGAGGAGTGTTTAATACAGGATAGTGTCAGGGGTCTGGGAATGGATGAGCGTTTGATACAGGATAGGGATCAGGGGTCTGGGAATGGAGGAGTGTTTAATACAGGATAGGGATTAGGAGTCTGGGAATGGAGGAATGTTTAATACAGGATAGTGATCAGGGGTCTGGCAATGAAGGAGTGTTTAATACAGGATATTGATCAGGGGTCTGGGAATGGAGGAGTGTTTAATACAGGATAGGGATCAGGAGTCTGGGAATGGAGGAGTGTTCAATACAGGATATTGATCAGGGGTCTGGGAATGGAGGACTGTTTAATACAGGATAGGGATCAGGAGTCTGGGAATGGAGGAGTGTTCAATACAGGATATTGATCAGGGGTCTGGGAATGGAGGAGTGTTTAATACAGGATAGGGATTAGGAGTCTGGGAATGGAGGAGTGTTCAATACAGGATATTGATCAGGGGTCTGGGAATGGATGAGCGTTTAATACAGGATAGGGATCTGGGGTCTGGGAATGGAGGAGCGTTTAATACGGGATAGGGATCAGAGGTCTGGGAATGCAGGAGTGTTTAATAAAGGATATTGATCAGGGGTCTGGGAATGGAGGAGTGTTTAATACAGGATAGGTATCAGGGGTCTGGGAATGGAGGAGTGTTTAATACGGGATAGGGATCAGAGGTCTGGGAATGGAGGAGTGTTTAATAAAGGATATTGATCAGGGGTCTGGGAATGGAGGAGTGTTTAATACAGGATAGGGATCAGGGGTCTGGGAATGAAGGAGTGTTTAATACAGGATAGGGATTAGGAGTCTGGGAATGGAGGAGTGTTCAATACAGGATAGGGATTTAGGCGTCTGGGAATGGAGGAGTGTTTAATACAGGATAGGGATCAGGGGTCTTGGAATGGAGGAGTGCTTAATACAGGATAGGGTTCAGGGGTCTGGGAATGGATGAGCGTTTGATACAGGATAGGGATCTGGGGTCTGGGAATGGAGGAGCGTTTAATACAGGATAGTGATCAGGGGTCTGGGAATGGAGGAGTGTTTAATACAGGATAGGTATCAGGGGTCTGGGAATGGAGGAGTGTTTAATACGGGATAGGGATCAGGGGTCTGGGAATGGAGGAGTGTTTAATACAGGATATTGATCAGGGGTCTGGGAATGAAGGAGTGTTTAATACAGGATAGGGATTAGGAGTCTGAGAATGGAGGAGTGTTCAATACAGGATAGGGATTCAGGGGTCTAGGAATGGAGGAGTGTTTAATACAGGATAGCAATCAGGGGTCTGGGAATGGAGGAGTGTTCAATACAGGATAGGGATTTAGGGGTCTGGGAATGGAGGAGTGTTTCATACAGGATAGGGATCAGGGGTCTGGGAATGGATGAGCTTTTAATACAGGATAGGGATCAGGAGTCTTGGAATGGAGGAATGTTTAATACAGGATAGGGATCAGGAGTCTGGGAATGGAGGAGTGTTTAATACACGATAGGGATCAGGGGTCTGGGAATGGAGGAGCGTTTAATACAGGATAGTGATCAGGGGTCAGGGAATGGAGAAGTGTTTATTCCAGGATAGGGATCAGGAGTCTGGGAATGGAGGAGTGTTTAATACAGGATAGGGATCAGGGGTCTGGGAATGGAGGAGCGTTTAATACAGGATATGGATCAGTGGTCAGGGAATGGAGAAGCGTTTATTACAGGATAGGGATCAGGAGTCTGGGAATGGAGGAGTGTTTAATACAGGATAGGGATCAGGGGTCTGGGAATGGAGGAGCGTTTAATACAGGATAGGGATCAGGGTTCTGGGAATGGAGGAGTGTTTAATACAGGATAGGGATCAGGGGTCTGGGAATGGAGGAGCGTTTAATACAGGATATGGATCAGTGGTCAGGGAATGGAGAAGTGTTTATTCCAGGATAGGGATCAGGAGTCTGGGAATGGAGGAGTGTTTAATATAGGATATGGATCAGTGGTCAGGGAATGGAGAAGTGTTTATTACAGGATAGGGATCAGGAGTCTGGGAATGGAGGAGTGTTTAATACAGGATAGGGATCAGTTGTCTGGGAATGGAGGAGCGTTTAATACAGGATAGGGATCAGGGGTCTGGGAATGGAGGAGTGTTTAATACAGGATAGTGTCAGGGGTCTGGGAATGGATGAGCGTTTGATACAGGATAGGGATCAGGGGTCTGGGAATGGAGGAGTGTTTAATACAGGATAGGGATTAGGAGTCTGGGAATGGAGGAATGTTTAATACAGGATAGTGATCAGGGGTCTGGCAATGAAGGAGTGTTTAATACAGGATATTGATCAGGGGTCTGGGAATGGAGGAGTGTTTAATACAGGATAGGGATCAGGAGTCTGGGAATGGAGGAGTGTTCAATACAGGATATTGATCAGGGGTCTGGGAATGGAGGACTGTTTAATACAGGATAGGGATCAGGAGTCTGGGAATGGAGGAGTGTTCAATACAGGATATTGATCAGGGGTCTGGGAATGGAGGAGTGTTTAATACAGGATAGGGATTAGGAGTCTGGGAATGGAGGAGTGTTCAATACAGGATATTGATCAGGGTTCTGGGAATGGATGAGCGTTTAATACAGGATAGGGATCTGGGGTCTGGGAATGGAGGAGCGTTTAATACGGGATAGGGATCAGAGGTCTGGGAATGCAGGAGTGTTTAATAAAGGATATTGATCAGGGGTCTGGGAATGGAGGAGTGTTTAATACAGGATAGGGATCAGAGGTCTGGGAATGGAGGAGTGTTTAATAAAGGATATTGATCAGGGGTCTGGGAATGGAGGAGTGTTTAATACAGGATAGGGATTAGGAGTCAGGGAATGGAGGAGTGTTTAATACAGGATAGGGATGAGGAGTCTGGGAATGGAGGAGTGTTTAATACAGGATAGGGATCAGGGGTCTGGGAATGGAGGAGTGTTTAATACAGGATATTGATCAGGGGTCTGGGAATGGAGGAGTGCTTAATACGGGATAGGGATCAGGAGTCTGGGAATGGAGGAGTGTTTAATACAGGATAGGGAATAGGAGTCCGGGAATGGAGGAGTGTTTAATACAGGATAGGGATCAGGGGTCTGGGATTGGAGGAGTGTTTAATACAGGATATGGTTCAGGAGTATGGGAATGGAGGATTGTTTAATACTGGAAATGGATTAGGAGTCTGGGAATGGAGGAGTGTTTAATACAGGATAGGGATCAGGGGTCTGGGAATGGAGGAGTGTTTAAAACAGGATAGGGATCAGGGGTCTTGGAATGGAGGAGTGTTTAATACAGGATATTGATCAGGGGTCTGGGAATGGAGGAGTGTTTAATACGGGATAGGGATCAGGAGTCTGGGAATGGAGGAGTGTTTAATACAGGATAGGGATGAGGAGTCTGGGAATGGAGGAGTGTTTAATACAGGATAGGGATCAGGGGTCTGGGAATGGAGGAGTGTTTAATACAGGATAGGGATCAGGGATCTTGGAATGGAGGAGTGTTTAATACAGGATAGGGTTCAGGAGTCTGGGAATGGAGGAATGTTTAACACAGGATAGGGATCAGGTGTCTGGGAATGGAGGAATGTTTAATACAGGATAGGGATCAGGAGTCTGGGAATGGAGGAGTGTTTAATACAGGATAGGGATCAGGGGTCTGGGAATGGAGGAATGTTTAATACAGGATATTGATCAGGGGTCTGGGAATGGAGGGGTGTTTAATACGGGATATGGATCAGGAGTCTGGGAATGGAGGAGTGTTTAATACAGGATAGGGATTAGGAGTCTGGGAATGGAGGAGTGTTTAATACAGGATAGCGATGAGGAGTCTGGGAATGGAGGAATGTTTAATACAGGATAGGGATCAGGACTCTGGGAATGGAGGAGTGTTTAATACAGGATAGTGATCAGGGGTCTGGCAATGGAGGAGTGTTTAAGACAGGATATGGATCAGGGGACTGGAAATTGAGGAATGTTTAATACAGGATAGGGATCAGGGGTCTGGGAATGGAGGAGCGTTTAATACAGGATAGTGATCAGGGGTCTGGCAATGGAGGAGTGTTTAAGACAGGATATGGATCAGGGGACTGGAAATTGAGGAATGTTTAATACAGGATAGGGATCAGGGGTCTGGGAATGGAGGAGTGTTTAATACAGGATAGGGATCAGGGGTCTGGGAATGGAGGAGCGTTTAATACAGGATATTGATCAGGGGTCTGGGAATGGAGGAGTGTTTAATACAGGATAGGGATCAGGGGTCTGGGAATGAAGGAGTGTTTAACACAGGATATTGATCAGGGGTCTGGGAATGGAGGAGTGTTTAATACAGGATAGGGATTAGGAGTCTGGGAATGGAGGAGTGTTCAATACAGGATAGGGATTTAGGCGTCTGGGAATGGAGGAGTGTTTAATACAGGATAGGGATCAGGGGTCTTGGAATGGAGGAGTGCTTAATACAGGATAGGGATCAGGGGTCTGGGAATGGATGAGCGTTTGATACAGGATAGGGATCTGGGGTCTGGGAATGGAGGAGCGTTTAATACAGGATAGTGATCAGGGGTCTGGGAATGGAGGAGTGTTTAATACAGGATAGGTATCAGGGGTCTGGGAATGGAGGAGTGTTTAATACGGGATAGGGATCAGGGGTCTGGGAATGGAGGAGTGTTTAATACAGGATATTGATCAGGGGTCTGGGAATGAAGGAGTGTTTAATACAGGATAGGGATTAGGAGTCTGAGAATGGAGGAGTGTTCAATACAGGATAGGGATTCAGGGGTCTGGGAATGGAGGAGTGTTTAATACAGGATAGCAATCAGGGGTCTGGGAATGGAGGAGTGCTTAATGCAGGATAGGGATTAGGAGTCTGGGAATGGAGGAGTGTTCAATACAGGATAGGGATTTAGGGGTCTGGGAATGGAGGAGTGTTTCATACAGGATAGGGATCAGGGGTCTGGGAATGGATGAGCTTTTAATACAGGATAGGGATCAGGAGTCTTGGAATGGAGGAATGTTTAATACAGGATAGGGATCAGGAGTCTGGGAATGGAGGAGTGTTTAATACACGATAGGGATCAGGGGTCTGGGAATGGAGGAGCGTTTAATACAGGATAGTGATCAGGGGTCAGGGAATGGAGAAGTGTTTATTCCAGGATAGGGATCAGGAGTCTGGGAATGGAGGAGTGTTTAATACAGGATAGGGATCAGGGGTCTGGGAATGGAGGAGCGTTTAATACAGGATATGGATCAGTGGTCAGGGAATGGAGAAGCGTTTATTACAGGATAGGGATCAGGAGTCTGGGAATGGAGGAGTGTTTAATACAGGATAGGGATCAGGGGTCTGGGAATGGAGGAGCGTTTAATACAGGATAGGGATCAGGGTTCTGGGAATGGAGGAGTGTTTAATACAGGATAGGGATCAGGGGTCTGGGAATGGAGGAGCGTTTAATACAGGATATGGATCAGTGGTCAGGGAATGGAGAAGTGTTTATTCCAGGATAGGGATCAGGAGTCTGGGAATGGAGGAGTGTTTAATATAGGATATGGATCAGTGGTCAGGGAATGGAGAAGTGTTTATTACAGGATAGGGATCAGGAGTCTGGGAATGGAGGAGTGTTTAATACAGGATAGGGATCAGTTGTCTGGGAATGGAGGAGCGTTTAATACAGGATAGGGATCAGGGGTCTGGGAATGGAGGAGTGTTTAATACAGGATAGTGTCAGGGGTCTGGGAATGGATGAGCGTTTGATACAGGATAGGGATCAGGGGTCTGGGAATGGAGGAGTGTTTAATACAGGATAGGGATTAGGAGTCTGGGAATGGAGGAATGTATAATACAGGATAGTGATCAGGGGTCTGGCAATGAAGGAGTGTTTAATACAGGATATTGATCAGGGGTCTGGGAATGGAGGAGTGTTTAATACAGGATAGGGATCAGGAGTCTGGGAATGGAGGAGTGTTCAATACAGGATATTGATCAGGGGTCTGGGAATGGAGGACTGTTTAATACAGGATAGGGATCAGGAGTCTGGGAATGGAGGAGTGTTCAATACAGGATATTGATCAGGGGTCTGGGAATGGAGGAGTGTTTAATACAGGATAGGGATTAGGAGTCTGGGAATGGAGGAGTGTTCAATACAGGATATTGATCAGGGGTCTGGGAATGGATGAGCGTTTAATACAGGATAGGGATCTGGGGTCTGGGAATGGAGGAGCGTTTAATACGGGATAGGGATCAGAGGTCTGGGAATGCAGGAGTGTTTAATAAAGGATATTGATCAGGGGTCTGGGAATGGAGGAGTGTTTAATACAGGATAGGTATCAGGGGTCTGGGAATGGAGGAGTGTTTAATACAGGATAGGGATCAGAGGTCTGGGAATGGAGGAGTGTTTAATAAAGGATATTGATCAGGGGTCTGGGAATGGAGGAGTGTTTAATACAGGATAGGGATTAGGAGTCAGGGAATGGAGGAGTGTTTAATACAGGATAGGGATGAGGAGTCTGGGAATGGAGGAGTGTTTAATACAGGATAGGGATCAGGGGTCTGGGAATGGAGGAGTGTTTAATACAGGATATTGATCAGGGGTCTGGGAATGGAGGAGTGCTTAATACGGGATAGGGATCAGGAGTCTGGGAATGGAGGAGTGTTTAATACAGGATAGGGAATAGGAGTCCGGGAATGGAGGAGTGTTTAATACAGGATAGGGATCAGGGGTCTGGGATTGGAGGAGTGTTTAATACAGGATATGGTTCAGGAGTATGGGAATGGAGGATTGTTTAATACTGGAAATGGATTAGGAGTCTGGGAATGGAGGAGTGTTTAATACAGGATAGGGATCAGGGGTCTGGGAATGGAGGAGTGTTTAAAACAGGATAGGGATCAGGGGTCTTGGAATGGAGGAGTGTTTAATACAGGATATTGATCAGGGGTCTGGGAATGGAGGAGTGTTTAGTACGGGATAGGGATCAGGAGTCTGGGAATGGAGGAGTGTTTAATACAGGATAGGGATGAGGAGTCTGGGAATGGAGGAGTGTTTAATACAGGATAGGGATCAGGGGTCTGGGAATGGAGGAGTGTTTAATACAGGATAGGGATCAGGGATCTTGGAATGGAGGAGTGTTTAATACAGGATAGGGTTCAGGAGTCTGGGAATGGAGGAATGTTTAACACAGGATAGGGATCAGGTGTCTGGGAATGGAGGAATGTTTAATACAGGATAGGGATCAGGAGTCTGGGAATGGAGGAGTGTTTAATACAGGATAGGGATCAGGGGTCTGGGAATGGAGGAATGTTTAATACAGGATATTGATCAGGGGTCTGGGAATGGAGGGGTGTTTAATACGGGATATGGATCAGGAGTCTGGGAATGGAGGAGTGTTTAATACAGGATAGGGATTAGCAGTCTGGGAATGGAGGAGTGTTTAATACAGGATAGCGATGAGGAGTCTGGGAATGGAGGAGTGTTTAATACAGGATAGGGATCAGGGGTCTGGGAATGGAGGAGTGTTTAATACAGGATTGGGATCAGGGGTCTTGGAATGGAGGAGTGTTTAATACAGGATATTGATCAGGGGTCTGGGAATGGAGGGGTGTTTAATACGGGATATGGATCAGGAGTCTGGGAATGGAGGAGTGTTTAATACAGGATAGGGATTAGGAGTCTGGGAATGGAGGAGTGTTTAATACAGGATAGCGATGAGGAGTCTGAGAATGGAGGAGTGTTTAATACAGGATAGGGATCAGGGGTCTGGGAATGGAGGAGTGTTTAATACAGGATAGGGTTCAGGAGTCTGGGAATGGAGGATTGTTTAATACTGGAAAAGGATTAGGAGTCTGGGAATGGAGGAGTGTTTAATACAGGATTGGGATCAGGAGTCTTGGAATGGAGGAATGTTTAATACAGGATAGGGATCAGGAGTCTGGGAATGGAGGAGTGTTTAATACAGGATAGGGATCAGGGGTCTGGGAATGGAGGAGCGTTTAATACAGGATAGTGATCAGGGGTCTGGCAATGGAGGAGTGTTTAAGACAGGATATGGATCAGGGGACTGGAAATTGAGGAGTGTTTAATACAGGATAGGGATCAGGAGTCTGGGAATGGAGGAATGTTTAATACAGGATAGGGATCAGGACTCTGGGAATGGAGGAGTGTTTAATACAGGATAGTGATCAGGGGTCTGGCAATGGAGGAGTGTTTAAGACATGATATGGATCAGGGGACTGGAAATTGAGGAATGTTTAATACAGGATAGGGATCAGGGGTCTGGGAATGGAGGAGCGTTTAATACAGGATAGTGATCAGGGGTCTGGCAATGGAGGAGTGTTTAAGACAGGATATGGATCAGGGGACTGGAAATTGAGGAATGTTTAATACAGGATAGGGATCAGGGGTCTGGGAATGGAGGAGTGTTTAATACAGGATAGGGATCAGGGGTCTGGGAATGGAGGAGCGTTTAATACAGGATATTGATCAGGGGTCTGGGAATGGAGGAGTGTTTAATACAGGATAGGGATCAGGGGTCTGGGAATGAAGGAGTGTTTAACACAGGATATTGATCAGGGGTCTGGGAATGGAGGAGTGTTTAATACAGGATAGGGATTAGGAGTCTGGGAATGGAGGAGTGTTCAATACAGGATAGGGATTTAGGCGTCTGGGAATGGAGGAGTGTTTAATACAGGATAGGGATCAGGGGTCTGGGAATGGATGAGCGTTTAATACAGGATAGGGATCTGGGGTCTGGGAATGGAGGAGCGTTTAATACAGGATAGGGATCTGGGGTCTGGGAATGGAGGAGCGTTTAATACAGGATAGGGATCTGGGGTCTGGGAATGGAGGAGCGTTTAATACAGGATAGGGATCTGGGGTCTGGGAATGGAGGAGCGTTTAATACAGGATAGGGATCTGGGGTCTGGGAATGGAGGAGCGTTTAATACAGGATAGCAATCAGGGGTCTTGGAATGGAGGAGTGCTTAATACAGGATAGGGATCAGGGGTCTGGGAATGGATGAGCGTTTAATACAGGATAGGGATCTGGGGTCTGGGAATGGAGGAGCGTTTAATACAGGATAGTGATCAGGGGTCTGGGAATGGAGGAGTGTTTAATACAGGATAGGTATCAGGGGTCTGGGAATGGAGGAGTGTTTAATACGGTATAGGGATCAGGGGTCTGGGAATGGAGGAGTGTTTAATACAGGATATTGATCAGGGGTCTGGGAATGGAGGAGTGCTTAATACGGGATAGGGATCAGGAGTCAGGGAATGGAGGAGTGTTTAATACAGGATAGGGATGAGGAGTCTGGGAATGGAGGAGTGTTTAATACAGGATAGGGATTCGGGGTCTGGGATTGGAGGAGTGTTTAATACAGGATATGGTTCAGGAGTCTGGGAATGGAGGATTGTTTAATACTGGAAATGGATTAGGAGTCTGGGAATGGAGGAGTGTTTAATACAGGATAGGGATCAGGGGTCTTGGAATGGAGGAGTGTTTAATACAGGATAGGGATCAGGGGTCTGGGAATGGAGGAGTGTTTAATACGGGATAGGGATCAGGAGTCTGGGAATGGAGGAGTGTTTAATACAGGATAGGGATTAGGAGTCAGGGAATGGAGGAGTGTTTAATACAGGATAGGGATGAGGAGTCTGAGAATGGAGGAGTGTTTAATTAGGATAGGGATCAGGGGTCTTGGAATGGAGGAGTGTTTAATACAGGATAGGGTTCAGGAGTCTGGGAGTGGAGGATTGTTTAATACTGGAAAGGGATTAGGAGTCTGGGAATGGAGGAGTGTTTAATACAGGATAGGGATCAGGGGTCTGGGAATGGAGGAGTGTTTAATACAGGATAGGGATCAGGAGTCTTGGAATGGAGGAGTGTTTAATACAGGATAGGGATCAGGGGTCTGGGAATGGAGGAGTGTTTAATACAGGATAGGGATGAGGAGTCTGGGAATGGAGGAGTGTTTAATACAGGATAGGGTTCAGGAGTCTGGGAAAGGAGGATTGTTCGATACTGGAAAGGGATTAGGAGTCGGGGAATGGAGGAGTGTTTAATACAGGATAGAGATGAGGAGTCTGGGAATGGAGGAGTGTTTAATACAGGATAGGGATCAGGGGTCTTGGAATGGAGGAGGGTTTAATACAGGATAGGGTTCAGGAGTCTGGGAATGGAGGAATGTTTAATACAGGATAGGGATCAGGAGTCTGGGAATGGAGGAATGTTTAATACAGGATAGGGATGAGGAGTCTGGGAATGGAGGAGTGTTTAATACAGGATAGGGATCAGGGGTCTGGGAATGGAGGAGTGTTTAATACAGGATAGGGATTAGGAGTCAGGGAATGGAGGAGTGTTTAATACAGGATAGGGATGAGGAGTCTTGGAATGGAGGAGTGTTTAATACAGGATAGGGATTCGGGGTCTGGGATTGGAGGAGTGTTTAATACAGGATATGGTTCAGGAGTCTGGGAATGGAGGATTGTTTAATACTGGAAATGGATTAGGTGTCTGGGAATGGAGGAGTGTTTAATACAGGATAGGGATCAGGGGTCTTGGAATGGAGGAGTGTTTAATACAGGATAGGGATCAGGGGTCTGGGAATGGAGGAGTGTTTAATACGGGATAGGGATCAGGAGTCTGGGAATGGAGGAGTGTTTAATACAGGATAGGGATTAGGAGTCAGGGAATGGAGGAGTGTTTAATACAGGATAGGGATGAGGAGTCTGGGAATGGAGGAGTGTTTAATTAGGATAGGGATCAGGGGTCTTGGAATGGAGGAGTGTTTAATACAGGATAGGGTTCAGGAGTCTGGGAGTGGAGGATTGTTTAATACTGGAAAGGGATTAGGAGTCTGGGAATGGAGGAGTGTTTAATACAGGATAGGGATCAGGGGTCTGGGAATGGAGGAGTGTTTAATACAGGATAGGGATCAGGAGTCTTGGAATGGAGGAGTGTTTAATACAGGATAGGGATCAGGGGTCTGGGAATGGAGGAGTGTTTAATACAGGATAGGGATGAGGAGTCTGGGAATGGAGGAGTGTTTAATACAGGATAGGGTTCAGGAGTCTGGGAATGGAGGATTGTTCGATACTGGAAAGGGATTAGGAGTCGGGGAATGGAGGAGTGTTTAATACAGGATAGGGATGAGGAGTCTGGGAATGGAGGAGTGTTTAATACAGGATAGGGATCAGGGGTCTTGGAATGGAGGAGGGTTTAATACAGGATAGGGTTCAGGAGTCTGGGAATGGAGGAATGTTTAATACAGGATAGGGATCAGGAGTCTGGGAATGGAGGAATGTTTAATACAGGATAGGGATCAGGAGTCTGGGAATGGAGGAGTGTTTAATACAGGATAGGGATCAGGGGTCTGGGAATGGAGGAATGTTTAATACAGGATATTGATCAGGGGTCTGGGAATGGAGGAGTGTTTAATACGGGATAGGGATCAGGAGTCAGGGAATGGAGGAGTGTTTAATACAGGATAGGGATTAGGAGTCAGGGAATGGAGGAGTGTTTAATACAGGATAGCGATGAGGAGTCTGGGAATGGAGGAGTGTTTAATACAGGATAGGGATCAGGGGTCTGGGAATGGAGGAGTGTTTAATACAGGATAGGGATCAGGCGTCTTGGAATGAAGGAGTGTTTAATACAGGATAGGGATCAGGGGTCTGGGAATGGAGGAGTGTTTAATACAGGATAGGGATGAGGAGTCTGGGAATGGAGGAGTGTTTAATACAGGATAGGGATCAGGGGTCTGGGAATGGAGGAGTGTTTAATACAGGATAGGGATCAGGAGTCTCGGAATAGAGGAATGTTTAATACAGGATAGGGATCAGGAGTCTGGGAATGGAGGAATGTTTAATTCAGGATAGGGATCAGGAGTCTGGGAATGGAGGAATGTTTAATTCAGGATAGGGATCAGGAGTCTGGGAATGGAGGAGTGTTTAATACAGGATAGGGATCAGGGGTCTGGGAATGGAGGAATGTTTAATACAGTATATTGATCAGGGGTCTGGGAATGGAGGAGTGTTTAATACGGGATAGGGATCAGGAGTCTGGGAATGGAGTAGTGTTTAATACAGGATAGGGATTAGGAGTCAGGGAATGGAGGAGTGTTTAATACAGGATAGCGATGAGGTGTCTGGGAATGGAGGAGTGTTTAATACAGGATAGGGATCAGGGGTCTGGGAATGGAGGAGTGTTTAATACAGGATAGGGATCAGGGGTCTTGGAATGGAGGAGTGTTTAATACAGGATAGGGTTCAGGAGTCTGGGAATGGAGGATTGTTTAATACTGGAAAGGGATTAGGAGTCTGGGAATGGAGGAGTGTTTAATACAGGATAGGGATCAGGAGTCTTGGAATGGAGGAATGTTTAATACAGGATAGGGATCAGGAGTCTGGGAATGGAGGAGTGTTTAATACAGGATAGGGATCAGGGGTCTGGCAATGGAGGAGTGTTTAAGACAGGATATGGATCAGGGGTCTGGGAATGGAGGAGCGTTTAATACAGGATAGTGATCAGGGGTCTGGCAATGGAGGAGTGTTTAAGACAGGATATGGATCAGGGGACTGGAAATTGAGGAGTGTTTAATACAGGATAGGGATCAGGAGTCTGGGAATGGAGGAATGTTTAATACAGGATAGGGATCAGGACTCTGGGAATTGAGGAGTGTTTAATACAGTATAGGGATCAGGGGTCTGGGAATGGAGGAGCGTTTAATACAGGATATTGATCAGGGGTCTGGGAATGGAGGAGTGTTTAATACAGGATAGGGATTAGGAGTCTGGGAATGGAGGAGTGTTTAATACAGGATAGGGATTTAGGGGTCTGGGAATGGAGGAGTGTTTAATACAGGGTAGGGATCAGAAGGCTTGGAATGGATGGGCGTCTAATACAGGATAGGGATCAGGGGTCTGGGAATGGAGGAGTGTTTAATACAGGATAGGGATCAGGGGTCTGGGAATGGAGGAGTGTTTAATACAGGATAGGGATCAGGGGTCTTGGAATGGAGGAGTGTTTAATACAGGATAGGGATTAGGAGTCTGGGAATGGAGGAGTGTTTAATACAGGATAGCAATCAGGGGTCTGGGAATGGAGGAGAGTTTAATACAGGATAGGGATCAGAAGGCTTGGAATGGATGGGCGTTTAATACAGGATAGGGATCAGGGGTCTGGGAATGGAGGAGTGTTTAATACAGGATAGGGATCCGGGGTCTGGGAATGGAGGAGTGTTTAATACAGGATAGGGATCAGGAGGCTGGGAATGGAGGAGTGTTTAATACAGGATAAGGATCAGGGGTCTGGGAATGGAGGAGTGCTTAATACAGGACAGGGATCAGGAGGCTTGGAACGGATGGGCGTTTAATACAGGATAGGGATCAGGGGTCTGGGAATGGAGGAGTGTTTAATACAGGATAGGGATCAGGAGTCTTGGAATGAAGGAGTGTTTAATACAGGATAGGGATCAGGGGTCTGGAAATGGAGGAGTGTTTAATACAGGATAGGGATCAGGAGTCTTGGAATGGAGGAGTGTTTAATACAGGATAGGGTTCAGGAGTCTGGGAATGGAGGATTGTTTAATACTGGAAAGGGATTAGGAGTCTGGGAATGGAGGAGTGTTTAATACAGGATAGGGATCAGGGGTCTGGGAATGGAGGAGTGTTTAATACAGGATAGGGATCAGGAGTCTTGGAATGGAGGAGTGTTTAATACTGGAAAGGGATTAGGAGTCTGGGAATGGAGGAGTGTTTAATACAGGATAGGGATCAGGGGTCTGGGAATGGAGGAGTGTTTAATACAGGATAGGGTTCAGGAGTCTGGGAATGGAGGATTGTTTAATACTGGAAAGGGATTAGGAGTCTGGGAATGGAGGAGTGTTTAATACAGGATAGGGATCAGGGGTCTGGGAATGGAGGAGTGTTTAATACAGGATAGGGATCAGGAGTCTGGGAATGGAGGAGTGTTTAATACAGGATAGGGATCAGGGGTCTTGGAATGGAGGAGTGTTTAATACAGGATAGGGATTAGGAGTCTGGGAATGGAGGAGTGTTCAATACAGGATAGTGATCAGGGGTCTGGGAATGGAGGAGTGTTTAATACAGGATAGGGTTCAGGAGTCTGGGAGTGGAGGATTGTTTAATACTGGAAAGGGATTAGGAGTCTGGGAATGGATGAGCGTTTAATACAGGATAGGGATCAGGGGTCTGGGAATGGAGGAGTGTTTAATGCAGGATAGGGATCAGGGGTCTGGGAATGGAGGAGTGTTTAATACAGGATAGGGATCAGGGGTCTGGGAATGGAGGAGTGTTTAATACAGGATAGGGATCAGGGGTCTGCAAATGGAGGAGTGTTTAATACAGGATCGGGATCATGAGTCTGGGAATGGAGGAATGTTTAATACAGGATAGGGATCAGGGGTCTGGGAATGGAGGTGTGTTTAATACAGGATAGGTATCGCGGGTCTGGGAATGGAGTAGTGTTTAATACAGGATAGGGATCAGGGGTCTGGGAATGGAGGAGTGTTTAATACAGGATAGGGATCAGGGGTCTGGGAATGGAGGAGTGTTTAATACGGGATAGGAATCAGGGATCTGGGAATGGAGGAGTGTTTAATACAGGTTAGGGATCTGGCGTCTGGAAATGGAGGAGTGTTTAAGACAGGATAGGGATCATGAGTCTGGGAATGGAGGAATGTTTAATACAGGATAGGGATCAGGGGTCTGGGAATGGAGGAGTGTTTAATACTGGATAGGTATCAGGGGTCTGGGAATGGAGTAGTGTTTAATACAGGATAGGGATCAGGGGTCTGGGAATGGAGGAGTGTTTAATACAGGATAGGAATCAGGGATCTGGGAATGGAGGAGTGTTTAATACAGGTTAGGGATCTGGGGTCTGGAAATGGAGGAGTGTTTAATACAGGATAGGGATCATGAGTCTGGGAATGGAGGAATGTTTAATACAGGATAGGGATCAGGGGTATGGGAATGGAGGAGTGTTTAATACAGGATATGGATCAGGAGGCTTGGATTGGATGAGCGTTTAATACAGGATAGGGATCAGGGTTCTGGGAATGGAGGAGTTTTTAATACAGGATAGGGATCAGGGGTCTGGGAATGGATGAGCGTTTAATACAGGAAAGGGATCAGGGTTCTGGGAATGGAGGAGTTTTTAATACAGGATAGGGATCAGGGGTCTGGGAATGGATGAGCGTTTAATACAGGATATGGATCAGGAGGCTTGGAATGGAGGAGCGTTTAATACAGGATGGGGATCAGGGGTCTGGGAATGGAGGAGTGTTTTATACAGGATATGGATCAGGAGGCTTGGAATGGAGGAGTTTTTAATACAGGATAGGGATCAGGGGTCTGGGAATGGATGAGCGTTTAATACAGGATATGGATCAGGGGTCTGGGAATGGAGGAGTGTTTTATACAGGATATGGATCAGGAGGCTTGGAATGGAGGAGTGTTTAATACAGGATAGGGATCAGGGGTCTGGGAATGGAGGAGTGTTTGATACAGGATAGGAATCAGGGGTCTGGGAATGGAGGTGTGTTTAATATAGGATAAGAATCAGGGTTCTGGGAATGGAGGAGTGTTTAATACAGGATAGGGATCAGGGGTCTGGGAATGGAGGAGTGTTTAATACAGGATAGGGATCAGGGTTCTGGGAATGGAGGAGTTTTTAATACAGGATAGGGATCAGGGGTCTGGGAATGGAGGAGTATTTAATACAGGATAGGGATCAGGGGTCTTGGAATGGAGATGTGTTTAATACAGGATATTGATCAGGGGTCTGGGAATTGAGTAGTGTTTAACACAGGATAAGGATCAGGAGTCTGGGAATGGAGGATTGTTTAATACAGGATAGGGATCAGGGGTCTTGGAATGGAGGTGTGTTTAATACAGGATAAGTATCAGGGGTCTGGGAATTGAGTAGTGTTTAACACAGGATAAGGATCAGGAGTCTGGGAATGGAGGAGTGTTTAATACAGGATAGGGATCAGGGTTCTGGGAATGGAGGAGTGTTTAGTACAGGATAGGGATCAGGGGTCTGGGAATGGAGGAGTGTTTAATACAGGATAGGGATCAGGGTTCTGGGAATGGAGGAGTTTTTAATACAGGATAGGGATCAGGGGTCTGGGAATGGAGGAGTGTTTAATACAGGAAATGGATCAGGGGTCTTGGAATGGAGGTGTGTTTAATACAGGATAAGGATCAGGGGTCTGGGAATGGAGTAGTGTTTAACACAGGATAAGGATCAGGAGTCTGGGAACGGAGGAATGTTTAATACAGGATAGGGATAAGGAGTCTGGGAATGGAGGAGTTTTTAATGCAGGATAGGGATCAGTGGTCTGGAAATTGAGGAGTCTTTAATATAGGATAGGCGTCAGGGGTCTGGGAATGGAGGATTGTTTCATCCAGTATTGGGATCATGCGTCTGGAAATGGAGGAGTGTTTAATACAGGATAGGGATCAGGGACAAAAACAAGAAATGCTGGAATCACTCAGCTGGTCTGGCAGCATCTGTGGAAAGAGAAGCAGAGTTAACGTTTCGGGTCAGTGACCCTTCTTCGGAACTGACAAATATTAGAAAAGTCACAGATTATAAACAAGTGAGGTGGGGGTGGGGCAAGAGATAACAAAGGAGAAGGTGCAGATTGGACCGGGCCACATAGCTGACCAAAAGGTCACGGAGAAAAGGCAAACAATATGTTAATGGTGTGTTGAAAGCCAAAGCATTAGTACAGATTAGGTGTGAATACACTGAATATTGAACAGCAGCAAGTGCAAACCTGAAGAAAAACAACCTGAAAAAAACAGTGGGTAAGCAAACTGAACAAACTAAGATGAAATGAAATAAATGCAAAAAAAGATTGTAAAAAATGTAAAAAGGAATGTTAAAAAAAGGATGAAAAAATAACTAAAAATGAAAGTAAAATGGGGGGCTGTCATGCTCTGAAATTATTGAACTCAATGTTCAGTCCGGCAGGCTGTAGTGTGCCTAATCGGTAGATGAGATGCTGTTCCTCGAGCTTGCGTTGATGTTCACTGGAACACTGCAGCAATCCCAGGACAGAGATGTGAGCATGAGAGCAGGGGGGAGTGTTTAAATGGCAAGCAACCGGAAGCTCAGGGTCCTGCATGCGGACTGAGCGGAGATGTTCCGCAAAGCGGTCACCCAGTCTGCGCTTGGTCTCCCCAATGTAGAGGAGACCACACTGTGAGCAGCGAATACAGTATACTACATTGAAAGAAGTAGGGATCAGGGGTCTGGGAATGGAGGAGCGTTCAATGCAAGATCGCGATCAGGAGTCTGTGAATGGTGGAGTGTTTAATACAGGATAGGGATCAGGAGTCTGGGACTGGAGGAGCGTTTAATACAGGATATGGATCCGGGGTCTGGGAATGGAGGAGCATTTAATACAGGATAGGGATCGGTGGTCTGGGAATGGTGGAGCGTTTAATACAGGATAGGGATCCGGAGTCTGGGAAGGGGGGAGTGTTTAATACAGGATAGGGATCAGGGTACTGGGAATGGAGGAGTGTTTAATATAGGATAGGGATCAGGAGTCTGGGAATGGAGGAGTGTTTAATACAGGATAGGGATCTGGGGTCTGGGAATGGTGGCATGTTCTATACTGGATAGGGATCCGGAGTCTGGGAATGGAGGAGTGTTTAATACAGGACAGTGATCAGGGTCTGGGAATGGGGGAACATTTAATAGAGGATAGGGATCAGGGGTCTGGGAATGGAGGAGTGTTTAATACAGGATAGGGATCAGGAATCCAAGGGTGCAGTAGCTGATAAATATATTATCATAACTTTCCTAATTAAGGTGAGAAAGAAGGAGAGACAATAAAATGTACTGAGAAAATGTAAGAAGGGAAGAGCAGAAAGATGGAGAGTTACAGATACGAGGATAAAGAAAGGTGGAGGATAACATTTATTGGGGCAGAATAATTGAATAAAATCAAAGATACTTGGAGAATCCCATACACTGGGGAGAGTAAACGTGCAAGAGGTAAACACAGAAATAAAGAAGGGAAACATAAGAAGAACTGATGGTACCTGGTGGCAAATTTTATACAACAATAAAAGCGGTCGACCTGCAGGACAAAGAATTTCCATTGGGGTCAGGATTGATTTTTGCCAGTTGGAAACATCCATGAGTTTTATTGAATGGATTTTATCTGTTGTGATAATGTGTGATGAACATTACATTGTTACTTCATTAGTTGCAACATTCAGTGTGACAGGAAAGTCTGACTGTTATTCTTTCAAAACACTCCCTGCGCATCTTCCATCCACCCACTCCCGCAAACAACCCTCACTGGTGGGGTTGGGGGCTGGTAACCGATTAGCCTTGCACTCACCAAACACTGTGAGAGTCAGCAGCAGGTTCTTCATCAGATTCTTTCCTAGCCGTTTCCACAATGGGAGTGCGCTCTTAAGTTTCCCGGGATCCAGGTTACACTCATCCATTCGTACTTCCACATGTTTGGGCATCTTGGTGGCACTGGGTGAGAAAGGAAATGGATTCTTGGTCACAATTAGAAGAAACACCACCCAAAGCTGCCAATGCTCATTGATGTTCCAGGGAAACTGCTCATGTATAGGATAGGCAGACCATTGATGTACTGGTGTGCCCCAAGATATTGTAACTGCAGGTTCCTCATTCGAAGTCCAACTGCTCCTGTTTTCAAAAGCCAATGCTCTGTTACATTAAGAATATCGTTTACCCTGTCTGTGGTATAAGTGCAGACATCAGTCAGCCTTATCGAACCAGGCGCTGGCAAACACCTGACCACACTGTGGAATATTGCTCCCATATCATTTCTAATTTAATATTTGTGATTATGTTTTATTAACAAGCAAAAGAATAAAAACCTAGATAATTCCTGCTATCATATTCATATATGGGGGATGTTTGATTGTTTACTGCTGTTTGATGTGTGTCTACTGGATCGTGCAGTTCCCCTCACAGTATTTGATAACTGTACAGATCAGGGGCAGTGAACTGACAGCACTGAAAAGTAAGAACTGTCAATGATGATGATGGACAACCACTAGACCTGTACTGTCAGGCTGTTCAATACTGGAAAAGTGATGCCAGACAGGCTACTCTGTACTGAGACACTGAGGCCAGACAGACTGCTCTGTACTGAGACACTGAGACCAGACAGACTGCTCTGTACTGAGACACTGAGACCAGACAGACTGATCTGTACTGAGACACTGAGACCAGACAGACTGCTCTGTACTGAGACACTGAGACCAGACAGACTGCTCTGTACTGAGACACTGAGACCAGACAGACTGCTCTGTACTGAGACACTGAGACTAGACAGACTGCTCTGTACTGAGATCAGACAGACTGCTCTGTACTGAGACACTGAGACCAGACAGACTGCTCTGTACTGAGACACTGAGGCCAGACAGACTGCTCTGTACTGAGACACTGAGACCAGACAGACTTCTCTGCACTGAGACGCTGAGACCAGACAGACTGATCTGTACTTTGACACTGAGACTAGACGGACTGATCTGCACTGAGACACTGAGACCAGACAGACTGATCTGTACTGTGACACTGAGACCAGACAGACTGCTCTGTACTGAAACAATGAGACCAGACAGACTGATCAGTACTTTGACACTGAGACCAGACAGACTTCTCTGTACTGAGACAATGAGACCAGACAGACTGCTCTGCACTGAGACACTGCGACCAGACAGACTGATCTGTACTTTGACACTGAGACTAGACAGACTTCTCTGCACTGAGACACTGAGACAAGACAGACTTCTCTGCACTGAGACACTGAGACAAGACAGACTGCTCTGCACTGAGACACTGAGACCAGACAGACTGATCTGTACTGTGACACAGAGACTAGACAGACTGCTCTGCACTGAGACACTGAGACCAGACAGACTTCTCTACTGAGACAATGAGACCTGACAGACTGATCTGTTAGGAGAATGTGTGCTGCTGGAGGGCACAGAGTATGAAGAAAGGAGTTTGGTAAGTAAGTGAATTTTAAGGGTTAACCTCTCAAGACTAGTTTTTGTTTAGTTTACATCTAGCAATTAATAGAAACTCCTGTTTCAGTTAAGAGGTAGGTTAGGTTTCTTGCAGTTTTAAACAGGGATATACCAACACTCTGAGAGTAACTGTAGCAAGTTAATTAGGTAGCTAGCTTAAACTGGTTTCTGAGATTTTGCAGAGCTCTAGCGGAGCTGACACAGCATCATGTTCAGAGTATAAATTCAGGGAACTCTCAGTACTGCTTGTCTGCATTTAGTGCTGCTGGAGGGCACAGAGTGTGAAGAAGGGAGTTTGGTAAGTGAGGGAGTTCGATAAGGAGAATAACTAAAAATTAAGAAGAAAATAAATTTGAGTGCACAGAATGTAAAGTGGGAATTTGGTGCGTGAGGGAGGGCCCCCTTGTTTCTTTCTTTCTTCTACCTTTGTTCAGCCTCCAGTAGCTGCCTCTCTCTTCAATACAGGGGAAGAGGTTGATTGGTGAGTAATTGACAAGTTATTTTACTTCTCATTATAACAAAACGTTTTTCAAGTTACATTATGACAGGTCAGCTCAGCCAAGTGGAATGTATGTCCTGCGGTATGTGGGAAGTCATGGATGCATCACGTGTCCTAGATGAACACATCTGCAGGAAGTGTCACCGGCTGCAGAAGCTTGAGCTCTGGGTTTTGGAACTCGAGCAACAGCTGGAGTCACTGTTGTGCATCTGCGAGGCAGAGGACTACGTGGATAGCACATTTAGGGAGATGGTCACACGCAGGTTAGGAGCATGCAGGCAGAGAGGGAATGGGTGACCACCAGGCAATCTAAGAGAACCAGACAGGCAGTGCAGGAGTCCCCTGAGTCTATCTTGCTTGCTAATTGGTTTTCCATTTTGGATGCTGGTGAGAGCGATGGTTCCATTTGGGAGTGCAGCCAGAGCAAAGTCCATGGCACTACTGGTGGCTCAGCTGCACAGGAGGGGAGGAAGAAGACTGGAAGAGCTATAGTGATAGGGGATCAGACAGGCTTTTCTGCAGCAGTAAATGTGACTCCAGGATGGTGTATTGCCTCCCTGGCGCCAGGATCAAGGATGTCATGGAACGGCTGCAGGACATCCTTCTGGGGGAGGGTGAACAGCCAGAGATCGTGGTCCACATTGGTACCAATGACATAGGTTGGAAGAGGGATGAGGTGCTGAAAGCAGAAGGAAATTAAAAAGCAGGACCTCTAAAGCAGTAATCTCAGGCTTATTCCCAGTGCCACATGCTAGTAAGCATAGGGATAGGAGGATTGATCGATTGAACACGTGGCTGGAGAGTTGGTGTAGGTGGGAGGGCATCAAATTTCTGAGGCATTGGGACCGGTTCTAGGGCAGGTAGGACCTGTACACGATGGAACAGTATGTTGAGGAACCGACTCGAGAACAGGCTATTTTAGATCTAATATTATGTAGTGAGAAAGGGCTAATTAATAATCTTGTTGTTAAAGAAGCTTTAGGGATGAGTGGCCATAATATGATAGAATTTTACATTATGTCTGAAAGTGAGGTAGTTCAATCTGAAGCCAGGGTGTTAAATTTGAACAAAGGAAATTATGAAGGTATGAGGGGCAAATTGGCTGAGGTGGATGACAGTACATAGGCAATGGATAGTCTTTAAAGAAATATTACATAGTTTACAGCAACTTCAAGGCACAAAAACCCCAAAGGTCAAGGCAGTCAACTGTGGATAAAAAAGGAAGTTAAGGATTGTATAAGATTAAAAGAAAAGGCCTATAAAGTTGCCAGAAATAGAAGTAAACCTGAGAATTGGGAGGATTTTAGAATACAGCAAAGGAGAACAAGAAACTGATAAAGAAAGGAAGAATAGAAAATGAATTACAGGCTTGGAAAAAATATAAAAACGGACTGTAAAAGCTTCTATAGGTATGTAAAAAGGAAACGTTTGGCTAAGACAAATGTGGGTCCATTACAGGCAAAGTCAGGAGAATTTATAATGGGGAATAGAGAAATGGCAGAGAAGCTAAATGATTACTTTGTGTCTGTCTTCACTGCGGAAGATACAAGAAATCTCCCAGAATTAAAGATCCAAGGGATTAGGGGGAATGAGGAATTGAAGGAAATTAGTATTAGTAAGAAGGTTGTATTGGAGAAATTAATGTGGCTGAAGGTTGATAAGTCCCCAGGACCTGATATTCTACATCCCAGTGTTTTACATTACAGTGTTTTTATTTTTATTTAGAGATACAGCACTGAAACAGGCCCTTCGGCCCACCGAGTCTGTGCCGACCAACAACCACCCATCTATACTAACCCCACAGTAATCCCATATTCCCTACCACCTACCTACACTAGGGGCAATTTATAACAGCCAATTTACCTATCACCTGCAAGTCTTTGGCGGTGGGAGGAAACCAGAGCACCCGGAGGAAACCCACGCAGACACAGGGAGAACTTGCAAACTCCACACAGACAGTACCCAGAATTGAACCCAGGTCCCTGGAGCTGTGAGGCTGCGGTGCTAACCACTGTGCCGCTGTGAAAGAGGTAGCTATGGAGATAGTGAATGTATTGGTGATCACCTTCCAAAATTCTATAGATTCTGGAGCGGTTCCTGCAGATTGGAAGGTCGCAAATGTCACCCCACTATTTAAGAAGGGAGGGAGAGAGAAAACAGGGAATTACAGACCTGTTAGCCTTACATCAGTCTTTGGGAAAATGCTAGAATCTATTCTAAAGGATGTGATAAATTGGCATTTTGATAATAATGATCTGATTGAATACAGTCAACATGGATTAATGAGTGGGAAATCACGTTTGACAACCCTGTTGGTGTTTTTTGAGGATGTTATGAATAGAGTTGAATAAGGGGAGTCGGTGGGCGTGGTATACTTATATTTTCAAAAGGCCTTTGATAAAGTCCCCCATAGGAGGTTGGTTAGCAAAATTAAAGCACATGGCATAGGAGGTAGTGTACTGGCATGGATTGAGAATTGGTTAAGAGGCAGAAAACAGAGAGTAGGAATAAATGGATCATTCTCGCGTTGGCAGGCTGTGGGGTACCGCAGGGATCAATACTTGGGCCCAAGCTGTTCACAGTATATATCAATGTTTTGGCTGTGGGAACCAGCTGTATTATTTACAAGTTTGTGGATGACACAAAACTAGATAGGAATGTATGTTGTGAGGAAGATGCAAAGCAACTTCAAGGGGATTTGGAAAGACTTAGTGAGTGGGCAAGAATGTGGCAGATGGGATATAATGTGGAAAAATGTGAGGTTATCCACTCTGGTAGGAGGAATAGATGTGCAGAGTATTTCCTAAATGGTAAGAGATTAGAAAGTGTAGATGTACAAAGGGACCTGGGTGTCCTTGTCAATAAGTCGCTGAAAGCTAACATGCAGGTGCAGCAAGCAATTAAGAAGGCTAATCGTATGTTAACCTTTATCGCAAGAGAATTTGAGTACAGGAGTAGTGAAGTTTTGCTTCAATTGTATAGAACCTTGGTTGGACCGCACCTGGAATACTGTGTCCAGTTTTGGTCCCCTTACCTTAGGGTGGATATTATTGCCATAGAGGGAGTGCAACGAAGGTTCACCAGACTTGTTCCCGGGATGGCGGGACTGTCCTATGAAGAGAGATTGGGGAAACTGGGCCTGTATGCTCTAGAGTTTCGAAGAATGAGAGGTGATCTCATTGAAACCTACAAAATACTTAAAGGGATAGACAGGGTAGATGCAGGTAAGATGTTTCCACTGGTTGGGGAGTCTAGAACCAGGAGACACAATTTCAAAATAAGGGGGAAGCCACTTAATACAGAGATGAGGAGACATTTCTTTACTCAGAGGGTTGTGAATCTTTGGAATTCTCTACCCCAGAGGGTTGTGGAAGCTCAGTCATTGAGTAGGTTGAAAGCACTGATTGACAGATTTCTAAATACTAATGACATAAGGTGATATGAGGATAGTGTGGGAAAAAGGCATTGAAGTGGATGATCAGCCATGATCGTATTGAATGATGGGGCAGGCTCAATGGGCTGATTGGCCTACTCCTGTTCTTATGTTCCTATGAGACACAGAAAATGGACAGACAGCTTTGTACTGAGACACTGAAACCAGATAGACTGATTGGTACTGAGGCACTAAGACCAGACAGATAGCTCTGTACTGCGACACTGAGACCAGACAGACGGCTCTGTACAGAGACACTGAGAGCTGACAGACAGATCTGTACTGAGACACTAAGAACAGACAGATGACTCTGTACAGGGACACTGAGACCAGACAGACAGATCTGTCCTGAGGCCAGACAGACTGCTGAGTACTGATAAAATGAGACCAGACAGTTTGATCAGTACTGGGATGCTGAGACCAGGCAGCCTTATCTGTACTGAGACCAGACAGACTGCTGTGTACTGCAGCAATGAGACCAGACAGAATAATCTGTGAGGGACTCTGAATACAGACAGACTGCTCTGTACTGAGACATTGAGACCAGATGGATTGAGCTGTACTGAGACAATGAGACCAGACAGAATAATCTGTGTGGGACACTGAGACAGACAGACTTCTCCGTACTGAGACACTGAGAGTCTGAGACCAGACAGACTGATGTTTCTTGAGACAATGAGAACAGACAGACTGCCCTCTTAGGAGACACAGGGATTGGACAGAATGCTCTTTACTGAGACACTGAGACAAGTCAAATTGCTTTGTACTGAGACACTGAGACAAGTCAAATTGCTTTGTACTGAGACACTGAGACCAGATGGATTGATCTATACTGAGACACTGAGACCAGACAGACTGCTCTGTACAGAGGCAATGAGACCAGACAGAATAATCTGTGAGGGACTCTGAATACAGACAGACTGCTCTGTACTGAGACATTGAGACCAGATGGATTGAGCTGTACTGAGACAATGAGACCAGACAGAATAATCTGTGTGGGACACTGAGACAGACAGACTTCTCCGTACTGAGACACTGAGAGTCTGAGACCAGACAGACTGATGTTTCTTGAGACAATGAGAACAGACAGACTGCCCTCTTAGGAGACACAGGGATTGGACAGAATGCTCTTTACTGAGACACTGAGACAAGTCAAATTGCTTTGTACTGAGACACTGAGACAAGTCAAATTGCTTTGTACTGAGACACTGAGACCAGATGGATTGATCTATACTGAGACACTGAGACCAGACAGACTGCTCTGTACAGAGGCAATGAGACCAGACAGAATAATCTGTGAGGGACTCTGAATACAGACAGACTGCTCTGTACTGAGACATTGAGACCAGATGGATTGAGCTGTACTGAGACAATGAGACCAGACAGAATAATCTGTGTGGGACACTGAGACAGACAGACTTCTCCGTACTGAGACACTGAGAGTCTGAGACCAGACAGACTGATGTTTCTTGAGACAATGAGAACAGACAGACTGCCCTCTTAGGAGACACAGGGATTGGACAGAATGCTCTTTACTGAGACACTGAGACAAGTCAAATTGCTTTGTACTGAGACACTGAGACAAGTCAAATTGCTTTGTACTGAGACACTGAGACCAGACGGATTGATCTATACTGAGACACTGAGACCAGACAGACTGCTCTGTACAGAGGCAATGAGACCAGACAGACTGATCTGTACTGAGACACTGAGACCAGACAGACTGCTCTGTACTGAGACACTGAGACCAAACAGACTGCTCTGTACTGAGACACTGAGACCAAACAGACTGCTCTGTACTGAGACACTGAGACCAGACAGACTGATCTGTACTGAGACACTGAGACCAGAATGACTGCTCTGTACTGAGACACTGAGACTGGACAGACTGATCTGTACTGAGACACTGAGACCAGACAGACTACTCTGTACTGAGACACTGAGACCAAACAGACTGCTCTGTACTGGGACACTGAGACCAGACAGACTGATTGTACTGAGACACGGGGACATGACGAACTGATCTGTACTGAGACACTGTGACCAGACAGACTGATCTTTACTGAGACACTGAGACCAGACAGACTGATCTGTACTGAGACACTCAGACCAGACAGACTGATCTGTACTGAGACACTGAGACCAAACAGACTGCTCTGTACTGGGACACTGAGACCAGACAGACTGATTGTACTGAGACACGGAGACCAGACGGACTTGATCTGTACTGAGACACTGAGACCAGACGGACTGATCTGTACTGAGACACTGTGACCAGACAGACTGATCTTTACTGAGACACTGAGACCAGACAGACTGATTGTACTGAGACACGGAGACCAGACGGACTGATCTGTACTGAGACACTGAGACCAGACGGACTGATCTGTACTGAGACACTGTGACCAGACAGACTGATCTTTACTGAGACACTGAGACCAGACAGACTAATCTGTACTGAGCCATTGAGACCAGACAGATTGCACTGTACAGAGACTGAGGTTGCCAACTAGTTCCTGGGCTAATTGTTTCTTTATCCTGTGTATGATGTGGGCTGTCTGATGAGGTGGTGCCTTTGTCTGCATTTGAAAATGAAAACTATACATAGCGTCTGACAGTAATGAAGTGGGGAAGAAAGTAAGGCACTGAACAGCAGGTAACAAAGATAGTCATTAATGCAACCAGACTAACTGCACAGGAAATCTTGGTGGCACTCTATAAGTACACAGCTTTCGTTCACTCATGCACTGTCATTCTCTGCAAATGGGAACATTGTAAATGAGCTCAGGAGCTCACAATGATCTCACCAACACCAACTGCACTCGTTTCCTCTCCTGCCTGACAACTATTCTAACATACTCTCTGCTAATGTTAGATCGGACTCCATTACCTCAGTAGATCCTCCCACCTAAATAGCAAACATTTGAAAATAGAGTCTTGGAAACTGCAGTTCTTAATTTTCCAATATGTAAGATTTCGAATCGATGCTGTGGTTAATGCTAGGTGACCTCATGAAGACCGATGCGAGGGTTTATGCCTGCAATTCAATTTACAGTATGATTACAGGAATGCACCAGCACTATACATTTTTCTCCTGGACATGCTCTGTACTGTTGCCATGCCCTGCTCCCTCAGGCTGATTTTAGCCAGGGCAATCCAGAAAAGAATTTTCTGTTTTTATCTCCCTCAGTTTGAACTTTATCGCAGTACAGCTTATAAGTTGCCCAGTTTGTGGGGAATGAATGTGCTGCCCAGCCATCCCACCTCCCCCATTCTGCAAGGGGTTTCTGTAACCCTGCACTTGGGAGACCTGTACTCCAGTGAAAGAGGCTGTGTAATCCTGGACTGACGGGCACCTGACAAGTGGTGAAGGCCAAGGATCGGAGAAGAGTGCACAGAATGAAGGCACCACACCATCACATCACAAGTGGGCACACATTCTCACAGCCATTGAAACTCACACTCCACCTGGCAGGCCTGTTAAAGGGGCACTGTACTGATAAGGTCGGGCTCCCAGCATTATAAACAGCTCATTGCTGTCCACTCAAAACACTGCTACATCAATCCATATCAGCCCTATATTATCAAATGATTTCTGTTACCAGCTAACCAATCAGCAGGATTCCCATTTTAGTTGCACTCGCTAACGTTTTCCAGTTGCTTTAACAGCCCTGTTCTGCTCCTTTCTTTCCTAATTCCATGCCCACTAACATTCCCTATCACTGATACCTCCTGCCAGGAAATGTGGCTAAACTCCTTGTCATTTCAGGCCTAGTTCAACATATTTTTAGGAGCTACAAGTTCAGCTACGTGAAGGGCCCGTCAAAAAACTTATCACAAAGGTTAAAGATCATAGAAGCTGGAGTAAAAAGCATGCCCACAGAACGGGTACCTGGTAAGGATTGGAGAGTTTGGGAATGAGTGTGTGAACATCTTGATGCTTGCAGTAAATTAGTGCGGAAGTCTTTTTCATCCAGAGTCTAGCTACTAAAATCTGCCAGTCAAACTGTCAGGGCAGTGCATTCAAAACAGATTATTGAAGCATGGGATGCAGTGTCTGTGATGGGGAATGTCAGTGGCAAGGAATAAGGAAAGGTAGGAGAAAAACCAGGATGCTAAAACAACTGGAAAAAATTAATGAGGGCAACTAAATACAAATTTGGCCAAAAAGTTAGCTGCTAATAGAAATAGTTGGGTCATATCGGGCTGATGTGGATTAATGTAATGTTGCTCTGAATGGAAGACACTGAGTTGTAGCAAGCAGCAACACGGTAGTTGTAATTCATCTTTAACTGCAGCATGCAACAGGTGATAGTGAATCAGCTGCCCAGTTTACACTCTGGGTGATTTCCTTTCCATTGAAGTCAATGGAGAAAGAAAATCGAGTATAGTGCAAGATTGGCCAGCGATTCACGATCAGCCATATTGCATTACCACTCAAAATCAAATTCTACACCAATGAATCATTCTTCCTGTGCAGGGATAGGCACCGACATGTTGCACCATGGACACCTGACAAAATTATTGACTCAGCCACGGACATGGGGGCAATTAAACTGTACATAAAGTATGTAGCCCATCTAATGTCAACAAAACACAGTCAGATTTAAAATATATTTCTCCCGACAAATAAAGTAACTAAGCATACAAACATCAGTGGAGAACAGCACAACTGTATTAGCTAGCGAACACGCAAAATCGTATGCAATGCCAATACGAATTACTTTTGTTGACAGAATAGCTACACCATGTCACGGAACGGTAGAGGGATATTATCGGATGACCTCTGTGGATTCACACTGTTTCAAGAGCGCAAATTCATCCAATAAACCATTAGACTCAAGGAGAGGACTGTTATTGTGGTTATTGAAGTGAGACAATAGAAAATAAGCAATAGGAAGATGAAATATTTCCCATTACTGACTAAGCTGGCCGAGTCCTAAAGGACATAGCTGCTAGAATGGGTCTATGGCAGGTGGTGAAAGAACCAACAAGAGGGAAAAATATACTTGACCTCGTCGTCCCCAATATGCCTGCCACAGATGCATCTGTCCATGACATTATTAGTAGGAGTAACCACTGCACAGTCCTAGAGGGACAAAGTTCCATCTTCACATTGAGGATACCCCCTATCGTATTGTGTGGTACTACCACCATGCTAAATGGGATAGATTTCAAACAGATCTGGAAATGCAAAAGTGGGTATCCATGAGGCGCTGTGGGCCATCAGCAACAGCAGAATTGTACTCAACCACAATCTGTAACCTCATGACCCGGCATATCCCCCACTCAACCACTACCATCAAGCCGGAGGACCAACCCTGGTTCAATGAATGGTGCAGGAGGGCATGCAAGCACCAGGCATACCACAAAATGAGGTGTCAACCTGGTGAAGCTACAACCCAGGACTACTTGGGTGCTAAGCAGTGTAAGCAGCATGCGATAGACAATGCTCAGTGATCCCATAACCAACGGATCAGATCTAAGCTCTGCAGTCCTGCCACATCCAACAATGAATGGTGGTGGACAATTCAACAACTAATTGAAGGAGGTGGCTCGACAAATATCCCCATCCTCAATGATGGGAGAGCCCAGCACATCAGTGCGAAAGATAAGGCTGAAGTATTTGCAACAATCTTCAGGTTGAAGTGCAGAGTGGATGATCCATCTCGGCCTCCTCCTGAAGTCCCCAGCATCACAGATGCCAGTCTTCAGCCAATTCAAATGGCTCTGCATGATATCAAGAAACAACTGAAGGCACTGGATACTGCAAAGGCTATGGGCCCTGAAAATATTCTGGCAATAGTACTGAAGACCTGTGCTCCAGAACTTGCCATGCCCTTAGCCAAGCTGTTCCAGTACAGAAACAACATTGGCATCTACCCGGCAATGTGGAAAATTGCCCATGTATGTCCTGTAAAACAAAAAGCAGGACAAGTCCAACCCAGCCCCATCAGTCTACTCTCAATCATCAGTAAAGTGATGGAAGGTGTCATCGACAGTGCCATCAAGCGGCACTTGCTTAGTAATAACCTGCTCACTGATGCTCAGTTTGGGTTCCGCCACGGCCACTCAGCTCCTGACCTCATTACAGCCTTGGTTCAAAGATGGACAAAAGAGTCGAACTCAAGAGGTGAAGTGAGAGTGACTGCCCTTGACATCAGGGCAGCATTTGACCGAGTACGGGATCAAGGAGCGCTAGCAAAACAGGAGTCAATGGGAATCAGGGGGAAAACCCTCCGTTGGTTGAAGTCCTTCCTAGCACAATGGAAGATGGTTGTGGCTGTTGGAGGTCAATCATCTCAGTTCCAGGACATCACTGCAGGAGTTCCTCAGGGTACTGTCCTAGGCCCAACCATCTTCAGCTGCTTCATCAATGTCTTTCCTTCAATCATAAGGTCAGAAGTGGGGATGTTTGTTGATGATTGGACAATATTCAGCACCATTCGCGACTCCTCAGATACTGAAGCAGTCTATGTAGTAATGCAGCAAGACCTGGACAATATCCAGCTTGGGCTGATAAGTGGCAATATTAGTGCCAGGCAATGACCATCTCCAACAAGAGAGAATCTAACCATCTCCCCTTGACATTCAATGGCATTACGATCGCTGATCACTGTCAACATCCTGGGGGTCACCATCGACCAGAAACAGAATTGGAGTGGCCGTATAAATACTGTGGCTGCAAGACAGGCCAGAGGCTAGGATTCTGCAGCAAGTAACTCACTTTCTGACTCCCCAAAGCCTGTCTACCATCTACCAGGCCCAAGTCAGGAGTGTGATGACATACTCTCCATTTGCCTGGATGGGTGCAGCTCCAACAACACTCAAGAAGCTTGACATCATCCAGGACAAAGCAGCCTGCTTGATTGACACCCCATGAACAACATTCACTCCCTCCTCCAGCGATGCACAGTGGCAGCAGTGTGTACCATCTATAAGATGCACTGCAGCAACGCACCAAGGCTGCTTAGATAGCACCTTCCAAACCCACGACGTCTGCCACCTAGAAGGCCAAGGGCAGCATGCCCTTGCCACTGCAAGTTCCCCTCCAAGCCACACATCATCCTGACTTGGAACTGTAACATTGTTCATTCACTGTCTCTGGATCAAAATCCTGGAACTCCCTTCCTAAGAGCACTGTAGGTGTACCTACCCCACATGGACTGCAGTGTTTCAAGAAGGCATCTCACCACCATTCGCTCAAGGGCAATTAGGGAAGGGCAGTGTAGATTACAGCTCCCTTTTGTAATATATTCTGATATAACCTTATGGCGTACAGCTTTTTCTATAAAACTGACTGATATTAAAGCATCGAATACAATGTCTTCTGATACACTCTCTGATGTAAATGCATGGATTACAGCTCCCTCTGCAGCATACTCTGATATAACTATATATCACAGCTCCCTATGTACCAAGCTAAAACAAAACAGCATGGATTATAGCACCTTTTGGAATGTACTTTGAGATAAAGCACATCTTTTGCCTCTGCATCAGCATGTTTTGGGTTCATGTCTCACTCCAGGACTTGAGCATAAACATCAAGGCCATTGCTCTAGTGCAGTGCCGAGAGAGTGCTACACTGTCAGAGGTGCTATCTTTCAGGTGAGATGTTAAACCAAGGTCCCTTGTGCCCTCTCAGCTGGATGTAAAAGATCCCATAACACTATTCTGAAGATGAACAGGGAAGTTAGACCCATTGCCTGGACCAATATTTATCCCTCAATCAACATTACAAAGCCAAATTATGAGCTTGTGAACAATGTTGTTTAAGGGAGCTAGCTGTGTGCGAATTGGCTGCTGTTAATTCGACATTAAAAGCAGTGAGTACACGTCAAACATATGTCAAGACTGTAAAGTGTTTTGGGGCGCTCGGTGGTTGTGAAAGGCACTATATAAATGCAGGGGTTTTTTTTAAGAGTAAAGATTACAGCTCCCGCTGTAACACTCACTGATATCACAGTATGGATTACAGCTCCCTCTATAACACGAACTGATATCACAGTATGGATTACAGCTCCCTCTATAACACGAACTGATATCACAGTATGGATTACAGCTCCCTCTGTAACACTCACTGATATCACAGTATGGATTACAGCTCCCTCTGTAACACTCACTGATATCACAGTATGGATTACAGCTCCCTCTATAACACGAACTGATATCACAGTATGGATTACAGCTCCCTCTGTAACACGAACTGATATCACAGTATGGATTACAGCTCCCTCTATAACACAAACTGATATCACAGTATGGATTACAGCTCCCTCTGTAACACGAACTGATATCACAGTATGGATTACAGCTCCCTCCGTAACACTCACTGATATAACACAATGGATTACAGCTCCCTCTGTAACACTCACTGATATAACACAATGGATTACAGCTCCCTCTGTAACACTCACTGATATAACAGTATGGATTACAGCTCCCTCTGTAACAGTCACTGATATAACATTATGAATTACAGCTCCCACTGTAATACTCACTGATAATACAATATGGATTACCACTCCCTCTGTAACACGCACTGATATAACAGCATGGATTACAGTTCCCTCTATAATTGGTATAATATAACAGTCTAGTTAACAGCTTCATCTTTAACAATACGATAATACAATGGGCTTTGCAGTGCACTTTCTAACAGTCATTGCTGTAACAATATTGATTACAGATTCCTGCATGCAAAACACTGATGTAGCATTCTGGATCTCAGTTAGCAATGTGAGATACTCTTGATTGAACTGTGTATATTACCTCTCTCTCTAATGAGATATAACAGTATGGATTACAGTTCCCTCTGTAACACACACTGATAATATGGATTACTGCTCCCTGTCTACCACTCACTGATATAACAGTATGGATTACTGCTCCCTCTGTAACACTCATTCATATAACAGTATGTATGACAGCTTTCTCTGTAAGATGCACTGATATAACAGTATGGATTACAGCTCCCAATGTATATTTCACTGATGTATCAGTATGGATTACAGCTCCCTCTATAACACTCACTGAAAAAGGAGTATGGATTACGGCTCCCTGTGCAACTCTCACTGATATAACAGTATGGAAAACAGCTCCCCCTTTAACACTCACTGATATACAATATGAATTACAGCTCCCCCTTTGACACTCACTGATTGAACAGTATGGATTACAGCTCCCTCTGTAACACTCACCAATGTGCTTTGTTGAGTGATAATTTTCTTTAATCCACTGACTGTAGATCTGAATTTATATTTTTGTAAAGCCATTGGTAAAAGAAAACCTACAAGGATGACTTTGCTAGGAGTTTAGGATGGTCACTTAATTTGCAACACTGTATTCTGCATTGCAATGCTTGTGAGGAGGGAGAGAAAATGTCTGCTCGTGCCCCAGAAAAAAACAAGACCCAGCAACTTTAAAGGAACTACCTGTTTATTTAGCAGGAGACAATTACTGCTAACTGCTATGTTTGAATGACTGAGTGACTTTCATGTGACAAACCCCTCCCCATCTGTGATTTTAAGCTTGTGTCTTTCTGCAGCATGGAAAGGAGAAGCAACTGGACTCTGACATGTGAAGACCCAAGTGGGGGTCTCTCTTTCTCTCCATTCCAACTTGAAAGCTTTTAAATCCTGTCTGTTGACTGACCACCTTTGCATACTCTGGCTACAATCAGAAATTCTGTTGGAGGAAGTCATCCGCATCGCTGTTTCCAAGAGACCAACTGAACTAGTCACTTACCACTTCAAACTAAAATCCTCAGGACCACCAAATTCAGCTAGAAGCCGGCTGAATCACCAAACTTCACAAACTGTATATCCCTTTTTTCTATGGACCCTAACTCCAACAATCTACCTTTCCCCACAGTGTAACCTATTTGTGTGAATGTAAAACTATAGAGTGTGCATGTGTGTGTGAGTGAAAGTTGGCGCATAGTTTATTATTTTCATTAGTTCGATTTAGGTACAATAAAATTAACTTCTATCTTTGTTATTTATGAAAACCTGTCCGATTGGTTGTTGTTATGATCATAGCAAGTAAGTAATCAAACAGCTACTGAATTGACCAGTATATTCACTTTAAGAAAGAATTATACCTGTTGTGGTCAAACAAGGAGAGTGAAAGGAGGGAAGCCCTTCAACCCCTCCTCACGTGACTGTGACATAAGAGTATGGATTTCAGCTCTCTCTGTAACATTCACTGATTTAACATTACGGATTATGGCTCTCTCTTTAACACTTACTGATAAAACAGTATGGATTATAGCTCCTCCTGTAACACTCACTGATATAACAGTGTGGATTACAGCTCCTTCTTTAACTCTCGCTGATATAACCATACAGATTACAGCTCCCTCTGTAACACTCTGATATAACCATATGGATTACATCACTCTTTGTAACACTCATTGATATAACACTGTGGATTACACAACCCCAGTTGCACTGAGTGCTGCAACAGCATAGATTACAGCTCACTCTGGAACACCTCACTGATATAATAGTATGGATTACATCTCCCTTTGTAATGCTCATTGATATAACAGTATGAATTACATCTCCCTTTGTAACACTCACTGATATAACAGTATGGATTACATCTCCCTTTGTAACACTCACTGATATAACAGTATGAATTACAGCTCCCTCTGTAACAATCACTGAAAGAAGAGTATGGATTTGAGCTCCCCCTTTTGACATTAACTGATATAACAGTATGGATTACAGCTTCCACTCTGACACTGACATGGTACTATGGATTACAGATGCTGCTGTAAAACTTACTGTTATAACATTATGGATTGCAGCTCCCTCTGTAACTCTCTAATATAATACAGTGGACTGCAGGTCCCTCTAAAACACTGATACAGCTGTATGGATTACAGATTCCTCAGTATCATACCCTGACCTAACCGTATGGATTACAGTGCCCACTGTATCACACATTGATATAAGAGCATTGATTACAGCTCCCCCTGTAACACTCACTGATATCGCAGTAGGGATTACAGCTCCCCCGAAACACTAACTGATATAGTAGTATGGATTACACCTCCCTCTGTAACATACCTTGATGTAACTGTACGGATTAAAGTGACTGCTGTAATACTCATGGATATAACAGTACAGATTACAGCTCCCATTGTAACACTCACTGATATAACAGTATGGATGACAGCTCCACCTGTAGCACTCATTGATGTAACTGTATGGATTACAAGTCCTGCTGTAACAATCACTCCTATAAGAGTATGTACTACAGCTCTCTCTGTAACAATCACTGATATAACTGTATGAATTACAGCAACCCTCTGTAAGACTTACTGATACAAGAGTATGGAATTGAGCTCCCCCCTTTAACACTGACTCATATAACAGTATGGATTACAGCTTCGGCTGTAGCACTCGCTGATAAAACAGCATGGATTACTGCTCCGTCCGTAACGCTTACTGATATAACACTATGGACTACAGCTCCCTCTCTGACAATCACTGACATAATACTATGGATTTCAGATGATGCTGTAAAAGTCACTGATATAACATTATAGAAAAATAGAAACATAGAAAATAGGAGCAGGAGTAGGCCATTTGGCCCTTCGAGCCTACACCGCCATTCATTATGATCATGGCTGATCATCCAACTCAGTAGCCTGTTCCCGCTTTCGCCCCATATCCTTTGATCCCTTTAAACCCAAGAGCTATATCTAACTCCTTCTTGAAAACATATAATGTTTTGGCCTCAACTGCTTTCTGTGGTAGCGAATTCCACAGGTTCACCACTCTCTGGGTGAAGAAATTTCTCCTCATCTCAGTCCTGAAAGGTTTACCCCGTATCCATTAGACTATGACCCCTGGTTCTGGACTCCCCCACCATCGGGAACATCCTTCCTGCATCTACCCTGTCAAGTCCTGTTAGAATTTTAGAGGTTTCTATAAGATTGCATTGTATGGATTGCAGCTCCCTCTGTAATTCTCCAATATAACACTATGGATTACAGCTTCCTCTGCAACACTCACTTATAAAGCAGCATGGAATACAGCTCCATCTTTAATATTCATGGATATAAGGGTATGGATTACAGCTCCTTCTGTAACATACCCTGACATTCCCGTATGGTTTACAGGGTGAGCTGTAACACCCACAGATATAAGAGTATGGATGACAGCACCCCTGTAACAGTGACCAATATAGCAATACAGGTTACATCTCCCTCTGTAACAATCACTGATATAACAGTATGGACAAGACAAGACAAGGCTGAAGCATTTGCATCCATTTCCAGCCAGAAGTGCTGAATGAATGATCCATCTCACCCTCCTGCTATAACACTTTACTGATATAACATAATGGATTACAACTCCCCCTGTAACACTCATTGATATAACAGTATGGATTACAGCTCCCTTTGTAACATACCCTGACATACCCATATGGTTTACAGGGCAAGCTGTAACACTCACAGATATAAGAGCATGGATTACAGCTCCCCTTGTAACAGTGACTGATACAGCAATACCGGTTACAGCTCCATCTTTAACAATCACTGATCTAAAATATGGATTACAGCTCCCTCTGTAGCACTCTCTGATATAACAGTATGGATTACTGCACCCTCTGTAACTGGCTAGGAGATCACAGCATAGTTAACAGCTTCCTCTATAACACCCTGATACTACAGCCAGCTTCAGAGCTTCCTTTGGAAGCTGTAACAATATCAATTGCAGATCCCTGCATTCTACAGTTGGACGTAGCAATATGGATTTCCAGTATACTCTGATTTAACTGTATACATTCTGTTACGACCGCATTGTACAGCGGGCTCGTCACTGGTATCAGACCCACCGGTCATCCTTATCTCCGCTTTAAAGACATCTGCAAACGCGACAGGAAGTCCTGTGACACTGACCACAAGTCGTGGGAGTCGGTTGCCAATGATCGCCAGAGCTGGCGGACAGCCATAAAGGCGGGACTAAAGAGTGGCGAGTCGAAGAGACTTAGCAGTTGGCAAAAAAAAAAGACAGAAGTGCAAGGAGAGAGCCAACTGTGTAACAGACCGATGACCGATTTTATCTGCAGCGCCTGTGGAAGAGTCTGTCACTCTAGAATTGGCCTTTATAGCCACTCCAGGCGCTGCTCCACAAACCACTGACCACCTCCAGGCGCTTGCCCATTGTCTCTCGAGACAAGAAGGCCAAAGAAGAAGAAAGAAGGTGAGAGGGGTCACGGGGTTCCCTCTCAACCTTTGCCTGATTTAACCATAACTGGGTTTAATTTTTTTTAAAACACTGTGTTTTAGCTTCCCCTGTAATGAATCCTTGTTCACCGCTTTCCAACTGTAAGGCAAAGAAATCAATTCAGACAGGTTTTCTTAGATTTTGAAAAGAAAGGTAGAAGTTTATATATCTTAAACTGTAATCTGGTTCACGACGACAAATATGCGACGCAACCACACCAATATGCATATGTCATAAACACACATGCAGATAGAAACAGAAAAAGTAGAAGGAATGAAGGGGAAAAGTTTGAGGCAATATCTGGTAGCTACAGTACTTTAAGTTCAATGTGGAGTCTTTGGTTGCCAGTAAGTCTTGCAATTTCCATTAAGGACCAAAGTGGCAATCTGTGTGTGGAGCCAGAGGACGTAGGTGAGATTTTAAGTGATTACTTTTCATCTGTGTTCACTATGGAGAAGGATGATGTAGGTGAAGAGATCAGTGAGGGGATTGTGATATACTTGAACAAATTAGCATTGAAAGGAAGGAAGTATTCGCTGTTTTAGCAGGCTTAAAAGTGGATAAATCCCCAGGCCCAGATGAGATGTATCCCAGGCTGCTATGTGAAGCAAGGGAGGAGATTGCAGGGACTCTGACACAAATTTTCAAATCCTCTCTGGCCACAGAAGAGGTGCCAAAGGACTGGAGAACAGTGAATGTGGTACCATTATTCAGTAAGGGTGGTAGGGATAAACCAGGTAATTACAGGCCAGTGAGTGTAACATCAGTGGTAGGGAAAATATTGGAAAAAATTCTGAGGGACAGGATTAATCTCCACTTGGAGAGGCAGGGATTAATCAAGGACAGTCAGCATGGCTTTGTCAGGGGAAGATCATGTCTAACAAATTTGATTGAATTTTTCGAGGAGGTGACTAGATGTGTAGATGAGGGTAAAGCAGTTGATGTAGTCTGCATGGACTTTAGTAAGGCTTTTAATCAGGTCCCGCATGGGAGATTGGTCAAGAATTGCCCATGGGATCCAGGGCAATTTGGCAAATTGGATCCAAAATTGGCTTATTGGCAGGAGGCAGAGCGTGATGGTCGAGGGTTGTTTTTGTGAATGGAGGACTGTGACCAGTGGGGTACCACAGGGATGGGTGCTGGGACCCTTACTGTCTGTAGTGTACGTTAATAATTTAGAGTAGTGAATATAGGAGGTATGATCAGTAAGTTCGCAGATGACACGAAAATTGGTGGTGTTGTAAAGAATGAGGAAAGCCTTAGATTACAGGACGATATAGATGGGCTGGTAAGATGGGCAGAGCTGTGGCAAATGGAATTTAATCCTGAGAAGTGTGAGGTGATGCATTTTGAGAGGACTAACAAGCCAAGGGAATATAAAATGGATGGTAGGACCATAGGAAGTACAGAGGGTCAGAGGGACCTTGGTGTACTTGTCCATAGATCACTGAGGGCAGCATAAGGTAGATAGAAAGGCATATGGGATACTTGCCTTTATTAGCCGAGGCATAGAATATAAGAGTAGTGAGGTTATGATGGAGCTGTATAAAACGCTAGTTAGGCCGCAGCTGGAGTACTGTGTACAGTTCTGGTTGCCACACTATAGGAAGGATGTGATTGCACTGGAGAGGGTGCAGAGGAGATTCACCAGGATGTTGCCTGGGCTGGAGCATTTCAGCTATGAAGAGAGACTGGATAGGCTAGGGTTGTTTTCCTTAGAGCAGAGAAGACTGAGGGGGGTCATGATTGAGGTATACAAAATTATGAGGGGCATAGATAGGGTAGATAGGAAGAAACATTTTCCCTTAGCAGAGGGGTCAATAACCAGGGGGCATAGATTTAAGGTAAGGAGCAGGAGGTTTAGAGGGGATTTGAGGAAAATCTTTTTCAACCGGGGGTGGTTGGAATCTGGAACACACTGCCTGAAGAGGCGGTAGAGGCAGGAACCCTCACAACAATTAAATGCCATAACATACAAGGCTATGGGCCAAGTGCTGGAAAATGGGACTAGAGTAGATAGGTTTGATGGCCGGCGCAGACACGGTGGGCCGAAGGGCCTGTTTCTGTGCTGTATGACTCTATGACTAATTCGTTGGGGCCCAGTTCACGCTTCAGTTTGTTCCAATGTAGGAGTCTTGACTCTCTTATGGTTTACGTGTCTTCCGTGGGTCCGGTGGCTTGGGAGAAAGCGAGAGAGAGAGACAGCCAAGCAAAAGACTTGCTTGTTCCAGCTTCCAATTCAAACTGCCTTCTGAATTCAAACTGTCCTGCGGCTAGTTCAAAAAATCTGGACCAGCCAGTTAGTCATGTAACCAGCTGATTTAACCAGTCCTGGCTCTGTGGATTGTATCATCTTAGCAGGGCCTGGAATGCGCTTCCTTGCTTTCACTGTCTGATGATCAAAATTCATTTGGGTTAATTGGAGCAGGGAATAGTCCTTTGTCTCCACAAGCAGCGTTTCTTGGTATGCAAATGTCCTCCCAGCCCAGTGTCTGGTGATCTACAAACGAGCCATTTCTTCACTCCAGCAACAGTTAAAAAATCAATGTTCATATGACAAAATTAATATGCCTCATTCTTGGCAGGTCGGGATCTGCGAGACACCCCCACATCCAGTGGAATGAAATGAGATTTTTTTTTAAAAGAGCATTTCATTAAAAGGGACTGGAGAGAAGATAAGGACAGGAAAACACACATGCATCTTTCTTATTCATTCAGAACCCTAACAACTGTTCCAGCCTGTCTTTTCTTGGTATCAGTGCTGCTCTAAATTGCCCTTTTTGGCATCCCAATAAACATGTGGTTTTTGGGGAAGTTTTTTCAGTTTGCTCATTTCCATGACTGCCTAAGTGGTCTTTGTTCTTGTTGAGGTCTGCAGGGGGAGGGTTACGTTTAATTAGCCCTGGGTAGGAATTCTGCTCAGGGGCAGCGGCAATGGGCGGTTCCACTCTGAAAACTCTTTCAGTGCTTTGATGAATCATGCAAGGGATTTTCACCTCAGGGATGGTTAGTTCCCCTTTTTCTTGACTGTGGGGGCGGATTCTTTGCTAATCTTCCCTTTGTCCTCTGGGACACTCCTGCTTGCAGGTATTTGTCCAGATTCTACTGTACACGCCTGTGGCACTTTGACTATGTGAGGCATCACCCTCATGGTTTCTCTGCCCTCTTGAGGACTTTCTTTATCTCTGCAGGTGCCGATAATTGTTGTTAGCAACTTTGTGGGGTGCTTCTAGTGTCTGCATTTACATAGGAGGATGTGGAGTCTAACATTTCTAACAGTTATAGGGATGTAGTGACACCTAAGTTACAGGATAAAGGTAGCTGGGTGACCATCAGGGGAGGGAAAAAGAATAGGCGCACAGTGCAGGGATCCCCTGTGGCCGTTCCCCTCAATAATAAGTACACCGTTTTGGATACAGTTGTGGGGGGGGGACCTACCGGGGGAAAGCCACAGCGGCCAGGTCTCTGGCACTGAGCCTGGCTCAGTGGCTCAGAAGGGAAGGCGGGAGAATAGGAGAGCGATAGGGGGAGGGGGAGCAGACAGAGGTCATGGTACACATCGGTACCAATGACATAACTAGGAAAAGGGATGAGGACCTGAAAAGCGAATTTAGGGAGTTAGGTTGGAAGCTAAAAGGCAGGACGAGCAGAGTAGTAATCTCAGGATTGATACCGGTGCCACGTGCTAGTGAGGCTAGAAACAGGGAGCGAGCGCAGCTGAACACGTGGCTACAGAGCTGGTGTAGGAGGGAGGGCTTCAGATATGTGGATCGTTGGGATACCTTCTGGGGAAGGTGGGACCTGTACAAGAGGGACGGGTTGCATCTGAACTGGAGGGGCACCAATATCCTGGGCGGGAGGTTTGCTAGAGCTCTTCAGGAGGGTTTAAACTAGTTTGGCAGGGAGATGGGAACCGGAGCTACGGATCAGTGGATGGGGTAGCTGTCGAACAGGCAGATACCGAGTGCAGAGAGTCTGTGAGGAAGGTTAGACAATTGACACGACAAAGTTGCAGCCAGTATGATGCGTTGAATTTTGTCTATTTTAACGCAAGAAGTGTCAGGAATAAGGGTGATGAACTTAGAGCATGGATCAGTACTTGGAGCTACGATGTTGTGGCCATTACGGAGACGTGAATATCACAGGGGCAGGAATGGATGTTGGATGTTCCGGGGTTTAGATGTTTCAAAAGGAATAGGGAGGGAGGTAAAAGAGGTGGAGGAGTGGCATTGCTAATCAGGGACAGTATCACAGCTGCAGAAAGGGAGGTCGTCGAGGAGGGTTTGTCTACTGAGTCATTATGGGTGGAAGTCAAAAACAGGAAAGAAGCAGTCACTTTGTTGGGAGTTTTCTATAGACCCCCCAATAGCAACAGAGACACGGAGGAACAGATTGGGAGGCAGATTTTGGAAAGGTGCAGAAGTAAGAGGGTTGTTGTCATGGGTGACTTCAACTTCCCTAATATTGATTGGAACCTCCTTAGTGCAAATAGTTTGGATGGAGCAGTTTTTGTCAGGTGTGTCCAGGACTTGGTGCTTGGCAACGAACCAGGCCAGGTGGCAGATCTCTCGGTGGGAGAGCATTTCGGTGATAGTGATCACAACTCCCTGACCTTTACTATAGTCATGGAGAGGGACAGGAGCAGACGGGATGGGAAAATATTTAATTGGGGGAGGGGGAATTACAATGCTATTAGGCAGGAACTGGGGAGCATAAATTGGGAACAGATGTTCTCACGGAAATGCACGACAGAAATGTGGAGGTTGTTTAGGGAGCACTTGCTGCGACTGCTGGATAGGTTTGTCCCGATGAGGCAAGGAAGGGATGGTAGGGTGAAGGAACCTTGGATGACAAGAGATGTGGAACAGCTAGTCAAGAGGAAGAAGGAAGCTTACTTAAGGTTGAGGAAGCAAGGATCAGACAGGGCTCTAGAGGGTTACAAGGTAGCCAGGAAGGTACTGAAGAATAGACTTAGGAGAGCTAGAAGGGGACATGAAAAAGTCTTGGCAGGTAGGATTAAATAAAATCCCAAGGCGTTCTACACTTATGTGAGGAACAAGAGGATGGCCAGAGTGAGGGTAGGGCCTATCAGGGATAGTGGAGGGAACTTGTGCCTGGAGTCGGAGGAGGTAGGGGAGGTCCTGAATGAATACTTTGCTTCAGTATTCACTAGTGAGAGGGACCTGGTCATTTGTGAGGACAGCGTGGAACGGGCTGATATGCTCGAACAGGTTGATGTTAAGAGGGAGGATGTGCTGGAAATTTTGAATGATATGAGGACAGATAAGTCCCCGGGGCCAGACGGGATATACCCAAGGATATTACGGGAAGCGAGGGAAGAGATTGCCGCGCCTTTGGCGATGATCTTTGCGTCCTCACTGTCCACTGGAGTAGTACCAGATGATTGGAGGGTGGCAAATGTTATTCCCTTGTTCAAGAAAGGGAATAGGGATAACCCTGGGAATTATAGACCAGTCAGTCTTACGTCGGTAGTGGGCAAATTATTGGAGAGGATTCTGAAAGACAGGATTTATGATTATTTGGAAAAGCATGGTTTGATTACAGATAGTCAGCATGGCTTTGTGAGGGGCAGGTCATGCCTCACAAGCCTTATTGAATTCTTTGAGGATGTGACAAAACACTTGATGAAGGAAGAGCAGTGGATGTGGTGTATATGGATTTTAGCAAGGCGTTTGATAAGGTTCCCCATGGTAGGCTCATTCAGAAAGTAGGGAGGCATGGGATACAGGGAAAGTTGGCTGTCTGGATACAAAATTAGCTGGCCCATAGAAGACAGAGGGTGGTAGTAGATGGAAAGTATTCAGCATGGAGCTCGGTGACCAGTAGTGTTCCGCAGGGATCTGTTCTGGGACCTATGCTCTTTGTGATTTTTATAAATGACTTGGATGAGGAAGTGGAAGGCTGGGTTAGCAAGTTTGCCGATGACACGAAGATTGCTGGAGTTGTGGATAGTGTGGAAGGCTGCTGTAGGTTGCAATGGGACATTGACAGGATGCAGAGCTGGGCTGAGAGGTGGCAGATGGAGCTCAACCTGGAAAAGTGTGAAGTGATTCATTTTGGAAGGTCGAATTTGAATGCAGAATACAGGCTTAAAGACAGGATTCTTGGTAGTGTGGAGGAACAGAGGGATCTTGGGGTCTATGTCCATAGATCGCTCAAAGTTGCCACCCAAGTTGATAGGGTTGTTAAGAAGGCGTATGGTGTGTTGGCTTTCATTAACAGGGGGATTGAGTTTAAGAGCCGCGAGGTTATGCTGCAGCTCTGTAAAGCCCTGGTTAGACCACACTTGGAATATTGTGTTCAGTTCTGGTCACCTCATTATAGGAAGGATGTGGAAGCTTTAGAGAGGGTGCAGAGGAGATTTACCAGGATGCTGCCTGGACTGGAGGGCATGTCTTACGAAGAAAGATTGAGGGAGCTAGGGCTTTTCTCATTGGGGCGAAGAAGGATGAGAGGTGACTTGATAGAGGGGTACAAGATGATGAGAGGCATAGATAGAGTAGATAGACAGAGACTTTTTCCTAGGGCGGAAAGGGCTATCACCAGGGGGCATAATTTTAAGGTGATTGGAGGAAGGTTTCGGGGAGATGTCAGAGGTAGGTTCTTTACACAGAGAGTGGTGGGTGCGTGGAATGCGCTGCCAGCGGTGGTAGTAGAAGCAGATACATTACGGACATTTAAGCGACTCTTGGATAGGTACATGGATGATAGTAGAATGAAGGGTAGGTAGGTAGTTTGATCTTAGAGTAGGTTAAAGGTTCGGCACAACATTGTGGGTCGAAGGGCCTGTACTGTGCTGTACTGTTCTATGTTCTATGTTCTATTTCAAATACTTCAGGGTTGGCTGACCAGACAGTAGGGGTTTCCATTTGGGATTCTCCTGGATTTCCTTTAACTTGCCCTCTTGGTTCCTTTTTCCCCTTCCTTTCTAACATGTTGCCAGCCTTGTGCTTACCTGTCCCTGTTGTTCTCAGCAGGGGTCCCTTACAGTTCACCAGCCCTCTGATCGAGGGTCCTCCAAACACCTATACAGCACTTAGGGCTGCAGTTTTCACTGTAGATTGGGGTTTCCCCCTCAACCTGGCACATGTGGCAACTCCTACAGTACTCCATCACATCTTTGTGGAGTTTTGGCCAGTCAAACTGCTGTCTTATACGGTTTTCCGTATACCGACATGTACTGCCACTGCAATCTCATGGGCCATTCTTACTATTTCTAACCGGTAGCTCTGCGGAACCACTAACTGGTTGACCACTGTCCATTCCTTGCTCTCAGGTCTGTGAGGAGAACTCCAGTTCCTCATTAGTATTCTTTATTCTTTATTCTTATTCTTTATTCTAACCTTATTCTTTAAATAGTAGCAATCAGGTACTACCTCTGCTTCAATTTCAGATTGGGCAGCCTGTGCTAACTTTTTCAATACTGGGTTAGCTTGCTGAGCCTCAGCTAGGGAAGATCCATTTAATTCATTCCCTGGGTTTTCTAACTTTGCAAAGAAAATCTCAGATAGACAGACCTCATGGTCATCTGCCTGCAGTGCCAATGCAGTCGCCTCTGGGGGTGCTGGTTTGATCATGGACTTATTCATTACACATTCAGGGAAACTGCAGGGGACCGTCTCCTGCCACTGCCCTGTTTCTCTGATCTCCTGCTGTCTCTCTTTCGCTACTGGGGAAGCTGCCACCTTCATCCCCACCAGATCATTACCTGGGAGCAGGTCAACCCGTCCACAGGCAAACTAGGGACAATTTTTACGGTCACCGGTCCCGAAACTAGGCCGCACTCCAAGTGCACCCGGTGTAAAGGTACAGGCATACACTGCCCTCCAATACCATTCTGGTGTTTACTGCACTCTCTGGGGTCATGCCTTTTCCCAGTAAAAGGGAAATAGAGACCCCTGTGTCCCTGAGGATTACTATGGGCTTGCTTGTCCCACTCGAGGTGTATGGGGTTACTCTCCCTTCAGACACAAAACCCTGATAACCTTCAGGAATCCTATTACATTTTCCTGCACTTGCAGCGGTAGACTTCCTGGATCTCACTCTTACTACAGTTAAAGCCGCAGCTTGTTCTGCTGTGCTTTCCATCAGGGGCCCTTCTCCTTCACTGAGTGGGTGTGCCTTGATTAACCCTACAGGTTTTCCCTTTAGTTTCTAGCAGTAAGCTCTTAAATGCCCTGCTTTATTACAATGGAAGCTCTGGGTCTCACTCCTGCTTATATCACCTTCCTTTGTGGCTGGAGGAGGGCCCCCTGTCTGTTCTGTTTTCCATCCCTTCGAGGACTGCTTGGGCTTCTATCACCTTCCCATCCTCTGTCCTTTTCGGATTTGTGGGGATGATTAAGAAAGGTTTTTCTCTGGGAAACTGACTTATGAATGAGAGCAAGCTCATCGGCCAGGAGAGCTGCCTGCCGGGCTTTATGAGCCTTCTGTTCCTCTACATGTGTCTTTCTGGAGAGTTGGAGAGAGTTTTTAAACTCCTCTAGCAAAATTACTTCTCTGAGATTTTCATAGCCGAGCTGTACTTTAAGAGCCCTCAGCCACTGGTCAAAAGCAGCTGCTTATTTCTCTCAAACTCCAGGTAAGTTTGATCAGCTTGCTTCTTAGCATTTGGCGATAGGCTTCTGGTACTAACTCACATGCCCCAAGGATAGCATTTTTTGTCAGTTCATAATTCGATGAACTCTCATCTGGCAACATGGAATAAACCTCATGGGCTTTTCCTAATAATTTGCTCTGTAACAGCAGAGTCCAAGCCTCAGCTGGCCACTTTAACTGCCTTGCCAGTTTTTCAAAAGACACAAAAAATGGTTCCACATCTCCCTCATTGAATTTTGGGATCAGTTGAGTAAACTTTAACAATGTTGTACCCAGACCTGAATTACATTCCTCCATATTGGCCATGCTTTCACTGGGTTTACTCTGTCGCCTCCCCTAGTTAACTCAAGCTGCTTAAACTCTGTCTTTGCATTCTTTCTGGAAGGTTCTTTCTCTTTCTCTCTCCTGTCTTCCTCTTTCTTTCTCCTCTCTTGCTTTCTCTCTCTCCTCTCTCTTTTTCTTCACATTCCTTCTGGAAGGCTTTTTCTTTCTCTCTCACCTGTCTGTCTCTTTTTCTTTCTCGTTCCCTGTCTTCTAATTCAAGTTTCCTCTGTTCCAATACTATCTTTGCTAGCAATACCCTGCCAGTCTATCTCTAACCCTGTTTCTGTTTCTTCAGATTCCAGGGAAAAATGGTTGGCCACTAGCCTGAGGAGTTCAGACTTCCTAGCCTTGCCACGTACACGGCTCAGCCATTTTTCTTAACTCCTCCATAGACAGTGCTTTTAACTTATCCCAAGTTACTTCACCCTGGCTTGGGGAGCTACTAGCTTCAGTCGCAGACATGTTAGTATTCAATCACACACAACCACAAGAAAACCTGTATTGAAATTCTTTCTCTTTTATTGATTGGGAACAATTTGTCGACCCAATTCCAATTTCTCGTTTGTCTGTGGGCCAAATCCAGGATGCTAGCCCCCAAATTTCTGCTACGACCAGGTGAGAAAGGGGTCTAGGGGTTCCCTCTCAGCCTTTGCCTGGTTTAACCGTAACAGGGTTTAATTTTTTAAAGTAAATTTTTTTTAAAAACGCTTTCCAATTGTATGGCAAAGAAATTAATTCAAACAGGTTTTCTTAGATTTTAAACAAGAAAGGCAGAGGTTTATTCATCTTAAACTCTACTCCAGTTAATGACTACGAATATGTGACATCAGCATGCATACGCGATAAACACACACGCAGATAGAGACAGAAAAAGTAGAAGGAATAAAGGGGAAAGGTTTGAGGCAATATCTGGTAGTTACAGTCCTTTAAGTTCAAAGTGGAGTCTTTGGTTGCCAGTAAGTCTTGCAATTCGTTGGAGCCCAGTTCAAGCTTTAACTTGTTCTGATGTAGGAGACTTTTCTCTCTTGAGGTTTACGTGTCTTCCGTGGGTCCAGTGTCTTGGGAGAAAGTGAGAGAGAGAGACAGCTAGGTGAGAAACCTGCTTGTTTCAGCTTCCAATTCAAACTGCCTTCTGAATTCAAACTGTCCTGTGGCTAGTTCAAAAAACCTGGACCAGCCAGTTAGTCATGTGACCAGCTGGTTTAACTGGTCCTGGCTCTGTGGATTGTATCATCTTAGCAGGGCCTGGAATGTGCTTCCAATCCTTCAATGGCTGGTGATCAAAATCCATTTGGGTTAATGGGAGCAGGGAATAGCCCTTTGTCTCCACAAGCAGCGTCTCTTCGTATGCAAAAGTCCTTCCAGCCCAGTGTCTGGTGATCTTCAAACAAGTCATTTCTTCACTCCAGCAACAGTTAAAAATCAATGTTCATATGACAAAATTAATATGCCTCATTCTTGGCAGGTGGGGGTCTGCATGGCAATTACATCTCTCTCTTTGACATTGTATGAAGTAACAGTGTGGATTACAGTTCCCTCTGGAACACTGATTGCTGCAACAGTATGGATTACAGGTCCTTCTGTAATACATACTGATATAGCTGTACGGATTGCAGCTCTATCTTTAACACTCACTGAAATAACAGTATGGATTACCACTCCCTCTGTAACTTACCCTGTTATCACAGTATGGCTTACAATGCCCCCTGTAACATGCACTGATACAAAAGAATGGATCAAATCTCCCTCTGTAACACTCACTGATATAAAAGTATGCATTACATCTCCATCTGTAACAATCTCTGATATAACGGTATAGATTACATCTCCGTCTGTAATACCCACTGATATAACTGCATGGATTACGGCTCTGTCTGTAACACTCTTTGATGTAAAAGCAGGGTTTACAGATCCCCTGCAACTGGCTATGATATAACAGCACAGTTAACGGCTTCCTCTATAATACTCTGATATTACAGCCTGTTTTACAGCTGCCTTTGGAACATTCACTGCTGTAACAATATCAATTGCAGATCCTTACCTGCTACTTAAAGATGTAACATTATGGACTTCATGCACACTCTGATTTAACTGTATATATTACATCTTTATTAGGGATGGGCAATAAATGCTGACCTAGCCAGCGATGCCCACATCCCATGAATGAATAAAAAAAACTCTCACTAACAGTGGGGCGGCACAGTGGCGCAGTGGTTAGCACTGCAGCCTCACAGCTCCAGGGACCCGGGTTCGATTCTGGGTACTGCCTGTGCGGAGTTTGCAGGTTCTCCCTGTGTCTGCGTGGGTTTCCTCCGGGTGCTCCGGTTTCCTCCCACATGCCAAAGACTTGCAGGTTGATAGGTTAATTGGCCATTATAAATTGCCCCTAGTATAGGTAGGTGGTAGGGAAATATATAGGGACAGATGGGGATGTGATAGGAATATGGGACTAGTGTAGGATTAGTATAAATGGGTGGTTGATGGTCGGCACAGACTCGGTGGGCCGAAGGGCCTGTTTCAGTGCTGTATCTCTAAACTAAACTAAACTAAAAACATGGCGTGAGGTAACAGTGTTGATTAGATCTTCCTCTGGAATACTGCTTGATACAACAGTATGGATTACAGGTCCTTCTGCAATATCTACAAATATAGCAGTATAGATCACTGTTCCATCTTTAACAGTCACTGATATAACAATATAGATTATAACTCCCTGTGTAACATACCCTGACCTAACTGTATGGATTACAATTCCACTCTGACAACTCACTAATATAACAGTATGGATTACAGCTCCCCATCTAACACTCACTGATATCACAGTATGGATTACAGCTCCCCATTTAATACTCATTGATATAACAGTATGGATTACAGCTCCCCATCTAACACTCACTGATATCACAGTATGGATTACAGCTCCCCATTTAATACTCATTGATATAACAGTATGGATTACAGCTCCCCCAGTAACAGTCACTGATATCACAGTACGGATTACAGATCCATCTGTAACACATACTAATATAACAGTATGGATTACAGATTTGTCTGTAACATTATCTGATATAACATTATGGATTGCAGCTCCCCCTGTAACACCCAGATATAGCAGTACGGATTACAGCTCCATCTGTAACACTCACTGAGATAATAGTATGGATTGCAGCTCCCTCGGTAACATCCCCTGAGATAATATATGGTTTACAGGTCCTGCTGTAACACTTGCTGATATAAGAGTACAGATAACAACTCTCGCTGTGACACTCGATGATAAAGCAGTATGGATTGCAGCTCCCCCTGTGAGACTGACTGATATTGCAGTATGGATTACAGCTCCATTTTCAATATTTGCTGGTATAACAGTACGGATTATAGCTTCCTCTGTAACATTTGCTGATATAACATTACAGATTACAGCTCACACTGTAACAATCACAGATGTAACAGTATGAACTTCAAGTCCTGCTGTAACACTCACTGATATAACAGTATGGATTACAAGTCCTGCTGTAACACTCACTGATATAACATTATGGATTACAGTTCCCGCTGTAACATACCCTGACATACCCATATGGCTTACAGGACGAGCTGTAACACTCACAGATATAACAGTATGGATTACAGCTCCCCTGTAACACTCTCTGATACAGCAGCATGGATTACAGCACCCTCTGTAACTGGTTAGGAGATAACAGCATAGTTAACAGCTTCTTCTAAAACACTCTGATACTACAGCCTGCTTTAGAGATTCCTTTGGAACACTCACTGCTGTAACAATATCAATTGCAGACCCCTGCATTCCACAGTAAGACATAACAATATGGATTTCATACATACTCTTATTTAATTGTATACATTACATCTCTCTGACATCATATGATGTAACAGTGTGGATTACTGCTCCCTCTGTAATAAATGCTGATATAGCTGTACGGATTGCAGCTCCATCTTTAACACTCACTGAAATAACAGTATGGATTACAGCTCCCTCTGTAACTTACCCTGATGTAACAGTATGGATTACACTGCCCACTCTTATGCTCAATGATGTAGAAGAATGGATTACTGCTCCCTCTGTAACACTTGCTGATATAGCAGTATGGATTACAGCTTTATTTTCAACACTCACTGGCATAACATTATGGATTGCAGCTCCCTCAGCAACAGTCACTGTTATAACAGTATGGATTATGGGTCCCCCTGTAACACTCACTGGTCAAGAATGGATTACAGTTCCTGCTGTAACACTGCCTGATATAGCCGTATGGATTACTGCTCCATCTTTAACACTCACTTATATAAATGTATGGATGACAGCTCCCTCTGTAACGTACCCTGATATCACTGTATGGCTTACAGTGCCCCCTGTAACATGCACAGATATAAAAGTATGGATCAAATCACGCTCTGTAACACTCACTGATATAACAGTATGGGATACAGCTACCCATTTAACACTCATTACTATAACATTATGGAACATAGCTCCCTCTGTAAATCTCACTGATATAACAATATGTATTATAGTTCCGTCTGTAACATTCATTGATATAAAACCATGGATTACAGCTCCCGCTGTAGCACTCACTGATATAACATTATGGATGACAGCTCCTGCTGCAACACTCACTGATATAACAGTATGCATTACAGCTCCCTCTGTAACATACCCTGACATACCCATATGGCTTACAGGGTGAGCTGTAACATTCACAGATATAAGAGTATGGATGACAGCTCCCCTGTAACAGTGACCGATATAGCAATACAGTTTACAGCTCCATCTTTAACACTCACTGATCTAACAGTATGGATTACAGCTCCCTCTGTGGCACTCTTTGATACAACAGCATGGATTAACTTCTTCAAACCTGGGACAGTGTAGATGAGGGGATAGAGGGATCTTGATACTGTATAAACCTGGGACAGTGTAGCTGAGGGGATAGAGGAATCTTGATACTGTATAAACCTGGGACAGTGTAGCTGAGGGGAGAGAGATAGAGGGACCCTGATACTGTAAAAGCTTGTTATTGTGTAAACCTGGGATATTGTGCAGTAGTGTTGGTAGTTGGATTTCCCCAGCAAGATGCACCTTGTGTACAGGTTTGGTGTTTGCAAAATCGTCAAATTCTTTGCCAAAAGTGTCAGAACAGTGTTAAAGAATGTAATAAATGTCAACAACAGGAAAATCCATTACATCCAAAAAGCCCATCCTCATCTGAAACTGGCATCGTAATATTGACTGATGAGAATTCAATCACACATTAATGCAGACTGCCATCCACCGCTATGAAGACAGATTGTCCTTTACTACCTCGAGCTCATCTCAGCTCTGGCAGGCTTCCAACAGGCATTTACTACGCTAATCTGACTGCTATAGATAGTCGAGTGACCAGGGCATGCCCTAGAGCTGACCTGTGAGGACACTGCCCACAATATCCCTGACACATCAGGTTCAACAACAACAACTCCTATTCATATAGCACCTTTGAGGTGGTAAAATGTTTCAAGTCACTTCATAAGAGCATTATAAAGCAAATGTGTGCAGTTTGAAGAGGGCCTTGGGAGCAATGAAGAATGCATCATGAGGGAGCTGCTGTCCTTATAGAGAGCCTAACTAGATACTCAGTTCTGTTGATCTATGAGTGGGACTCCAAAACTGAGAGGGTGATTCTAACGGAATCTGCCTGGAGGCAAATTGGCAGGATCAGACTGGCCACCTGTTTTAGTTCAGTGGAAGGTTAAATCAGGCGGAGTGTAGAAGAGATTGCTGATCTCCTGGGAGGGTTTGGTTAAAATGGGGCAATTTCCATTCACTAATGCACCATTCATCTGGACTGTGAATAGAATACAGAAGTTTACAGCACAGGGGGAGGCCATTTGCCCCATTGTCTCTGATCTGTTTCCTTGCTACAGCAATTTAAAACTAATCCCACTGCCTAACTCTCCCCATAGCCCTGTGTCTTTCTCTGTTTCGATTATTTGTCCAACTTCTTTTTGATGGACTCAATGGTCTCTGTAACAACCACTCCCTATGGCAAAGTGTTCCACAGTTCAACTAAGATATTTCTACTAACTGCTCACCTCACTCTCAGTAATAAATTTAAATTGATGAAAAAGACTTTCTTACTATAGCACCTTTCACAACCTCAAAATGTCCCAAAGCTCTTTACAGCAATTAAATACTTTTGAAGTGTAGTTACTGTTGTAATGTAGAAAACACAGCAACCAATTTTCACACATCAAGCTCCCATAAACAGCAATGTGCTAATGAGTAGACAATAAGAACATAAGAAGTAGGAGCGTGAGTAGGCCATATCACAAACTGTTTAAGAAAAGTTGGTTGAAGGTTAAATATTGGAAAAGACACCAGGGAGAACATCCCCACTCTTCTTCCAAATACTGTCATGGGATCTTTTATGTCCACCCAAGAGAGCGGAAAAGGCCTCAGTTTAACATCTCATCTGAAAGCTGATACCTCCGATAGTGCAGCACTCCCTTAGCACTGTACAGAAGTGTCAGTCTATATTATGAGTTCAAGTCTCTGGAATGAGACTGGAACTCACGACTTTCTGATCCAGAGGTTAGTATACTACCACTGAACCATCGCCAACCTGTTGATGGCCCCTTGCCACTGACTCCTCAACCAGGGGACACAATCTTTCCTTATTCACTTTATTAGAGCTCTTCATAACATTAACAACCTTTATTAAATCTCCTCTTAGTCTTTTTCTTTTCCAGTGGAAATCTTCCCAGTTTCTCAGGCCCCTTTCCAATCCCCGGAATGGTCCTGATGAATCTCTGCTGTAATCTCCAGAATGAGCTTCCTCCAATTAATACCTGCAAGGGAAGCTGTCATCTAACTCAGCTCAGTATAACAGCTCAGCCCCCACACATCCCATGTCACAGGATAGCTCCTCCTCAGAGAGGTACCAGCCCTCTTTCAAAAAGTTGTCATTCCTGATGATGTAATTGCCGTGGCAACTCACATCCAGTTTTCTTTAACAGTTTTAATTGGCCCTTCTCATGCGAAGCACTGTGCAGTCTGTGTTCTGTTCCAAACCTGAATACCTGCCAGGAGGGGTATTGCATTGCACTCTGACCTTGTTACCTGTAGGTGTACTACCTGGCTATTCTTCTACTTTCAGTCACATTGTTCATAAAGAACAGCTGATTGATTGCAATGGTCAGTTGCTTCCATCTCCTTTCTGGACAACTTTATCAATGGGAATTTCTTCAGAGCTACAGCAGATTTCCATGTAAATTTTATGAATTATGTCAGAGCCCCTTGCCATCCATCAATAAGGGTTTCACTGCAGTTATGGCGGCAGAAACTCCAAGCGTTTCACCCCGATGTTATCTATTGAACTTGGGTGAAGCAACAGAATGCTAAAGAAGAGGGTCATTACAGTTCTCACCCTAATGCCCCACTGCCATACTGTGCCAGGACTGCCCATGCCAATTGGCCACAAGGCCAAGGTAGAGAGGAGGCATCTTGTGCGCATGGGAGTACATTACAGCAGGGAGTTAATAGCTGCTGTGTGAGAAGAGATGGGAAAAACACATTGAAAGGGGGAAAAAAGTAACAAAATCCTCAGGGACCTTGAAAGGGGGCAAGTGAGTTGCTTTTCTTAAATACATTGCAGCTACATACAGTAAACACAAGAAGAGGAGAAAACACAGCTTTTATTGTTTATGGCCCAGTAGGAACTAAACGGCAGTGGAGCCAAGCCAGTCACAAGCTGTGTGGAAATGTCGCCTCATCCTCTCTTTGTTCTGATGGTTGAATGCGACTCAAAGCTGGTATTGTTGCTCTGTCTTGGCGCTGGCTCAGATGGGCACTGAAGCTGGCAATTAATGGGCTCACTCTGCTGAATGAGTTATGGGAGCGACAGGTCTGATGGGGAAGTGGAGGCCCTGACTTTCCCAGGAACTGAATGAATCCGTGCTCTGACTGAGTTACAAACCTCATGCAAATGGGTGCAGGGAAGCTTTGCACGTGACAGCATTTAGAAGTCGGAAAAAATCTTATAAATGGTGGTGAAAAAAACCCTGGTTACCCTGATGAAAGTGCTTCAGATATGTTTCCATGGAGACTAGGCACTTTTGACTGGATTCAAGGGGATTTTCTTTGGGGCGTGAGACTTCCGTTCTCTTCCTGTCACAAGCACTGATCAAGTTGTGATTTCCCAGTCCTGATTGATTTATATAATTCCAGGCCTCGGAAACTGGATGGAGCGGGGCATTGTGGACTGAGTTTTATGATGTTCAAGGCACTATGCAAATACAATTTGTTCTTGAGTTGCAGGTAAAGGCCCGAATTCAAGCCTTCAAGTTTCCTTTGGATGCATCAATGTAACTTCATTTAAAAAATGTTGGAGAAGATTGTTGCAGGGCATGGATCTTTCAGCTTTGCAGATTCTGATGTTACAGAAAGAAAGGACATGCACTCAACTACTGCCTTTACCAACCTCAAGATGTTCCAGAGCACTTTACAGCCAATTAAATACTTTTGAAATGTAGTCACGACTGTAATGTAGGAAAAGTGACAGTGAACCTGCACACAACAATGAAATATTGACCAGCTAATATGCTTCAGTGATATTGCTTGAGAGATAAATGTTGGTCAGGATACAGGGTAGAACTCCCCTGTTCTTCTTTGAAAAGTGCAACAGGATATTTTATGACCACCTGAGAAAAGAGACGGGGTCTCAGTTTAACATCTCACCCAAAAGATTGGTGTTCCAACACTCTACATACATATGCAGTAGTGTCATGGCAATGTTATTGGATTAGTGATACAAAGAACTGGAGAAAGTGAGTTCAAATAACACCATGGCAATTTGAGAATTTGAATTCATACTGTCAGCGTAAAGGAGGAGATAGTAGAGGAATTGAACAGGGTTAAAAATAAAGAGGAGGTACTTAAAAGGTTGGCAGTGCTCAAAGCAGGCAAGCTGAGAATACTGTTAAAAAAAGATATGGGATTCTTGGCTTTATAAACAAGCATAGAGTACAAAAGCAAGGAAGTCACAGTAAATGTAAATATCAAATAGGATAGAGAACAGGATAAAAAAGGAAGGGGGTAGAAATATTGGTTAAACAAACAATTACAACTGTAAGGTGGAATGATATGCGAGAAAGAGCATCAAATGAGGTAATGTGGGCTGAACTGAACAACAAAAAATGGGTAATCACACTGCTGGAAGTATGCTATAACCCCAAAGAGTTGGAGGGAGAGAAAAGAGCAAATATGTAGGCAAATTTATGAGAAGTGCCAAAACAACAGGGCAGTAATAGTGGGGGATTTCAATTATTAACTGGGATGGAATCAATGTATAAGGTACAGACAGGATAGAATTCTTAAATGCATTCAGGGGAACCTTTTTAGGCAGAACGCAAGCTCAACAAGAGAAAGAGCAGTTCTGGATTTAGGATTAGGGAATTAAGTTGGGAGGATGGAAGGGGTATCAGTGAGAGAGTATTTTGGTGGTAGTGATCATAATTTAGTTGGCTTTAGTGTAGTTGTGGAAAAGGACAAAGATAGACCAAGAGTAAAAGTTCTCAACTGGGGCAAGGTCAATTTTACTAAACTAAGATGTGATTTAGCAAAAGTGGACTAGAAACGGCTACTTGAAGGTAAATCAGTGTAAGAACCATGGGAGTCATTCAAGGAGAGGGTTCAGAACAAATGTGTTTCCACAAAGAAAAATGGTGGGACTCCCAAATCTCGAGCCCCCTATATGCCAAGGAGAATATTGGATAGGATAAGGCATAAGGGAAGCTTACATCAGGTGCAAAGAGCTCAATACTGCAGAAAACCTAGAGGGGTATAAAAAGTAAAAACCCAAATATGTTTTATCGATACATAAAGAGCAGGAGCATAACTAGGGAAAGAGGAGGTCCAATTAGCGACCAGTAAAGGTTGCTTGTGTCTGGAGGCAGAAGACGCGGGCATGGTTCTGAATGAATACTTTGCATCTGTCTTCACAAAAGAAAGGGACAAAGCAGACATTGTAGTTAAGAATAAACATAGTGAGAGAGGGAGTATTAGGGGGTTTAGCATCTTTGGAAGTAGATAAATTGTCAGGTCTGGATAAGTTGTACCCCAAGCTGCTAAGAAAAGGGAGGAAATAATGAAGGCTCTGACCATCATTTTCCAATCCTCTCTGGATACAGGCATGGTGCCAAAGGAGTGGAAGATTGTTAACATTGTACCAGTTATTTAAAAACAAAGATAGGAATGGGCCAAGCAATTATAGGACAGACAGCCTAACCTTGGTGGTGAACAAACTATTAGAAAAAATTCGAAGGGACAATATTAATCATTAATTAATGATTTAGAAAGGCATGGATTAATCAAGGACAGTGAGCATGGATTTCTTAAGGGAAGGTCCTGTCTGACTGACTTGATTGAATTTTTTGAAGAGGTAACAATGAGGGTTGATGAGAGCAGTACATTTTTAAAAATTCTTTCATGGGATGTGAACATTGCTGGCCTTCTCATTGCAAAAACATCCTTTTTTAAAATTTGTTTCATGGGTTGTGGGCATCGCTGGCCAGGCCAACATTTGTTGCCTATCCCTAATTGCCCTTGCGAAGGTGATGATGTGCTGCCTTGTGAGCCGATGCAGTGGATCTGGTGTAGGTGTTAGGAAGGGAGTTCCAGGATTTTGACTCAGTGACAGTGAAGGAATGGTGATATATTTCCAAGTCAGGATGGTATGTGGCATGGGGGGAGGGGGCGGGGAGGTGAGGATCTTGCAGGTGGTGGTGTTCCCATGAATCTGCTGTCCTTGTCCTTCTAGGTGGTAGCAGGCGCAGGCTTGGATGGTGCTGTCGAAGGAGGCTTTGCGAGTTGCTGCAGTGCATCTTGTAGATGGTACACAATGCTGCCACTGTGCGGCGGTGGTGGAGGGAGTGAATATTGAAGGTGGTGGAGAGGGTGCCAATCAAGCGGGCTGCTTTGTCCTGGATGGTGTTGAGCTTCTTGAGTGTTGTTGGAGCTGCACCCATCCAGGCAAGTGGAGGGTGTTCCATCACACTCCTGACTTGTGCCTTGTAGGTGGTGGACAGTGGTAGTGCCACACAACACGATGGATGGTCTCCTCCACATAAAAACAGGACTTTGTCTCCACAAGGACTGTGCGGTTGCCACTCCAACCAATACTGTCATGGACAGTTGTATTTGTGATGGATAGATTAGTGAGGACGAGGTCAAGCTCTTGTTGGTTCTGAAGAAGGGTCGCTGACTTGAACGTTAACTCTGCTTCTCTCTGCACAGATGCTGCCAGACCGGCTGAGTATTTCCAGCATTTCTTGTTTTTATTTCAGATTTCCAGCATCCACAGTATTTTGCTTTTATCTTGTTGGTTCCTTCTTCTTGGTTTCTTCACTACCTGCTGCAGGCTCAGTTTGGCAAATAGGTCCTTCAGGACTCAGTCAGCTGGCTCAAAAGTGGTGCTACCAAGCCACTCTTGTTGATGGACATTGAAGTCCGCCACCTAGAGTACATTCTGCACCCTTGCTACCCTTAATGCTTCTTCCAAATGGTGTTCAACATGGAGAAGTATTGATTCAACAGCTGAGGGAGGGCAGTAGGTGGTATTCAGCAGAAGGTTTCCTTGCTCATGTGTGACCTGATACTATGAGACTGCATGGAGTCTGGCATCAATGTTGAAGACACCTAGGGCAACTCCTTCCCGATGATACACCACTATGCTGCTGCCTCTGCTGGGTCTGTCCTGCTGATGGGACAGGACTTACCCAGGAATGGTGAGGGAGGAGTCTGGAACATTGTCTGTAAGGTATGATTCTGTGAGTATGACTATGTCAGGCTGTTGCTTGACTAGTCTGTGAGACAGCCCTCCCAAATTTGCATAAGTCCCCAGATGTTAGTGTGGAGGGCTTTGCAGGATCGACTGGGCAGGATGTGCCTTTGTCATTTCTGGTGCCTAGCTTGATGCAGGGTGGTCCGTCAGGTTTAATTCTTTATTGATTTTTCCTTGGTAGTTTGTTACCACTGAGACTGCAGTTAAGAGTATCCATGGATTTTAGCAAGACATTTGACAAGGTCCCACATGGTAGACTGGTCAGACAAGGGAAAGTGGCAAGTTGAATTCAAAATTGGGTCAGTGACAGGATGCAAAGGGTAACGATCAATGAAGAGTGCAGGAGGGCATGCCAGGAGCAGCACCAGGCATACCTCAAAATGAGGTGTCAACCTGGTGAAGCTACAAACCAGGACTACCTGCATGCCAAACAGCGTAAGCAGCATGTGACAGAGCTAAGCGATCCCACAACCAACAGATCAGATATAAGCTCTGCAGTCCTGTCACATCCCGTCAAAAATGGTGGTGGACAATTAAACAACTAACTGGAGGAAGAGGCTCCACAAATAGCCCCATTCTCAATGATGGGGGAGCCCAGCACATCAGTGCGAAAGTTAAGGCTAAAGCATTTGCAACAATCTTCAGCCAGAAGTGCCAAGTTGATGATCCATCTCGGCCTCCTCCTGAAGTCCCCAGCATCACAGATGCCAGACTTCAGCCAATTCGATTCACTCTGCGTGATATCAAGAAAAGACTGAAGGCACTGGATACTGCAAAAGCCATGGGCCCTGACAATATTCCGGCAATAGTACTGACGACATGTGCTCCAGAACTTGCTGTGCCCTTAGCTAAGCTGTTTCAGTACAGATACAACACTGGCATCTACCCGGCAATGTGAAAAATTGCCCAGGTATGTCCTGTGCACAAAAAGCAGGACAAATCCAACCCAGCCAATTACTGCCCCATCAGTCTCCTCTTGATCATGAGTAAAGTGATAGATGGTGTCATTGACAATGCTATCAAGTGGCACTTCCTTAGCAATAACCTTCTCAGTGATGCTCAGTTTGGGTTCCGCCAGGGCCACTCAGCTCCTGACCTCGTTACAGCCTTGGTTCAAACATGGACAAAAGAGCTGAACTCAAGGGGTGAGTTGAGAATGACTGCCCTTCACATCAAGGCAGCATTTGACCAAGTATGGCATCAAGGAGCCCTAGCAAAACTGGAGTCAATGGGAATCAGTGGGAAAACTCTCTGCTGGTTGGAATCGTACCTAGCACAATGGAAGATGGTTGTAGTTGTTGGCGGTCAATCATCCTAGCGCCAGGACATCACTGCAGGAGTTCCTCAGGGTAGTGTCCTAGGCCTAACCATCTTCAGCTGCTTCATCAAAGACCTTCTTTCAATCATAAGGTCAGAAGTGGGGATATTTGCTGATGAATGCACAATGTTCAGCACCATTCGCGACTCCTCAGATACTGAAGCAGTCCGTGTAGAAATGCAGCAAGACCTAGACAATATCCAGGCTTGTGCTGGTAAGTGGCAAGTAACATTCATGCCACACAAGTGCCAGGCAATGGCCATCTCCAACAAGAGAGAATCTAACCATCTGCCCTTGACATTCAGTGACATTATGATTGCTGAATCCCCACTATTAACAACCTGGGGGTCACCATTGACCAGAAACTGAAATGGAGTAGCCATATAAATACCGTGGCTACAAGAACAGGTCAGAGGCTAGGAATCTTGTGGCAAGTAACTCACCTCCTGTCTCCCTAAATCCTGTCCACCATCTACAAGGCACAAGTCAGGAGTGTGATGGAATACTCTCCACTTGCCTGGATGGGTGCAGTTCCAACAACACTCAAGAAGCTCAACACTATCCAGGACAAAGTAGCCTACTTGATTGGCACACCATCTACAAACATTCACTCCCTCCACCACCGACACACAGTGGCAGCAGAGTGTACCATCTGCAAGATGCACTGCAGCAACGCATCAAGGCTCCTCAGGCAGCACCTTCCACACCCGCAACCTCTGCCACTTAGAAGGACAAGGGCAGCAGATGCATGGGAACACCACCACCTGCAAGTTCCCCTCCAAGCCACACACCATCCTGACTTGGAACTACATCACTGTTCCTTCACTGTCGCTGGGTCAAAGTCCTGGAACTCCTTTCCTAATAGCATTGTTGGTGTACCTATCCAACATGGAGTGCAGCGGTACAAGTAGGCAGCTCACCACCACCTTCTCATGGGCAATTAGGGATGGGCAATAAATGTTGGCCTGGCCAACGGCGCCCACATCCCATGAAACAAATAAAAAAAGGATGTTTTTGCGACTAGAGGCTGCTTCCAGTGGAGTTCTTCAGAACTCAGCACTAGATCTTTTTCTTTATCATGGTACATAACGATGGTTGAGATTGAAATACAGGGGACATGATTCAGAAGTTTGCAGATCATACAAAAATTGGCCATGTGATTGAGAGCGAGCAAGGAAGCTGTAGACGATAGGAAATTATCAATGGAATGGACAAGTGGGCGGAAAAGTGGCAAATGGAGTTCAATCCAGAGAAGTGTGAGATGATGGATTTTGGGAGGGCAAAGCAGGCAAGGAATGACACAACAAGTGGTAAACCACTGAGAAACATAGAGGAACAGGAGGACCTTGGAGTGCATGTGCAAAGATCCCTGAAGGTCGCAGGAGAGGTAGATAAGGTGGTTAAGAAGGGATACGGGATAATTTCCTGTATTAGCCGAGGCATTAAAAATATGAGAGCAGGGAGGTTTTGCTAGAACTGTATAAAACACAAGTTAGGCCACAGCTGGAGTACTGCATACAGTTCCAGTCAACATATTACAGGAAGGATGTGATTGTACTAGAAACGTACAGACGATATTTATGAGGATGTTGCCAAGACTGGAAATGTTTAGCTATGAGGATAGATTGGATAGGCTAGGGTTGTTTTCTTTGGAACAGAGGAGGCTGAAGGGAGATTTAATTGAGGTGTAAAAAATTAAGATGGGCCTAGATAGAACGGATAGGAAGGACATAAAACCCTTAGCAGAGAGGTCAATTACCCAGCGTTAAAGTAATTGGTAGAAGGATTACAGGGGAGTTGAGAAGTAATTTGTTTTCACCCAGAAGATGGTGGGGGTCTGGAACTCAACTCTGCCTGAAAGGGTGGTAGAGGCAGAGTCCTTCATCACATATATAAAACGCTTGGATATGCACGAGGTGTGTAACCTACAGGACTACGGACCAAGAGGTAGAAGTGTGATTTGCAGGATAGCTCTTTTTCAGCCAGCACAGACACAATGTGCCCAGTGGGCCCTCCTCTGTGCCATAAACTTCCATGATTCTATGATTAAACCTTTGTAAATCACTGGCTAAGCCTCATCTGGAATTGTGTGTCCAGTTCTGGGCACCACACATTAGGAAGATTGCCAAGGCCTTAAAGAGGGGGCAGAGGAAATATACGGGGATGATACCAGGGATAAGGGACTTCAGTTACCTGGAGAGACTGGAGAAGCTGGGGCTGTTTTCCTTAGAGAAAAGAATATAATGGCAGATTTAACAGAGGTGTTCACAGTCAAGGGTTTCAATAGATTAAATGAGAAGACACTGTTTCCGGCAGCAGAAGGGTTGGTAACCAGGGGACACAGATTTAAGGTGATTGGCAAAAAAGAACTAGAGGCGAGATGAAGAGAGTTTTTATGCAATAAGTTTGTTTTGATCTGGAATGCACTGCCTGAAAGGGTTGTGGAATCAGATTCAATAATAACTTTCGAAAGGAAGTTAGATAAATACTTGGAAGGGCTTTAGGGAATCGGTTGGGAAATGGGAATAATTGAATAGATATTTCAGAGAGCTGGCTTAGGCACGATGGGCCAAAAGGCCTCTTGCTGTGCTGTTTCATGCTATGATTCTAGTGCAGCACTCCCTCAGTATTACACTGGAGGCTGAATTATGTACTCAAGTATCTGGAGTGGGTTGGAACCCTGGACCATTGAATCAAGGCTGACACTAAATTTAGATCCAGGAAGGAGCCTTCTATGAAGAGCTACAGCAGCTAGACGAAAGAAGGTGGCCAAGCCAGTCGGTGGCTAATTCTACCATTCTACACACAGCCATATATTGCTTCACAAAGTTTAATGACCTTACCAGGTCTGGCATGGTAAGAGGAGCCAGAGGCACAGTTCAAGGATGTGTTTTACTAAAAGCTGGAACTATTTTCTGAGCGTGCACTGTCGGTGGCCACAGTCACCTGTGCAAACTGGGACAAACCCTACTCATGTCCCAATGCACACAGCAAGGAGGCAAGTCTCCCCACCAGTGTCGTGCACTCAGGAAACCAGCCCTGGCATATCTGCCATTTACAATCACCACCCCCTCACTATGTTGAAATGCCTGGTTTGTTCACTACCAATACCTGTGAGCTGGCACAGGGCCCTTCACAGCTCCAGCCTTCACCTTCCAGTGTTCCGTCCAATTGCTGCCTCCCATACTCCCACCTAACAATGTATCTCACCTGAAGTGTAAGGGGAGTTTTACTGGGGCACTCTAAACACACCTTGGGAAATCGCACAGCCTCAGCTCATAGCTTCCTGTCCTTGGGATGCACAGTTTCTCAATATCTACTGTCTAACTGCTTGCTGCCCATGCCAATCATCATGCCCATTGTGGGTTGCTTGCTGGCACCTGGATTTGATGAACATTGTGCAAAAACAATAGGGCAATAATGGTTGGGGATTTTAACTACTTTAATATCTACTGGGATACAAACAGTGTGAAGGGCACAGAGGGCACAAAATTCTTGAATTGCATTCAAGAGAACTTTATTCGCCAGCATGTAGCAAGCCCAATGAGAGGGGGTGCAATTCTAGATTTAGTCTTAGGTCATGAAGCTGGGTGAATGGATGAAGTAGCAGTGGGTGACCATTTTGGAGATAGTAAGCATAATACAGTTAGATTTAGCATTATTGTGAAAAAAGGCAGGAGTAAAATTTCTAAATTGGGGGAAGGCAAATTTTACAAAGCTGACAGTTGATCTGGCTAAAGTGGACTGGATACAGCTATATGGCTGCTGAAGCTGGACCTGAGCCCGGACTACCATCTTGCACGGAAAAGCACATTTCCTTGGATGCTGGCTGGCATCATGAATTAATTTCAAAACTGTGGGCTCCACCTTAACTCCCAGCAAGGTTTGTGTGGATGGGGCACAGGGTGAGTGCCAAATGCACTTGATGGCTTAATTTTGAGGGACGGAGTACTTTAAAGCCTGAGCTTCAGATGCCCGTCCACAGGTTAAGAACACAGGCAGTGGGAAAAAGGCAATTTCTGACTGAGTAACTAACTTGCCCGATTTTAATTGACCTCACTCGCTTTTCACTTGTGGGAGTCGAGAAGAATGGTTAATTAACCCCTACATTTCTGTATGTGCCCTGGGCTGTGTGCTGCATTTAAGGAATTGGTTAACATGAACACAGAGATGCTGCATTGCCCAGGAGCAATAGAACACCTCAACTAGATCTTCTGGCCCCTGCCCCATGGACTTCATTTCTCATAGAGTCATAGAGTTATACAGCAGGGAAACAGGCCCTTCGGCCCATCGTGTCTGTACCAGCCATCAAGCACCAAACTATTCTAATCCCATTTTCCAGCATTTGGCCTGTAGCCTTGTATGCTCTGGCATTTCAAGTGCTCATCTAAATACTTCTTAAATGTTGTGAGCATTCCTGCCTCTACCACCTCTTCAGGCAGTGCATTCCAGATTCCAACCACCCTCTGGGTGAAAAACAATTTCCTCAAATCCACTCTAAACCTCCTGCACCTTTCTTTAAATCTATGCCCCTTGGTTATTGATTCCTCCGCTAAGGGAAAACATTTCTTCTTATCTATCCTATCAATGCCCCTCATCATTTTGTATACCTCATTCATATCTCCCCTCAGCCTTCTCTGTTCTAAGGAAAACAACCCTAGCCTTTTCAGTCTCTCTTCATAGCTGAAATGCTCCAGCCCAGGCAACATCCTGGTGAATTTCCTTTGCACCCTCTCCAGTGCAATCACATCCTTCCTATTGTGTGGTGCCCAGAACTGTACACAGTACTCCAGCTGTGGCCTAACTAGCATTTTATACAGCTCCATCATAACCTCCCTGCTCTTATATTCTAAGCCTCGGCTAATAAAGGTAAGGATCCCATATGCTTTCCTAACCACCTTATCTACCTGTGCTGCTGCCTTCAGTGATCTATGGACAAGTAGACCAAGGTCCCACTGACCCTCTGTACTTCCTAGGGTCCTACCATCCATTGTATATTCCCTTGCCTTGTTAGTCCTCCCAAAATGCATCATGTCACACTTCTCAGGATTAAATTCCATTTGCCACAGCTCCACTCGTTTCACCAGCCTATCTATATCATCCTGTAATCTAAAGCTTTCCTCCTCACTATTTACGACACCACCAATTTTCGTGTCATCTGCAAACTTACTGGTCATACCTCCTACATTCACGTCTAAATCATTAATGTACACTACTTTATACGCACCTGCACGTGACAGAAAGTGAAAAAGCGGTGTAAAACCCCTTTGCTCTATCACACTCATAGACTGGTTATCCAGGAATGAATCAAACCCGCTGATTTACTCCTGACACACAGCTGACCTTAGCTCCTAAGCCTTGTGGGGTTCTACAGATTAATATTTATTTATAGTAAAACTGTTACTGTTAAGAAGGGGCTAATCCCAATCGGGCTGCAGGCTGAGCTTGCCTGATATTTGCAGTGCTTTAGCTTTAATGGTGGATAGGAGACTGCCAAGCTCTTTATCAACATGATAAAAATAACGTGAACCTTTAATGAACCTTTCAAGTAATAAAACATCCAAAGGCACTTTACAGGGGCTCAGGAGACTTTAACAGGAAGATAGATAGAAGTTAGGGAGGTGACCGACTCCAGTGCAGTACTGAGGGATTGCTGCACTGTCAGAGGTGCCAAATTCGGATGAGATAGTAAACCAAGGCTGCGTCTGCCCTTTCAGGTGGATGTAAAAGATTTCATGGCACTATTGAAAGATGAGCAGGTGGTTCTGCCAGGTAGCTGGACAAATATTTAGTCCTCAACCAACATCTAGTCATTATCACATTGTTGTTTGTGGGATCTTGCTGTGCATAGATTGGCTGCTGTGTTTTGCACATTACAACAGTGATTACGCTTCAAAAGTATTTACTTTCTTTCTTTGGTCTATGAGGAAGGGTCTGAGGAAACTTTTGAAAGTAGGGATAGATGAAGCAAAGTGGAATTTTAAAAAAAAATTCATTCTTGGGATATGGGCACTGCTGCCCATCTTTAGTTGCACTTGAAATGGTGGTGGTGAGCCACCCTCTTGGACCTCAGCAGTCCACGTGCTGAAGCTGTTAGACTCAGAGTTTCACCCAATGACAATGAAGGAAAGGCAAAATATTTCCAAGTCAGGGTGGTGTGAATTGGAGGAGAACTTGGAGATGAGATCAATCGCATGTGCTTTCTGGCACCGAGGTTTTGATGTGTGATTGTCTGTGGAGTGTGTGTGTGTGGGTGTGTGTGTGTGTGTGTGTGTGGGTGTGTGTGTGTGTGTCTATCTGTAGAGTCTGTGCATCAGTCTGTCTGTGGAGTAGGTGTGTGTCTGTCTGTGGTGTAGGTGTGTGTCTGTCTGTGCTACATCTGTGTATGCCTCCTGTCTGTGGATTGCCTGTGTATGTCTGCCTATCTGTGGAGTGTGTGTGTGCCTGTGTGTATGTGTTTGTGTGTGTGTCTGTCTGTCTGTGGAGTATATGCATCTGTCTCTGTGTGGAGTAGGTATGCGTCTGTCTGTGCTGTGTGGCTGTATGTCTCCTGTCTGTGGAATGAGCCTGTGTGTGCGTGTGTATGTGTTTGTGTGTGTGTCTGTCTGTCTGTGGAGTATATGCATCTGTCTCTGTGTGGAGTAGGTATGCGTCTGTCTGTGCTATGTGGCTGTATGTCTCCTGTCTGTGGAATGAGCCTGTGTGTGCGTGTGTATGTGTTTGTGTGTGTGTGTCTGTCTGTGGAGTATGTGGGTATGTGCGCCTGTCTGGGGGGATGGGTGTGTGTGTGTGCTTGTGTGTGCGTGTGCGGAGTGCGTGGTGTGCGTGTGTATATGTGTGAGCATATGTGTGTCTATGTGGTGTGCCCGTGAGCGTGTGCGCCTCTCTGTGGAGTATGGTTTTGTCTCTGGAGTGTCTATGTGGTTACATGTAGAGTGTGTGTGCCTGCCTGTGGAGTCTGTGTGTCTGCCTCTGGACTGTGTTTGTATGTGTATGTGCAGCGTGCTTCTGTGTGTCTGTGGAGCATGTGTGCCTCCTTATCTGTGGAGTGTGTGTGATTGCCTGTATGAAGAGAGTGTGTGCCTGCTTGTCTGTAGAATGTGCCTGTCTGCACAGTGTGTTTGTCAGTCTGTCTGTGGAGTGTGTGTTTGTGTTGTTTGCCTGAGGAAGGTGTCTGTCTGTGCGTCATGTAAAGCAGTCTGTGGAGTGTATATGTGTCAGTCTGTGGAGTGTGTGTGTGTCAGTCTGTGGAGTGTGTGTGTCGGTCTATCTGTGGATTATATATGTGTCTGCCTGCCTTTGGAGTGTGTGCTTGTGCTGTCTATTTGTGGAAGGTTCCTGTCTGTGCATTATGTATACCAGTCTGTAGAGTGTGTGTGTGTCAGTCTGGGAGTGTATGTGTGTGTGGTTGTCTGTTGAGAGTGTGTGATTATGGAGTTTGTGTCCTCACTGTAGAATGTGTGCTTGTCTGTGGAGTGTGTGTGTGTGCCTGCCCATTTGAAGGTATATGTGCCTGCCTGTAAGCGGAGTGCGCTTGTCTGTGTGTCTGCGGAATGTGTTTGTGTCTGTGTGTTCGCATGTGTGTGCCTGTGTTTGTATGTGGTGTGTGTGTGTGTTTGTATACGAAGTGCAAGTGTGTGCATATGTGTCTGAATGTGGAATGTGTGTCTGCCGGTCTTTGGACTGTGCCTGTATATGGAGTGAATGTGTCTGTCTGAGAATGTATCTGGAGTGTGTATGAAGGTGTGGTGTGCCTGTGTGTGGAGTATGTGCGTGTGCCTGGCTGAGAAGTGTATGTGTACACCTGCAGAGTGTGTGTACGTGTGTCTATCTGGGGGGGTGTACCTGTCTGTGTATCTGTGTGTGTCTCTGTACGTAGAGTGTGAGTGTCTGTTGAGTGTGTCTGTCTGTGGAGTGTGTGATTGTGGAGTGTGTAAGTGTACCTGTATGTGGAGTGTGCCGTCTGTGGATTATGTGTGCTGTCAGTGGATTATGTGTGCTGTCTGTGGATTATGTGTGCTAGTCTGTGGATTATGTGTGCTGTCTGTGGATTATGTGTGCTAGTCTGTGGATTATGTGTGCTAGTCTGTGGATTATGTGTGCTGTCTGTGGATTATGTGTGCTAGTCTGTGGATTATGTGTGCTAGTCTGTGGATTATGTGTGCTAGTCTGTGGATTATGTGTGCTGTCTGTGGATTATGTGTGCTAGTCTGTGGATTATGTGTGCTGTCTGTGGATTATGTGTGCTGTCAGTGGATTATGTGTGCTAGTCTGTGGATTATGTGTGCTAGTCTGTGTATTATGTGTGCTAGTCTGTGGATTATGTGTGCTAGTCTGTGGATTATGTGTGCTAGTCTGTGGATTATGTGTGCTGTCTGTGGATTATGTGTGCTGTCTGCGGATTATGTGTGCTAGTCTGTGGATTATGTGAACTAGTCTGTGGATTATGTGTGCTAGTCTGTGGATTATGTGAACTAGTCTGTGGATTATGTGTGCTAGTCTGTGTATTATGTGTGCTAGTCTGTGGATTATGTGAACTAGTCTGTGGACTATGTGTGCTAGTCTGTGGATTATGTGTGCTGTCTGTGGATTATGTGTGTGAGTCTGTGTATTATGTGTGCTAGTCTGTGGATTATGTGAACTAGTCTGTGGATTATGTGTGCTAGTCTGTGGTTTATGTGTGCTGTCTGTGGATTATGTGTGCTAGTCTGTGGATTATGTGTGCTGTCTGTGGATTATGTGTGCTAGTCTGTGTATTATGTGTGCTAGTCTGTGGATTATGTGTGCTAGTCTGTGGATTATGTGTGCTGTCTGTGGATTATGTGTGCTAGTCTGTGGATTATGTGTGCTCGTCTGTGTATTATGTGTGCTAGTTCTGTGTATTATGTGTGCTAGTCTGTGGATTATGTGAACTAGTCTGTGGATTATGTGTGCTAGTCTGTGGATTATGTGTGCTGTCTGTGGATTATGTGTGTGAGTCTGTGTATTATGTGTGCTAGTCTGTGGATTATGTGAACTAGTCTGTGGATTATGTGTGCTAGTCTGTGGATTATGTGTGCTGTCTGTGGATTATGTGTGCTAGTCTGTGTATTATGTGTGCTAGTCTGTGGATTATGTGAACTAGTCTGTGGATTATGTGTGCTAGTTCTGTGGTTTATGTGTGCTGTCTGTGGATTATGTGTGCGAGTTCTGTGGTTTATGAGTGCTGTCTGTGGATTATGTGTGCTAGTTCTGTGGTTTATGTGTGCTGTCTGTGGATTATGTGTGCGAGTTCTGTGTTTTATGAGTGCTGTCTGTGGATTATGTGTGCTAGTTCTGTGGTTTATGTGTGCTGTCTGTGGATTATGTGTGCTAGTTCTGTGGTTTATGAGTGCTGTCTGTGGATTATGTGTGCTAGTTCTGTGGTTTATGTGTGCTGTCTGTGGATTATGTGTGCGAGTTCTGTGGTTTATGAGTGCTGTCTGTGGATTATGTGTGCTAGTCTGTGTATTATGTGTGCTAGTCTGTGGATTATGTGAACTAGTCTGTGGATTATGTGTGCTTGTTCTGTGGTTTATGTGTGCTGTCTGTGGATTATGTGTGCTGTCTGTGTATTATGTGTGCTGTCTGTGTATTATGTGACTGTCAGTGGATTATGTGTGCTAGTCTGTGGATCATGTGTGCTAGTCTGTGGATCATGTGTGCTGTCTGTGTATTATGTGACTGTCAGTGGATTATGTGTGCTGTCAGTGGATTATGTGTGCTAGTCTGTGGATCATGTGTGCTAGTCTGTGGATTATGTGTGTTAGTCTGTGGGTTATGTATGCTAGTCTGTGGATTATGTGTGCTGTCTGTGGATTATGTGTGCTAGTCTGTGGATCATGTGTGCTGTCAGAGGATTATGTGTGCTGTCTGTGGATTATGTGTGCTTGTTCTGTGGTTTATGTGTGCTGTCAGAGGATTATGTGTGCTGTCTGTGGATTATGTGTGCTAGTTCTGTGGTTTATGTGTGCTGTCTGTGGATTATGTTTGCTGTCTGTGGATTATGTTTGCTGTCTGTGGATTATGTGTGCTAGTCTGTGGTTTATGTGTGCTGTCTGTGGATTATGTGTGCTGTCTGTGGATTATGTGTGCTGTCTGTGGTTTATGTGTGCTGTCTGTGGATTATGTGTGCTAGTTCTGTGGTTTATGTGTGCTGTCTGTGGATTATGTGTGCTAGTTCTGTGGATTATGTGTGCTGTCTGTGGATTATGTGTGCTGTCTGTGGATTATGTGTGCTGTCTGTGGATTATGTGTGCTGTCTGTGGATTATGTGTGCTGTCTGTGGTTTATGTGTGCTGTCTGTGGATTTTGTGTGCTAGTTCTGTGGATTATGTGTGCTAGTCTGTGGATTATGTGTGCTAGTTCTGTGGATTATGTGTGCTAGTTCTGTGGATTATGTGTGCTGTCTGTGGATTATGTGTGCTAGTCTGTGGATTATGTGTGCTGTCTGTGGATTATGTGTGCTGTCTGTGGATTATGTGTGCTGTCTGTGGATTATGTGTGCTAGTTCTGTGGATTATGTGTGCTAGTCTGTGGATTATGTGTGCTAGTTCTGTGGATTATGTGTGCTAGTTCTGTGGATTATGTGTGCTGTCTGTGGATTATGTGTGCTAGTTCTGTGGTTTATGTGTGCTGTCAGAGGATTATGTGTGCTGTCTGTGGATTATGTGTGCCAGTTCTGTGGTTTATGTGTGCTAGTCTGTGGATTATGTGTGCTGTCTGTGGATTATGTGTGCTGTCTGTGGATTATGTGTGCTAGTTCTGTGGATTATGTGTGCTAGTTCTGTGGATTATGTGTGCTGTCTGTGGATTATGTGTGCTGTCTGTGGATTATGTGTGCTAGTCTGTGGATTATGTGTGCTAGTTCTGTGGATTATGTGTGCTAGTTCTGTGGATTATGTGTGCTGTCTGTGGATTATGTGTGCTAGTTCTGTGGCTTATGTGTGCTGTCAGAGGATTATGTGTGCTGTCTGTGGATTATGTGAGCTAGTTCTGTGGTTTATGTGTGCTGTCTGTGGATTATGTGTGCTAGTTCTGTGGTTTATGTGTGCTAGTCTGTGGATTATGTGTGCTAGTTCTGTGGTTTATGTGTGCTGTCAGAGGATTATGTGTGCTGTCTGTGGATTATGTGTGCTGTCTGTGGATTATGTGACTGTCAGTGGATTATGTGTGCTAGTTCTGTGGTTTATGTGTGCTGTCAGTGGATTATGTGTGCTGTCTGTGGATTATGTGTGCTAGTTCTGTGGATTATGTGTGCTGTCTGTGGATTATGTGTGCTAGTTCTGTGGTTTATGTGTGCTAGTCTGTGGATTATGTGTGCTAGTTCTGTGGTTTATGTGTGCTGTCAGAGGATTATGTGTGCTGTCTGTGGATTATGTGACTGTCAGTGGATTATTTGTGCTGTCTGTGGATTATGTGTGCTAGTTCTGTGGTTTATGTGTGCTAGTTCTGTGGTTTATGTGTGCTGTCAGAGGATTATGTATGCTGTCTGTGGATTATGTGTGCTGTCTGTGGAGTATGTGTGCTAGTTCTGTGGATTATGTGTGCTGTCAGAGGATTATGTGTGCTGTCTGTGGATTATGTGTGCTGTCTGTGGATTATGTGACTGTCAGTGGATTATGTGTGCTGTCTGTGGATTATGTGTGCTAGTTCTGTGGTTTATGTGTGCTAGTCTGTGGATTATGTGTGCTGTCTGTGGATTATGTGTGCTAGTTCTGTGGATTATGTGTGCCAGTTCTGTGGATTATGTGTGCTAGTCTTTGGATTATGTGTGCTAGTCTGTGGATTATGTGTGCTAGTTCTGTGGATTATGTGTGCAAGTCTGTGGATTATGTGTGCTAGTCTGTGGATTATCTGTGCTAGCTCTGTGGATTATGTGTGCTAGTTCTTTGGATTATGTGTGCTAGTCTGTGGATTACGTGTGCTAGTTCTGTGGATTATGTGTGCTAGTCTGTGGATTATGTGTGCTTGTTCTGTGGATTATGTGTGCTAGTCTGTGGATTATGTGTGCTAGTTCTGTGGTTTATGTGTGCAGTCTGTGGATTATGTGTGCTAGTTCTGTGGTTTATGTGTGCTGTCTGTGGATTATGTGTGCTAGTTCTGTGGTTTATGTGTGCTGTCAGAGGATTATGTGTGCTAGTTCTGTGGATTATGTGTGCTAGTTCTGTGGTTTATGTGTGCTGTCAGTGGATTATGTGTGCTAGTTCTGTGGTTTATGTGTGCTGTCTGTGGATTATGTGTGCTAGTTCTGTGGTTTATGTGTGCTGTCTGTGGATTATGTGTGCTGTCTGTGGATTATGTGTGCTGTCTGTGGATTATGTGTGCTGTCTGTGGTTTATGTGTGCTGTCTGTGGATTATGTGTGCTAGTTCTGTGGTTTATGTGTGCTGTCTGTGGATTATGTGTGCTGTCTGTGGATTATGTGTGCTGTCTGTGGTTTATGTGTGCTGTCTGTGGATTATGTGTGCTAGTTCTGTGGTTTATGTGTGCTAGTTCTGTGGATTATGTGTGCTGTCTGTGGATTATGTGTGCTAGTTCTGTGGTTTATGTGTGCTGTCAGAGGATTATGTGTGCTGTCTGTGGATTATGTGTGCTAGTTCTGTGGTTTATGTGTGCTGTCTGTGGATTATGTGTGCTGTCTGTGGATTATGTGTGCTGTCTGTGGATTATGTGTGCTAGTTCTGTGGATTATGTGTGCTAGTCTGTGGATTATGTGTGCTAGTTCTGTGGATTATGTGTGCTAGTTCTGTGGATTATGTGTGCTGTCTGTGGATTATGTGTGCTAGTCTGTGGATTATGCATGCTGTCTGTGGATTATGTGTGCTGTCTGTGGATTATGTGTGCTAGTTCTGTGGATTATGTGTGCTAGTCTGTGGATTATGTGTGCTAGTTCTGTGGATTATGTGTGCTAGTTCTGTGGATTATGTGTGCTGTCTGTGGATTATGTGTGCTAGTTCTGTGGCTTATGTGTGCTGTCAGAGGATTATGTGTGCTGTCTGTGGATTATGTGTGCTAGTTCTGTGGTTTATGTGTGCTGTCTGTGGATTATGTGTGCTAGTTCTGTGGCTTATGTGTGCTGTCAGAGGATTATGTGTGCTGTCAGTAGATTATGTGTGCTAGTTCTGTGGCTTATGTGTGCTGTCTGTGGATTATGTGTGCTAGTTCTGTGGTTTATGTGTGCTAGTCTGTGGATTATGTGTGCTAGTTCTGTGGTTTATGTGTGCTGTCAGAGGATTATGTGTGCTGTCTGTGGATTATGTGTGCTAGTTCTGTGGTTTATGTGTGCTAGTCTGTGGATTATGTGTGCTGTCTGTGGATAATGTGACTGTCAGTGGATTATGTGTGCTAGTTCTGTGGCTTATGTGTGCTGTCAGTGGATTATGTGTGCTGTCTGTGGATTATGTGTGCTAGTTCTGTGGATTATGTGTGCTGTCTGTGGATTATGTGTGCTAGTTCTGTGGTTTATGTGTGCTGTCAGTGGATTATGTGTGCTGTCTGTGGATTATGTGTGCTAGTTCTGTGGTTTATGTGTGCTAGTCTGTGGATTATGTGTGCTAGTTCTGTGGTTTATGTGTGCTGTCAGAGGATTATGTGTGCTGTCTGTGGATTATGTGTGCTAGTTCTGTGGTTTATGTGTGCTAGTCTGTGGATTATGTGTGCTGTCTGTGGATTATGTGACTGTCAGTGGATTATGTGTGCTAGTTCTGTGGCTTATGTATGCTGTCAGTGGATTATGTGTGCTGTCTGTGGATTATGTGTGCTAGTTCTGTGGATTATGTGTGCTGTCTGTGGATTATGTGTGCTAGTTCTGTGGTTTATGTGTGCTAGTCTGTGGATTATGTGTGCTAGTTCTGTGGTTTATGTGTGCTGTCAGAGGATTATGTGTGCTGTCTGTGGATTATGTGACTGTCAGTGGATTATGTGTGCTGTCTGTGGATTATGTGTGCTGTCTGTGGATTATGTGTGCTAGTTCTGTGGATTATGTGTGCTGTCAGAGGATTATGTGTGCTGTCTGTGGATTATGTGTGCTGTCTGTGGATTATGTGACTGTCAGTGGATTATGTGTGCTGTCTGTGGATTATGTGTGCTGTCTGTGGATTATGTGTGCTAGTTCTGTGGTTTATGTGTGCTAGTCTGTGGATTATGTGTGCTGTCTGTGGATTATGTGTGCTAGTTCTGTGGATTATGTGTGCTAGTCAGTGGATTATGTGTGCTGTCTGTGGATTATGTGTGCTGTCTGTGGATTATGTGTGCTAGTTCTGTGGTTTATGTGTGCTAGTCTGTGGATTATGTGTGCTGTCTGTGGATTATGTGTGCTAGTCTGTGGATTATGTGTGCTAGTTCTGTGGTTTATGTGTGCTAGTCTGTGGATTATGTGTGCTGTCTGTGGATTATGTGTGCTAGTTCTGTGGATTATGTGTGCTGTCTGTGGATTATGTGTGCTAGTTCTGTGGATTATGTGTGCTAGTTCTGTGGATTATGTGTGCCAGTTCTGTGGATTATGTGTGCTAGTCTTTGGATTATGTGTGCTAGTCTGTGGATTATGTGTGCTAGTTCTGTGGATTATGTGTGCTAGTCTTTGGATTATGTGTGCTAGTCTGTGGATTATGTGTGCTAGTTCTGTGGATTATGTGTGCAAGTCTGTGGATTATGTGTGCTAGTCTGTGGATTATCTGTGCTAGCTCTGTGGATTATGTGTGCTAGTTCTTTGGATTATGTGTGCTAGTCTGTGGATTATGTGTGCTAGTTCTGTGGATTATGTGTGCTGTCAGAGGATTATGTGTGCTGTCTGTGGATTATGTGTGCTAGTCTGTGGATTATGTGTGCTAGTTCTGTGGATTATGTGTGCTGTCAGAGGATTATGTGTGCTGTCTGTGGATTATGTGTGCTGTCTGTGGATTATGTGACTGTCAGTGGATTATGTGTGCTGTCTGTGGATTATGTGTGCTGTCTGTGGATTATGTGTGCTAGTTCTGTGGTTTATGTGTGCTAGTTCTGTGGATTATGTGTGCTAGTCTTTGGATTATGTGTGCTAGTCTGTGGATTATGTGTGCTAGTTCTGTGGATTATGTGTGCTAGTCTTTGGATTATGTGTGCTAGTCTGTGGATTATGTGTGCTAGTCTGTGGATTACGTGTGCTAGTTCTGTGTATTATGTGTGCTGTCTGTGTATTATGTGTGCTGTCTGTGTATTATGTGTGCTCGTCTAAGGATTATGTGTGCTGTCTTTGGATTATGTGTGCTGTCTTTGAATTATGTGTGCTAGTCTGTGGATTATGTGTGCTGTCTGTGTATTATGTGTGCTGTCTGTGTATTATGTGTTTTCGTCTAAGGATTATGTGTGCTGACTTTGGATTATGTGTGCTGTCTTTGGATTATGTGTGCTAGTCTGTGTATTATGTGTGCTGTCTGTGTATTATGTGTGCTCGTCTAAGGATTATGTGTGCTGTCTTTGGATTATGTGTGCTGTCTGTGGATTATGTGTGCTAGTCTGTGGATTATGTGTGCTAGTCTGTGCATTATGTGTGCTAGTCTGTGGATTATGTGTGCTAGTCTGAGGATTATGTGTGCTGTCTGTGTATTATGTGTGCTGTCTGTGTATTATGTGTGCTAGCCTGTGGATTATGTGTGCTAGTCTGTGGATTATGTGTGCTAGTCTGAGGATTATGTGTGCTGTCTTTGGATTATGTGTGCTAGTCTGTGGATTATGTGTGCTGTCTGTGTATTATGTGTGCTGTCTGTGGATTATGTGTGCTAGTCTGTGGATTATGTGTGCTAGTCTGAGGATTATGTGTGCTGTCTTTGGATTATGTGTGCTAGTCTGTGGATTATGTGTGCGAGTCTGAGGATTATGTGTGCTGTCTTTGGATTATGTGTGCTAGTCTGTGGATTATGTGTGCTGTCTGTGTATTATGTGTGCTGTCTGTGGATTATGTGTGCTAGTCTGTGGATTATGTGTGCTCGTCTGTGGATTATGTGTGCTGTCTTTGGATTATGTGTGCTAGTCTGTGGATTATGTGTGCTGTCTGTGTATTATGTGTGCTAGTCTGTGGATTATGTGTGCTAGTCTGAGGATTATGTGTGCTAGTCTGTGGATTATGTGTGCTGTCTGTGGATTATGTGTGCTGTCTGTGGATTATGTGCGCTAGTCTGTGGATTATGTGTTCTGTCTGTGTATTATGTGTGCTAGTCTGTGGATTATGTGTGCTGTCTGTGTATTATGTGTGCTGTCTGTGTATTATGTGTGCTGTCTGTGTATTATGTTTGCTGTCTTTGGATTATGTGTGCTGTCTGTGTATTATGTTTGCTGTCTTTGGATTATGTTTGCTGTCTTTGGATTATGTGTGCTGTCTGTGTATTATGTGTGCTGTCTGTGTATTATGTGTGCTAGTCTGTGGATTATGTGTGCTAGTCTGTGTATTATGTGTGCTGTCTGTGTATTATGTTTGCTGTCTTTGGATTATGTGTGCTGTCTGTGTATTATGTGTGCTGTCTGTGTATTATGTTTGCTGTCTTTGGATTATGTGTGCTAGTCTGTGTATTATGTGTGCTGTCTGTGTATTATGTGTGCTGTCTGTGTATTATGTTTGCTGTCTTTGGATTATGTGTGCTGTCTGTGTATTATGTTTGCTGTCTTTGGATTATGTGTGCTGTCTGTGTATTATGTTTGCTGTCTTTGGATCATGTTTGCTGTTATTGGATTATGTGTGCTGTCTGTGTATTATGTGTGCTGTCTTTGGATTATGTGTGCTAGTCTGTGGATTATGTGTGCTAGTCTGTGGATTATGTGTGCTGTCTGTGTATTATGTGTGCTGTCTGTGGATTATGTGTGCTGTCTGTGTATTATGTGTGCTGTCTGTGTATTATGTGTGCTCGTCTAAGGATTATGTGTGCTGTCTTTGGATTATGTGTGCTGTCTTTGAATTATGTGTGCTAGTCTGTGGATTATGTGTGCTAGTCTGTGGATTATGTGTGCTGTCTGTGTATTATGTGTGCTGTCTGTGGATTATGTGTGCTGTCTGTGTATTATGTGTGCTGTCTGTGTATTAGGTGTGCTCGTCTAAGGATTATGTGTGCTGTCTTTGGATTATGTGTGCTGTCTTTGAATTATGTGTGCTAGTCTGTGGATTATGTGTGCTAGTCTGTGGATTATGTGTGCTGTCTTTGGATTATGTGTGCTAGTCTGTGGATTATGTGTGCTGTCTGTGTATTATGTGTGCTGTCTGTGTATTATGTGTTTTCGTCTAAGGATTATGTGTGCTGACTTTGGATTATGTGTGCTGTCTTTGGATTATGTGTGCTAGTCTGTGTATTATGTGTGCTGTCTGTGTATTATGTGTGCTCGTCTAAGGATTATGTGTGCTGACTTTGGATTATGTGTGCTGTCTGTGGATTATGTGTGCTGTTTTTGGATTATGTGTGCTAGTCTGTGTATTATGTTTGCTGTCAGTGGATTATGTGTGCTGTCTTTGGATTATGTGTGCTAGTCTGTGGATTATGTGTGCTGTCTGTGTATTATGTGTGCTGTCTGTGGATTATGTGTGCTAGTCTGTGGATTATGTGTGCTAGTCTGTGGATTATGTGTGCTAGTCTGAGGATTATGTGTGCTGTCTTTGGATTATGTGTGCTAGTCTGAGGATTATGTGTGCTAGTCTGTGGATTATGTGTGCTGTCTGTGGATTATGTGTGCTAGTCTGTGGATTATGTGTGCTGTCTGTGGATTATGTGTGCTAGTCTGTGGATTATGTGTTCTGTCTGTGTATTATGTGTGCTAGTCTGTGGATTATGTGTGCTGTCTGTGTATTATGTGTGCTGTCTGTGTATTATGTGTGCTAGTCTGTGGATTATGTGTGCTAGTCTGAGGATTATGTGTGCTGTTTTTGGATTATGTGTGCTCCTCTAAGGATTATGTGTGCTGTTTTTGGATTATGTGTGCTGTCTGTGGATTATGTGTGCTGACTGTGGATTATGTGTGCTAGTCTGTGGATTATGTGTGCTGTCTGTGGATTATGTGTGCTAGTCTGTGGATTATGTGTGCTATTCTGTGGATTATGTGTGCTGTCTGTGGATTATGTGTGCTAGTCTGAGGATTATGTGTGCTGTCTGTGGATTATGTGTGCTGTCTGTGTATTATGTGTGCTAGTCTGTGGATTATGTGTGCTAGTCTGTGGATTATGTGTGCTGTCTGTGGATTATGTGTGCTAGTCTGAGGATTATGTGTGCTGTCTGTGGATTATGTGAGCTGTCTGTGTATTATGTGTGCTAGTCTGTGTATTATGTGTGCTGTCTGTGTATTATGTGTGCTCCTCTAAGGATTATGTGTGCTGTCTTTGGATTATGTGTGCTGTCTGTGGATTATGTGTGCTCTCTGTGGATTATGTGTGCTAGTCTGTGGATTATGTGTGCTGTCTGTGGATTATGTGTGCTAGTCTGAGGATTATGTGTGCTGTCTGTGGATTATGTGTGCTGTCTGTGTATTATGTGTGCTAGCCTGTGGATTATGTTTGCTAGTCTGTGGATTATGTGTGCTGTCTGTGTATTATGTGTGCTGTCTGTGTATTATGTGTGCTAGCCTGTGGATTATGTGTGCTAGTCTGAGGATTATGTGTGCTGTCTTTGTATTATGTGTGCTAGTCTGTGGATTATGTGTGCTAGTCTGAGGATTATGTGTGCTGTCTTTGGATTATGTGTGCTAGTCTGTGGATTATGTGTGCTAGTCTGTGGATTATGTTTGCTGTCTGTGGATTATGTGTGCTGTCTGTGTATTATGTGTGCTGTCTGTGTATTATGTGTGCTAGCCTGTGGATTATGTGTGCTAGTCTGAGGATTATGTGTGCTAGTCTGAGGATTATGTGTGCTGTCTTTGTATTATGTGTGCTAGTCTGTGGATTATGTGTGCTAGTCTGAGGATTATGTGTGCTGTCTTTGGATTATGTGTGCTAGTCTGAGGATTATGTGTGCTGTCTTTGGATTATGTGTGCTAGTCTGTGTATTATGTTTGCTGTCAGTGGATTATGTGTGCTGTCTTTGGATTATGTGTGCTAGTCTGTGGATTATGTGTGCTGTCTGTGTATTATGTGTGCTGTCTGTGGATTATGTGTGCTAGTCTGTGGATTATGTGTGCTAGTCTGTGGATTATGTGTGCTAGTCTGAGGATTATGTGTGCTGTCTTTGGATTATGTGTGCTAGTCTGAGGATTATGTGTGCTAGTCTGTGGATTATGTGTGCTGTCTGTGGATTATGTGTGCTAGTCTGTGGATTATGTGTGCTGTCTGTGGATAATGTGTGCTAGTCTGTGGATTATGTGTTCTGTCTGTGTATTATGTGTGCTAGTCTGTGGATTATGTGTGCTGTCTGTGTATTATGTGTGCTGTCTGTGTATTATGTGTGCTAGTCTGTGGATTATGTGTGCTAGTCTGAGGATTATGTGTGCTGTCTGTGGATTATGTGTGCTGTCTGTGGATTATGTGTGCTAGTCTGAGGATTATGTGTGCTGTCTGTGTATTATGTGTGCTGTCTTTGGATTATGTGTGCTCCTCTAAGGATTATGTGTGCTGTCTTTGGATTATGTGTGCTGTCTGTGGATTATGTGTGCTGTCTGTGGATTATGTGTGCTAGTCTGTGGATTATGTGTGCTGTCTGTGGATTATGTGTGCTAGTCTGAGGATTATGTGTGCTGTCTGTGGATTATGTGTGCTGTCTGTGTATTATGTGTGCTAGTTCTTTGGATTATGTGTGCTAGTCTGTGGATTATGTGTGCTGTCTGTGGATTATGTGTGCTAGTCTGAGGATTATGTGAGCTGTCTGTGTATTATGTGTGCTAGTCTGTGGATTATGTGTGCTAGTCTGTGGATTATGTGTGCTGTCTGTGGATTATGTGTGCTAGTCTGAGGATTATGTGTGCTGTCTGTGGATTATGTGTGCTAGTCTGAGGATTATGTGTGCTGTCTGTGGATTATGTGAGCTGTCTGTGTATTATGTGTGCTAGTCTGTGTATTATGTGTGCTGTCTGTGTATTATGTGTGCTCCTCTAAGGATTATGTGTGCTGTCTTTGGATTATGTGTGCTGTCTGTGGATTATGTGTGCTGTCTGTGGATTATGTGTGCTAGTCTGTGGATTATGTGTGCTGTCTGTGGATTATGTGTGCTAGTCTGAGGATTATGTGTGCTGTCTGTGGATTATGTGTGCTGTCTGTGTATTATGTGTGCTAGTCTGTGTATTATGTGTGCTGTCTGTGTATTATGTGTGCTCGTCTAAGGATTATGTGTGCTGTCTTTGGATTATGTGTGCTGTCTGTGTATTATGTGTGCTCGTCTAAGGATTATGTGTGCTGTCTTTGGATTATGTGTGCTAGTCTGTGGATTATGTGTGCTGTCTGTGGATTATGTGTGCTGTCTGTGTATTATGTGTGCTAGTCTGTGGATTATGTGTGCTGTCTGTGTATTATGTGTGCTGTCTGTGTATTATGTGTGCTAGTCTGTGGATTATGTGTGCTGTCAGTGGATTATGTGTGCTGTCAGTGGATTATGTGTGCTGTCTGTGGATTTTGTGTGCTGTCTGTGTATTATGTGTGCTGTCAGTGGATTATGTGTGCTGTCAGTGGATTATGTCTGCTGTCTGTAGATTCTGTGTGCTAGTCTCTGGATTATGTGTGCTGTCTTTGGATTGTGGGCTGCATTTTTCCAGCAGCGAGCTTCAAAAATGTCAGGGCACACCTGCATGAATTACTCCGTGGAGCACCGCGATATTTCACGCAGCGGCTCATTTACATGGCTGAGATGGCCGGCTGGCCCCCCCACCCCTGATGATGTACACTGGGCGGGTGCTCCTTCCCCGGCAACGGTGTGCGGCACCACTGCGCAGTTGCCACTGCCATTTTTAAAGGGCTTCAAGCCCTTGCTTGAATTTTTAAAGTGCAATTTTTAAAGTTATAGACATGTTAAAATTAAAGTGAAACATTTAATTAAAGATTCAAGCCCCTTCAATGACTAAACAATTTGTTAATTGCCCTCTCCCCCCAAAATCCTACCTTGTGATCCCGACCTTCCCCCCAAAGTTTATAACCTTTTACCTTCAACCTCTTCCCACCATCCCCTCCACCAATCGCAATAGTTTTCCCTGCTCCCCACCACCTTGAAAACCTACCTCCTCCTCCCTCCTAACCAGTGTTCCACCTTAGATCTCTAAACGGAGATCCGACGGCAAGGAATTCCGGCAACCGACTGGAATAATATATTTACATTTTGAGACCGCCACTGAGAGGTGGGAGAAGCTGCCTCGAGGCATCGCCGCTGCCCATAATATGGCGTCCATTGAGGCCCGCGGCGGGTCTCTCCGGAGGTATTTTCCGAGCCCCCTGCCACGACCTCCAACATCGGCAGCCAGTAAAATTCAGCCCTCTGTGTGGCTGCTTGTCTCTGGAGAGACTGTGGACTGGATTTTAACTTGTTAATGTGCTGGCAGTGGGTCAGCTCTGTCGGGGATGGGGAACCCGAATGAATGAATTTGTCAGGGGCTTTTTAACACAGCCACTCGTTTGCAGGTGATTTCTTGGTTTCCTGATCAATTAGTGCAAACGGGCATGATGACGATCTGCATGAGTCAATTTCAGCTAAAATATTTAAAGGGATCCTGCTAGAATGAAACTTGAAGGATTTCCAGGTTTTTCAACAGAGCAAGAAAGTGCAGCAATGGACTCACAGCATTTCAAGGTAGCACCTCACTGCACTGCTGCCTCTCTCAGGCTGATGCTTCAGTTATAAGAGTTCGCAGGGAAATACTCTTCCCTGGTGACAAGAGGCAGAAGTTTGCCACAGAGAACAGGAAGGAATGGTTGGAAATCGCTGAGGTGGTGCGCAGCAGGAGAGTGGTGCCATGCTCCTGAATACAGTGCCAGAGAGATTTACTGATCTAATCAGATCTGGAAAAGTGTGTGACCTAGCACATGTAAGTATATCCTGATGTGCATCCAACCCCAACAGTCCTCACTCTGCTTTCCCACATCTACTCCTGCACATCACTCCACATACCAGCTTACCTTGCACGTGCACCCATCCCTCTGTCTAAACACCTCTGCAATTCCCCATCTGACCATCCACCACTGACACTCAATCTCATCTTTATACAATGTCACCAGTATCCCTCACTGTGACCCTCCACAAATGTTACTCATCCATCCACTCAACACACACCATTACTCTCACTCATCAGTCTTTTATTTCCCTCCTTGCAGTAGAAGGAGCGCATGGGACATCCGGGAGAGACAGAAAACCAGAGGTAGCCCTCCAGTGATCTCCAAAGTAACTCCAGCAGAGGAGGATGTACCAGAGATAAGTCATGTCTCATTGTGCCTGGCCAGGGGAGATGTGGCTCTCCCAGCTGTCTGGTGACAGCCACATGATAGACAACACTAACTCACGCTGACTTGATGTCAGCAGTCACTGAAAGATGTTTTGTGCACAATGATGACTTAGCACCCTCTTACCTTGATAGTTCTAATTCATGTCTTTTACCTCCCACAGGCACTTCAAATGTCCCAGAGGAGTCGGTGCAGGAGGAGGATGAAGATTCCTCAGAGGAGGTCACTCACTCTGAGGATACACCATCACAGGACTCATGCACACGGTCCACCAGTTCAGATACACACACCTCAATGGGACCTCCAAGACAGGTAGCTGGGTTATCACATGGTGTCTCACACAGCCACAATCTGTATAAATGATTTGGATGTGGGGACAAAATGTAATATTTACAAAATGAGGTGGAATGTAAGTTGTGAGAAGGATGCAAGGCGACTTCAAGGGGACCTGGACAGCCTAAGTGATTGGGCAAGAATACGGCAGATGGAATATAATGTGAAAAAAATGTGAAATGATCCACTTTGGTCGAAAAACAGAAAGGCAGAGTATTTCTTAAATGGTGAGAGGTTGGGAAGTGTTCATGTCCAAAGGGACCTGGATGTCCTTGTTCATGAGTCACTGAAAGTTAGCGTGCAGTTGCAGCAAACAATTAAGAAGGCAAATGGTATTGCAAGGGGTTTTGAGTACAAAGTAAAGAAGTCTTGCTGTAATTGTATAGAGCCTTGGTGAGACTGCACCGGGAGTATTATGCACAGTTTTGGTCTCCTTACCTAAGGGAGAATATATTTGCCACGGAGGGAGTGCAAAGGAGGTTCACCAAACTAATCCCTAGGATGGCAGGATTGTCTTATGAGGAGAGATTGCAGAAACTGGGCCTGTATTCTTTAGAGTTTCAAAGAATGAGAGGTGATCTTACAGGGCATGACAAGGTGGATGTAGATAGGATGTTTCCCCTGGCTCGTGAGTATAGAACCAGAGGACACAGGCTCAGAATAAGGGGTAGGCCATGTAAGACTGAGATGAGGAGGAATTTCTTCACTCAGAGGGTGGTGAATCGTTGAAATTCTCTACCCAGAGGGCTGTGGAAGTTCGTTCATTGAACATGTTCAAGACAGAAATTGATAGATTTCTGAATACTAGTAACATCAAGTGATATGTGGATAGTGCGGGAAAGTGGTGTGGAGGTAGATGATCAGCCATGATCTAATTGAATGGTGGAGCAGGCTCGATGGGTTGAATGACCTCGTCCTGCTCCTATGTTCCTACATCACAAGTGAGCAAGAGCGGGTGGTGGAGACAGGAAAAGAAGTGGAGAGTTCCCGTTGGAGGACGTTCCAAGATCTGTTTATCTGGACACAGAAGCTGAACCTCAGGGGCTGTCAAGGTACAGGATAATTCTGGAGTAGCAGCAAAAAATATGTGAGGTGCTGTCAGCCTTTCCAGCTGCACCCTTGGAGGGAGATTGGAGAGGTCAGTCTCTAACATGGGCACAATGATGTTGCAGGTCTTCACACTGATGTCTACATCGATGGAAAGAGTGGCCATCTGCATGCAGCATCAGGCATAACAGGCAACCTAGTGCATGCTGATCCTCACCAATGGCCTGCACACTCCAAATACCACGTGAAACAGAATTACAGAGACGTGCATAAACCATAAAGTGGCGATAATGGGGTCTTCAATTATCCTAATATAGACTGAGATAGTAATAATATAAAGGACATAGCGGGGAAAGAGTTTTAAAAGTTCAGGAAAAATGTTCTTGATCAGTATATTTCGAGCCCAATGAGGAAGGAGGCATTGCTGGATCTTGTTCTGGAGAATGAGGTGGGTCAAGTGGATCATGTATCAGTTGGGGAACTTTTAGGGAACAGTGATCATAGTATCATAAGGTTTAGGTGGGCTATGTAAAAGGAGAAGGAGCGATCTAGAGTGAAAATACGAAAGTGAAGGAGGGCCAATTTCAGTGGGGTGAGAACAGATCTGACCCAGATAAACTGGAATCAAACATTGGCCACCAAAACTGTACCGGAATAATGGGCTGCCTTTAAAGAGGAGATAATGCAGGTACAGTCAAGGTGCATTCCCACGAGGGGGAAAAGGATGACGGGAGAGATAGCGAATAAGATGAAGCAGCAAAAGGGTGCATATCACAGATGTCAGTTGGATAATACAAGTGAGAACAGGCTGAATGCAGAAAGTGGTCCTAAAGGAAGAGTGCTAAATTGGGGGAAGGCCAACTATACCAAAATTCGGCAGGAGCTGGGGAATGTAGATTGGGAGCAGCTGTTTGAAGGTAAATCCACATTTGATATGTGGGAGGCTTTTAAAGAGAGGTTGATTAGCGTGCAGGAGAGACATGTTCCTGTGAAAATGAGGGGTAGAAATGGCAAGATTAGGGAACCATGGATGCCAGGTGAAATTGTGAGACTAGCTAAGAGGAAAAAGGAAGCATACATAAGGTCTAGGCGGCTGAAGAAAGACGAAGCTTTGAAAGAATATCGGGATTGTAGGCGCAATCTGAAATGAGGAATTAAGAGGGCTAAAAGGTGTCATGAAATATCTTTAGCAAACAGGGTTAAGGAAAATCCCAAAGCCTTTTATTCATATATAAGGAGCAAGAGGGTAACTGGAGAAAGGATTGGCCCACTCAAGGACAAAGGAGGAAAGTTATGCGTGGAGTCAGAGAAAATGGGTGAGATTCTAAATGAGTACTTTGCATCGGTATTCACCGAGGAGAGGGACATGACGGATGTTGAGGTTAGGGACAGATGTTTGATTACTCTAGGTCAAGTCGGCATAAGGAGGGAGGAAGTGTTGGGTATTCTAAAAGGCATTAAGGTCCGGATGGGATCTATCCCAGGTTACTGTGGGAAGCGAGAGAGGAAATAGTTGGGGCCTTAACAGATATCTTTGCAACATCCTTAAACACGGGTGAGGTCCCGGAGGACTGGAGAATTGCTCATGTTGTCCCCTTGTTTAAGAAGGGTAGCAGGGATAATCCAGGTAATTATAGACCGGCGAGCCTGACGTCAGTGGCAGGGAAGCTGCTGGAGAAGATACTGAGGGATAGGATCTATTCCCATCTGGAAGAAAATGGGCTTATCAGTGATAGGCAACATGGTTTTGTGCAGGGAAGGTCATGTCTTACCAACTTAATAGAATTCTTTGAGGAAGTCACAAAGTTGATTGATGAGGGAAGGGCTGTAGATGTCGTATACATGGACTTCAGTAAGGCATTTGATAAGGTTCCCCATGGTAGGCTGATGGAGAAAGTGAAGGCGCATGGGGTCCAAGGTGCACTAGCTAGATGGATAAAGAACTGGCTGGGCAACAGGAGACAGAGGGTAGCAGTGGATGGGAGTTTCTCAAAATGGAGACGTGTGACCAGTGGTGTTCCACAGGGATCCGTGCTGGGACCACTGTTGTTTGTGATATACATAAATGATTTGGAGGAAAGTATAGGTGGTCTGATTAGCAAGTTTGCAGACGACACTAAGATTGGTGGAGTAGCAGATAGTGAAGGGGACTGTCAGAGAATACAGCAGAATATAGATAGACTGGAGAGTTGGGCAGAGAAATGGCAGATGGAGTTCAATCAGGGCAAATGCGAGGTGATGCATTTTGGAAGATCCAATTCAAGAGTGAACTATACAGTAAATGGAAAAGTCCTGGGGAAAATTGATGTACAGAGAGATTTGGGTGTTCAGGTCCATTGTTCCCTGAAGGTGGCAACGCAGGTCAATAGAGTGGTCAAGAAGGCAGACGGCATGCTTTCCTTCATCGTACGGGGTATTGAGTACAAGAGTTGGCAGGTCATGTTACAGTTGTATAGGACTTTGGTTCGGCCACATTTGGAATACTGCGTGCAGTTCTGGTTGCCACATTACCAAAAGGATGTGGATGCTTTGGAGAGGGTGCAGAGGAGGTTCACCAGGATGTTGCCTGGTATGGAGGGCGCTAGCTATGAAGAGAGGTTGAGTAGATTAGGATTATTTTCATTAGAAAGACGGAGGTTGAGGGGGGACCTGATTGAGGTGTACAAAATCATGAGAGGTATAGACAGGGTGGATAGCAAGAAGCCTTTTCCCAGAGTGGGGGATTCAATTACTAGGGGTCACGAGTTCAAAGTGAAAGGGGAAAAGTTTAGGGGGGATATGCGTGGAAAGTTCTTTACGCAGAGGGTGGTGGGTGCATGGAATGCATTGCCAGCGGAGGTGGTAGACGCGGGCATGATAGCGTCTTTTAAGATGTATCTAGACAGATACATGAATGGGCAGGAAGTAAAGAGATACAGACCCTTCGAAAATAGGCGACAGGTTTAGATAGAGGATTTGGATGGGCGTAGGCTTGGCGGGCCGAAGGGCCTGTTCCTGTGCTGTAATTTTCTTTGTTCTTTGTTCAGACAGGAAATAAAAACGGAAATAAGAGAAACCAAGAGAGAGTATGAGAAGATACTGGCAGTTAACATAAAAGGGAATCTAAAAGTCTTCTATAGGGATATATATAGTAAAAAGGTAGTAAAATGAGGTGGGACCGTTTAGGGGCCCAAAAGAGGATCTATGTATCGACGTAGAGGGTATAGCTGACGTACTAAATGAGTTCTTTACATCTGCCTTTACCAAGAAAGAAGATGCTGCCAAAATCATAGTGAAAGAGGAGGTAGTTGAGATGCTCGAAGGGGTAAAAGTTGATCAAGAGGAGGTATTAGAATGGCTGGCTGTACTTAAAATTGATGTCACCAGGACCAGGTGAAATACATCCATGGATACTGAGGGAAGTAAGGGAGGAAATTGTGGAGGCACTGGCCATAATCTTCCAATCCTCTTTAGGTACAGGAGTGGTGCCAGAGAACTGGAGATTTACAAATGTTACACCCTTGTTCAAAAAAGTGTGTAAAGATAAACTACAGTTACTTGTACATGAATTACAAAAAAGTTAGCATGCAGGGACAGTAAGTTAGTAGGAAGGCAAATGGAATGGTGGCCTTTATTGCAAGGGGATGGAGTATAAAAGTAGGGAAGTCTTGCTACAACTGTACAGGGAATTGGTGAGACCACATCTCGAGTACTTTGTACAGTTTTGGTCTCCTTATTTAAGGAGATATATATTTGCTTTGGAGGTAGTCAACAGAAGGTTCACTAGGTTGGTTCCTTGGATGAAGGGGTTTCCTTATGAGGAAAGGTTGAGCAGGTTGGGCCTATACTCATTAGAGTTTAGAATAATGAGAGGCGATCTTATTGAAACATATAAGATTCTGAGGGGCTTGAAAGAGTAAATGCTGGGAGGATGGTTCCCCTCATGGGGGAATCTAGAATTAGAGGGCACAATTTCAAAATAAGGGATCTCCCATTAAGATGGAGATGAGGAGGAATTTCTTCTCTTTTGAATTCTCTACCCCTGAGAGCAGTGAAGGCTGGATCATTGAATATATTCAAGGCTGAGCTAGACAGGTTTTTGATCTACCAGGGAGTAAAGGGTCATTGGGGCGGCGGGGCGGGGGTGGTGGCAGGCAGGAAAGTGGAGTTAAGGCCACAATCAGATCAGCCATGATCTTCTTGAATGGCAGCAGAGCAGGTCTGAGGGGCCAAATGGCCTACTCTTGCTCTTATTTCTTATGTTCTTATGTTCTTCAGTAGGACAGACTATTTAAGCTTCGTGTTGGAAATGATAATCCCGACAGAATTAGCAGTCACTTGGACAAGTGTTGATTCATTAAGAAAAGACAGCACATGCTTGTTAAAGGCAAAATATGTTTAACTAACTTGATTAAGTTTTTTGATGAGGTAACAGAGAGGGTTGATGAGGGTAATGCAGTTAGTGTGGTGTACATGGACTTCCAAAAGGCATTTGATAAATTCCCACAGAATAGGCTTGTCAGCAAAGTTGAAGCCAATGGAATTAAAGGGACAGTGGCAGCATGGATACGAAGTTGACTGAGTGACAGGAAACAGAGAGTAGTGGTGAATGGTTGATTTTTGGACTGATGGAAGGTATACATGGGGTTTCCCAGGGATGGTACAGGGATCACTACTTTTCTTGATCTATATTCATGACCTAGATTTTGGTGTACAGGGCAAATTTCAAAATTTGCAGATGCCACAAAACTTAGAACTATTGTGAAGTGTGAGGATGCACTGAATAGACTTGAAGACGACATAGACAGGCTGGTGGAATGGGCGGATGAGATTTAACGCAGAGAAGTGTGAAGTGATACATGTTGGAAGGAAGAATGAGGAGAGGCAATATAATTTAAAGGGTGCAGTTCTGAAGTCGGTGTAGGAACAGAGAGACTGGCGGTTATATGTGCACAAATTGTTGAAGGTGGCAGGGCAGGTTGAGAAAGTGGTGAATAAAGCATATGGGATCCTGGGCTTTATAAATAGAGGCATAGCGTACAAAGGCAAAGAAGTTATGGTGAACCTTTACAAAACACTGGCTCGACCTCAACTGAAGTATTGTGTCCAATTCTAGGAACCACACTTGAGGAAGGATGTTAAGGCTTTAGAGAGGGTGCAGAAAAGATTGATGAGAATATTTCCAGCGATGAATGACTTCACTTACGAAGATAGATTGGAGAAGCTAGGATTATTCTCCTTAGAGAAGAGAAGGTTGAAAGGAGATTTGATAAAAATGTTCAAAATCAGGAAGGGTCTAGACAGAGTGGATAGAGAGAAATTGTTCCCATTAGCAGAAGGATCGAGACCCAGAGAACACTAATATAAGGAGAATCTAAAAAAAAAACAAGGGCGAAATGAGGGAAAATCTTTTTATGCAGCGAGGGTTAGGATCTGGAATGTACTGCCTGAGAGTGTGGTGGAGACAGGTTCAATCATGGCTTTCAAAAGGGAATTGGATAAGCACCGGTGGAGACCCAACTTGCTCTGGGGAAAGGGCGAGGGATTCAGATTAGCTTTGTTGCTCTTGCAGCCAGCCAGCACGGATACAATGGGCTGAATTGCCTCCTGCGCTGTAAACATTCTATGATTCTGTGATGCTATGATAAAAACCTAACCTTAGCTGTTCAGTGCCTCATTAGAGTGCAGCTTATTGCTAGCAGGGAAGTGCAGGTGGGCCATGAGAGGGAAGCTGGAGAAAGGAGACAAAGAAGTGGGGACTCCACTCAAAACATTTCCAGCTCTCACCCGTTGTACCCCACACCCCCAGTCCATGTCCCACATGCTGCCACCTGGCCCAATGGCCAAGTCTGTCCCGGCACAGGTGCAGGTGGAGCAATATTTGGTGGGGCTTTGCTAAAACCATAGGGGTTCCACCACGTAGGAATAGTAGAAAGAGGGAGATTAAAGGTATGTTGTTGTACAAGTATATGTATATGGGTGTTTAACACAATGTTAGGTTGTTAAATTTATGTTTAATTTTTCTGCAAGAATAAAATTATTTATTTGGCCCATTTGCTCGTATTGCCTATTTTTGACTGTTGCATGGAAAGTGGCTTTTTCATTTGTTATGAATGGTAAGACAGAAGTTAAAGATGACAATGGGTGTCGGTGACAGGATGGCTTTGTGGATTGTAGGACTGCTCAGTGTTGGGAGATGGGCATGGGGGCAGGTGGGTTCACTGCTTCGGTCTAACTGACCCATATCAAAATTAGGTGGCCCCTGGCATCCTGGGCAGCTATGCCACTGCTGGTGTCCTCGCCACATCACTTCTCCTTCACCTGCTCTTCATGTTTGCACCTCCTCCTCTGAAGAGGCAGTGCACTCAGGAACTGATTCCTCTTGCAGCTCCAGTCCTCACTGCTATGCTATGTTGGGCAAGGCACTATCACTCCAGGTATCCGGGCTGGTGCATACTAAAGGGCATTGCCACATCTATCCAGATACCCTGAAGCACATCTTCAGCATCCCAATTGCTTGCTCGATGACAGCAGTCATGGTCAGGTGGCTTCAATTGTCTCCTGGACATCACTGTTGCTCCAAATGGGTGTCATCATCCAGGACTTCAGTGGGGAGCCCGCAACTCCTCGGATCTATCCGCTAACTCTGCATCTAGGTATGAAGAGTTCTGGGAAGCTTCTCTGACACAAGATGAAAGAATCATGGCAGCTCCCTGGCATCTTGCAGAAAGATAAATGAAGATCTTTTTGTGTACATCGATGATGTGGAATCTCTGGCAGTTGCTGAAGATTCCAGGGTGATCTGGGGCACCTTGTTTGTCACATGTGTGCAGTTTATGACTCCCTGGACTTGCGGGAAGCCCGAGCCTGAGCCACTAAGCTGAGTGTCTGCTCATTCTGACAGGCCTCATTGGTGGCAAAGTGAACATATGTCTCAGCCCTGGCAAACATGGAGATGCACCTGTGGCAGCAGATTGCGAGATTCTGCAAAGATCACCCACAGTTCCCTGGAAGGAACCAGAGGTGAAGAAATTAAAGGGTGTGATGACTTTGACATCCACTGGCAATGCTTTCCAACCTGGTCCATTTGGCAGGAAGTCTTCTTCCAGGAGGCTGCAAATGTCTGTGGCCACCTGACGTGAAGTCCTGAGCCTCCTGAGGCATTGGTACTCGGTCATGTCCAGGAAGCTGATCCTCTGCCTGTAAACCCTGTGTTGGGGGAATCACCTCCTGTGAGCTGGAGCTCTGTGTTCCTCCCCTCTCTCCTGTCGAGTAGCAGGTCATTGAGGAGAAGGCAGCTGCTGCTCTTGCTGGTGCTGCTCCTGTTGCTGTTGCTGCTCAGCTTGTTCCTTTTCTGAGGTCCAAGGTAGAGCTGCACAAGCAGCAGCCATGCTGCAGTGATGTTTGAGAGTGGGGAAGCATTGATCAGACACACTAAACTGCAAGAAAGTAGAAATTGGAAATCACCTCCAAAGCAGTGAAAGCACACTTTCAGAACAGGTCCTGTGAACACTTTCACCGAGGCAAGGAAGCAACTGTGAGGTTTCAGCTCTTAAAGGGTGTTTTGCCTGTCACTTGTTCAGCCTCCTCAAATCTCCCTATCCTCTTGCCTAAATTCACTACAAGTTCCACAAAGCCCAGGAAATCCGTGCACACAAGATTAAAGTTCAAATCCATAGTTAAAACAGCTCTTAATGACCTCCTTAGATGTAATAATTGGTGATCTGCCACAATCACGTTGGAGTTAAATGGCAGAAATCGGCAGGTTGCTGACAGCTTGCTGACGTGCGAACAATTTCACCCCATCCAACCAGCTGCCTACTCCCAAACCCACTCACTTTTTCAGGTTAAACACCACCAATCGCACCCGCCACTACACCACCACTACCCCCCCCCCCCCCCCCCACCCTGATGTGTGTATGTGTATGTGTATGTGTGTGCACTTACCTATGCATTGTGTGTGCCTATCTGTGGATTGTGTATGTTTGTGTGTATGTGGGGGTGTAAAAGAGAGAGAGAGAGCGTGTCTCCTCTCAGTGGGATGTAGAATCATAGAATGGTTACAGTATAGAAGGAGGCCATTCGGCCTGTTTTCTCCATGCTGGCTCTCTGCAAAAGCAACTCACCAAGTCCCATTCCCCCACCTTTTCCCGATAGCTCTGAAAATTTTTTCTCCAGATAATTGTCTCTGGAGTGTGTGTACATGAAAAGGAGTTTGCGTCCCTGTGCGAGGAGTTTGTGTTTTGTGTTTGGGTAAGAAGTGTACATGCCTGTATATGAAGTGTGTGTACCTGAAAGAGGAGTGTGCATGCCTGAATGAAGAGTTTGTGTACCTGAGTGAGGAGTTTGTGTACTTGACTAAGCAGTGTGCATACCTGATGAGGAGAAAGTGTAACTGAATAAGGAGTGTATGTACCTGTATATGAAGTGTGTGTACCTGAATGCGGATTGTGTATACTTTATGTGAAGTGTGTGTAACTGTATGTGAAGTGTGCGGACTTGACTGTGGAGCGTGTGTCTGTGCCTCTATAATAAGTGCTTGTGGACCTGCACATGAGTCAGGATGAACCAAGTACAGTTGAGTGAAAATATCCAGGCCAGTGTGGAGTAGATGCAAGTCGCCACCAGGTGGACAACTGGTGAACGTAGCATCTCCAGGAATATGGATAAAGAGATACCCAAACAAACCATAAACCCTGAGATACACAGTAATGAAATTGTGCCAATCACTTCACTTTGGCTTCATGTAAGCAGTGTGCATTTTACATTTTAAAAGCCCCAAGTTGGTTCACTGCACTACCTTGAAAGCATTAAAGTGAGTTCGCAACCACCAGTGCAGTCAGCCGTATAATATTGATGTGGGTTCAAAATGGCCTCCAGATTGATTCACACTAGCCTGTTGGTGAGAACTGGTTGAATAGAACGATTCCTGCAAGGAGACGGGTAGGCCCGAAACACACCTGACATTGGGCCTCAGGCTTCATCTAAAGAAGACTGTCAAGCTGCAGGCGCTGAGCATCCCCCATGCAGATGGACTATCATTTGGCATTAAGAGAGACCCTGAAGTGACTCCTGTGATGGGATGTGTGGAGAATGCCGGAAATTATCTTTGGCACTGCAGTGCAGCCGGGAAAACCATTCCTGTTTCTCCAGCACCATATTCAGATAATTTCTAAGGACGACTGATTAAGCTGCATGTAGACAATTTTTTCCTAAATGGAGTCACCAGAGCATCAACTACAGTCAGGGGACAACAATTTTGCAAAGGGACTGCCACATATAACCCATGCCAGGACAGACATCCTCCAAATAACCCATCCCAATACAATCCACATCCAAATAGCCCATCCCAGCACAGCCCACCTCCAAATAATCTAGCCTAATACAGTGACCCTCCACATAATTCCCCCAGTATATTTCCACTCTACATAATCTATGCAGTACAGTGACCCTCCACATAATCACCTTAGTGCAGTGACTTTCCACTTGAGCTATCCAGGAACCTTCTACATTATCCCCCCAGTACAGACACATCAAATAACATACCCCAGTGCAAACACCTTCCAAATAATCCATCCCAGAACAGACATTACAAATAATCCATCCTGATACAGACATTGTAGATAATTCATCTCAGCACAGATCTATGCCACGTGATCAATCCTAGTGAAGGGCATCTTCAAGTAATCCTTCCCAGTATTGAGAATCCCAGTCGAGAGAAACACCACATTTTCCACCCGAGCAGGGATGCCGTGAAAATAATCCATCGCTATATGGAAACCTGCCGCACAGTCCACTTGTAGGGCTGAATTTTACCAGCCTTTCAATGCCGCGGGTCGGGGCACGGGGGCCGGTAAAATGTTGCGGGGAGAGGCCCGCCTTGAACCGTAACGTCGAGAGGGGCCCGCCTCATATTACCGCTGGTGGTGGGACCTCGGTGCGGCCCCCCTGCCACATGGCAGCAGCACCACAAACAACATATGGTAATACTAACTTATCTATGCTGATTCTGCAGCCTGCTGCCTCTCCACCGACACTGCCGGATTTTCTGTTGAACAGGCGGCTGTCCCGTTTACGATCTGAAAAGCCGGCGGGTCCTCACTCTGCATTACGGAATAGAGGAGGAGGGGGAATACACAGGGGTCTAATTCTGCATTCTGGGAGGGAGGAGGGATACACAAAGGTCTAATTCTGCATTCTGGGAGGGAGGAGGGATACACAGGGGTCTAATTCTGCATTCTGGGAGGGAGGGGGGATACACAGAGGTCTAATTCTGCATTCTGGGAGGGAGGAGGGATACACAGGGGTCTAATTCTGCATTCTGGGAGGGAGGAGGGATACACAGGGGTCTAATTCTGCATTCTGGGAGGGAGGGGGGATACACAGAGGTCTAATTCTGCATTCTGGGAGGGAGGAGGGATACACAGGGGTCTAATTCTGCATTCTGGGAGGGAGGGGGGATACACAGGGGTCTAATTCTGCATTCTGGCAGGGAGGGAGGGGATCTGCAGGGAACTAACTCTGCATTCTTAAAGGAAGGAGGGGGAGATACTCAGGGGTCTCACTCGGCATTCTGAAAGGGAGGGGATCTAGGATTACTGGAGAGAAAGCTGTGCTGGCATGAAGGGAGGTACCGTGTTCCATCCCTCCATTAACAGTGTACACTCTGTGTCTGTGAGGGGGCAATGGCATACTAGGTACCCTGTGTGTGGGGAGGGTGCCAGAAAGGTTTTATGGATGGTGGGGGAAATCGATTCAGCTGGTAGGATCTTGATGTGGTCATGCTGTGCCACTCTGAGTGTTGGCCAAGATGGGCAATGCCATGACACGCCACATAGCTGATCCAGGTTGATGTACCCATCAGCACAAATCCCTGACCTGTAAGGAACCTTTGAATACATGCAGGGTTCAACTTTATTTATCACATGGAAATAGGTATGGCTTATCCTACATTGTGTGATCCTCTGCTCGTGAGGATCTGTATGTGCCAGAGGCAATACCAACAGGCAGGTGCGATCCAACTGGAGGCCCCCAGTTGTGAGCAGCAGCCCCAAGGAGAGCCTGCCATTACAGTTGCAGTGCCCACATGACATGCCATTGGATGTCAGAGCACCAGTGTCAGAGGCGATTGCGCATATAGAGAGGGTGGTTACACGTTAAGGCCTGCTCAGGTCAGGAAAAAGAACCCGACCCGAACCCGACCAAACCACAGCGGACCCGAGCTCGACCCGGCCTGAGTCCTTCCGATTTTGCCCCGAGCCCAACCCCAACTCGATCCGACCCGAGCCCGACCCGACCATCCCTTTACTTACCTTCCTGACACCGAACCCGCAGGAAGCTACAGCGCATGCGTGATGCTGTCATAGTGATGTCACTCGCTCACTGCGCAGACTCAGCTTCGTTCCGGACTCCCAGCTCAGTTAAGTTTTTTAATTTCAATGCATACTAGCAGAGCGCTTACCGTGTGTGTCCGGCCTGACCCAGACCTGGCCCAACCTGGACTCGGCCTGACCCGACCTGAGCCCGAAAGCCAGACCCAGGAGAGGGGCCCGACCTAACCCGAACCCGACACGTCATCGGGTCCTATCGGGTTCGTGTCGGGTAGCAGGCCTTTATTGACACGTCTCTGTGCCCTGCTCAAGGATGACCTGCAGCTCATGGGCTTTGTTTGTCATGGTGGCAGTGGTTCTCAAGCCTGACGCCTCTGCAGCCTTTCAGAGGCCCACCAGAGACCTTTGCAGGGTCACACAGTCAGCAGTGCACTGCTGCATCAGGGAGGTCACCAATACCCTGCACCGGAGGGCCAATAAGGATGTCCGTTTCAGGACGGACTCTCACAGCCAGGCCCAGAGAGCCATTGGTTCTGGCACCATTGCTGGAGAACCATATGTTGTAATGTTCATAGTCTGCGCTCATGTGGACATCAGGCCTACTGCCCAGCTACCACCTGCAGACGTCACCATTAAAGGAGCCTTCACAATCTAGGTGAAGCTGGAATGTGAACACCACAGATGCTTGCAGTGAATGTGTGACTGCTTCTGAGGTAGTTGCCATGACACCTGGGTCTTGCACCAGTCCCAGCTGCCACCACTGTTCACTGAACTGGCTCAGATGGAGGGGTGGCTTCTTGGAGATAAGGGCTATCCTTTGCAGACATGGCTCCCGACACCAGTGAGAGACTCCCCAACTGCTGCAGAGGAGAGATACAATGCCAGCCACTGAGCTACGTGAGCCACCATCGAGCAGGAGATCAGCATGCTGAAAGAACGCCTCCAATGCCTGGATGGATAGGGTGATGCCCTGTACTACAGGACGAAAAGGCCAACTCCTTTCTTTGCTGCTCCGCACCCAATAGGGGTCAGGCCTGGCTTGATGAGGGGAGACGTCAACAGGATTCCTCCTCAGACTATGAGTATGAAGACCTGCAATATGAAAGACGCATGGGAGGGCAGATGGCACCCAGGCTCTGCACACAGGGCTTGCAGTGAGCTAGGGATGTACGGAACTGGCTTATCAGACAAAAGCTGTCTGCTCCATAGGAACCGACATGAGATCTGCAAGCTACACATCACCCTCGCTCACCTGCTGTGCACCAGTCCACATCTGTAACATCCCTGTGTAAACCATTAGATGCAGCAGCTGACTGAGCCAATGTCCATGTCACTGAGTCCGTGGAGACGCTCATGTGTAATGGTGGCATGGCAATGATGTTATTGCATATGTTGACTCTCCTGAAGGGCCAACGGTGCAAAGGGATGTGACATTGGCACTACATGCTGACACACATCATTCACAGGGAAAAGGATACACATGTTAGTGAGGAACATTTAGTGAAAGATATATTTACATTGCTGTGACATCCGTGCATTCCCATTTATGTCAGTGTGTTCTCTGTAAACCTCTGTAATACCTTTTATGGTCTATTTAAGTCTCAAGTCCTGGAATGTGCGAAATTAAGATTATTCACCCAGGTGCAGCACGCTGACAAGAAGGAATGTTACACTTGAGTGGGAGAAGAGGATCGCAACTTCACAGGACACTGGGACACAGCAGGGTAAGTATGTGGCAGCAAAGTGGAAAGTGCTGGGGTCACTCAGCAGGTCAAGCAGCATCTGTGGAGAGAGAAGCAGAGTTAACTTTCAGGTCTGTGAACTTGGTCAAGTTAACTCTGCTTCTCTCTCCACAGATGCTGCCTGACCTGCTGGATTTCTGCAGGACTTTCTGCTTTGCTGCCAGATTGACAGCAGCCCCACTCTTCAGCAGTCAGGTAAGTATTTCTTTGACAGCTGTCAAGAAGCAGGTGCTGGGGCGCTTAAAATAGGACCCCAGCACCTGCTGCACAACTGTCAAAAACTCTCTCCTGCCTCTCCCCACGTAATATAGGGGAGGAGGCTCAGCGCAGTGATGCTAATGAGCGTAATATCATGGGGGTTCTGCAACGACCGCTAAATGCGGGCGCACTGCTGAGTTGAAAGGGCGCCGCCACGCAGCGCGTGCCCGAATAAAATTCAGTCCATATAGTGTGAACCTCCAAAAAATCAATCCCAGTACAGAAACTCTCTACACACAATCTATAGAAACCAATTCAGTACAGTGACCCTCCAAATAATCCAATTTACAACAGGGACCCTCCTCATAATCCAGCTCAGTATAGGAACCCTCCTCATAATCCACTTTAGTACTGGCGCCTTCTTCATAATCCACCTCAGCATAGGAACCCTCCTCATAGTCCACTACAGCACAGGGAAACTTCACAGAATCCAGTCCAGTCCTCATAATTCAAACCAGATTAGACCGCCCAAACAATTCACTACTGAGAACGTCCAAATAATCCATCCCTGTACAGGCTCACCGTACAATACACCACAGTACAGGAACCCTCATACCTCCTAACGTTGACCTTCAAAATATTTCATCCCATTTTGTGTCTAAAAAAGGGCGGCACAGTGGCGAAGTGGTTAGCACCGCAGCCTCACAGCTGCAGCGACCCGGGTTCAACCCTGGGTACTGCCTGTGTGGAATTTACAAATTCTCCCTGTGTCTGCGTGGGTTTCCTCCGGGTGCTCCGGTTTCCTCCGACATGCCAAAGACTTGCAGGTTGATAGTTAAATTGGCCATTAGCAATTGCCCCTAGTATAGGTAGGTGGTAGGGAAAAATGTAGGTGACAGGTGGGGATGTGGTAGGAATATGGAATTAGTGTGGGATTAGTATAGATGGGTGGTTTATGGTCGGCACAGACTCGGTGGGCCGAAGGGCCTGTTTCAGTGCTGTATCTCTAAACTAAACTAAACTAAATTACAGACCTTCGAAATAATCCATCCCAGTATGGACCTTCCAAATAATCCATCCGAATCCAGGCCTACAAAATAATCCATACCAACACAGATCTTCCAAATAATCCATCCCAGCACAGACCTTCCAAATAATCCATCCCAGTACAGACCTTCCAAATAATCCATCCCAGTACAGACCTTCCAAATAATCCATCCCAGTACAGACCTTCCACATAATCCATCCCAGTACAGACCTTCCAAATAATCCATCCCAGTACAGACCTTCCAAATAATCCATCCCAGTACAGACATTCCAAATAATCCATTCCAGTACAGACCTTCCAAAAGATCCATCCCAGTACAGACCTTCCAAATAATCCATTCCAGCACAGACCTTCCAAATAATCCATCCCAGTACAGACCTTCCAAAAGATCCATCCCAGTACAGACCTTCCAAATAATCCATTCCAGCACAGACCTTCCAAATAATCCATCCCAGTCCAGACATTCCAAATAATCCATTCCAGTACACATTTCCAAAAGATCCATCCCAGTACAGACCTTCCAAATAATCCATCCCAGTACAGACCTTCCAAATAATCCATTCCAATACAGACCTTCCAAATAATCCATCCCAGTACAGACCTTCCAAATAATCCATCCAGGACAGACCTTCCAAATAATCCATTCCAGTACAGACCTTCCAAATAATCCATTCCAGTACAGACCTTCCAAATAATCCATTCCAATACAGACCTTCCAAATAATCCATTCCAGTACAGACCTTCCAAATAATCCATTCCAATACAGACCTTCCAAATAATCCATTCCAATACAGACCTTCCAAATAATCCATTCCAGTACAGACCTTCCAAATAATCCATTCCAATACAGACCTTCCAAATAATCCATTCCAGTACAGACCTTCCAAATAATCCATCACAGTACAGACATTCCAAATAATCCATTCCAGTACACATTTCCAAAAGATCCATCCCAGTACAGACCTTCCAAATAATCCATTCCAGTACAGACCTTCCAAATAATCCATTCCAGTACAGACCTTCCAAATAATCCATCCCAGTACAGACCTTCCAAATAATCCATTCCAGTACAGACCTTCCAAATAATCCATTCCAGTACAGACCTTCCAAATAATCCATTCCAGTACAGATCTTCCAAATAATGCATCCCAGTACAGACCTTCCAAATAATCCATCCCAGTACAGACCTTCCAAATAATCCATTCCAGTACAGACCTTCCAAATAATCCATTCCAGTACAGATCTTCCAAATAATCCATCCCAGTACAGACCTTCCATATAATCCATTCCAGTACACACTTTCCAAAGGATCAATCCCAGTACAGACCTTCCAAATAATCCATCCCAGTACAGACCTTCCAAATAATCCATCCCAGTCCAGACATTCCAAATAATCCATCCCAGTACAGACCTTCCAAATAATCCATTCCAGTACACATTTCCAAAAGATCCATCCCAGTACAGACCTTCCAAATAATCCATCACAGTACAGACCTTCCAAATAGTCCATCCCAGTACAGACCTTCCAAATAATCCATTCCAGTACCGACCTTCCAAATAATCCATTCCAGTACAGACCTTCCAAATAATCCATCCCAGCACAGACCTTCCAAATAATGCATTCCAGTACACACTTTCCAAAGGATCCATCCCAGTACAGACCTTCCAAATAATCCATCCCAGTACAGACCTTCCAAATAATCCATCCCAGTACAGACCTTCCAAATAATCCATTCCAGTACGCACCTTCCAAATAATCTATTCCAGTACAGACCTTCCAAATAATCCATCCCAGTACAGACCTTCCAAATAATCCATTCCAGTACGCACCTTCCAAATAATCCATCCCAGTACAGACCTTCCAAATAATCCATTCCAGTACAGACCTTCCAAATAATCTATTCCAGTACAGACCTTCCAAATAATCCAGTCCAGTACAGACCTTCCAAATAATCCATTCCAGTACAGACCTTCCAAATAATCTATTCCAGTACAGACCTTCCAAATAATCCATCCCAGTACAGACCTTCCAAATAATCCATTCCAGTACAGACCTTCCAAATAATCTATTCCAGTACAGACCTTCCAAATAATCCATTCCAGTACAGACCTTCCAAATAATCCATCCCAGTACAGACCTTCCAAATAATCCATTCCAGTACACACTTTCCAAAGGATTCATCCCAGTACAGACCTTCCAAATAATCCATCACAGTACAGAACTTCCAAATAATCTATTCCAGTACAGACCTTCAAAATAATCCATCCCAGTACAGACCTTCCAAATAATATATTACAGTACAGACCTTCCAAATAATCTATTCCAGTACAGACCTTCCAAATAATCCATTCCAGTACAGACCTTCCAAATAATCCATCCCAGTACAGACCTTCCAAATAATCCATTCCAGTACACACTTTCCAAAGGATCCATCCCAGTACAGACCTTCCAAATAATCCAACCGAGTACAGGCTTTCCAAATAATCAATCCCATTGCAGACCTTCCAAATAATCAATCCCATTGCAGACCTTTCAAATAATCCAGTCCACTACAGAACTTCCAAATAATCCATTCCAGTGCAGACCTTCCAAATAATCCATCCCAGAATAAACCTTCCAAATAATCCATTCCAGTGCAGACCTTCCAAATAATCCATCCCAGAACAAACCTTCCAAATAAACCATTCCAGTACAGACCTTACTAATAATCCATTCCAGTACAGACCTTCCAAATAATCCATCCCAGTACAGACCTTCCAAATAATCCATTCCAGTACACACTTTCCAAAGGATCCATCCCAGTACAGACCTTCCAAATAATCCAACCGAGTACAGGCTTTCCAAATAATCAATCCCATTGCAGACCTTCCAAATAATCAATCCCATTGCAGACCTTTCAAATAATCCAGTCCAGTACAGAACTTCCAAATAATCCATTCCAGTGCAGACCTTCCAAATAATCCATCCCAGAACAAACCTTCCAAATAATCCATTCCAGTACAGACCTTCCAAATAATCCATGGAAATACACACCTTCCAAATAATCCATTCCAGAACAAACCTTCCAAATAATCCATTCCAGTACAGACCTTCCAAATAATCCATGGAAATACACACCTTCCAAATAATCCATTCCAGAACAAACCTTCCATATAATTCATTCCAGTACAGACCTTACGAATAATCCATTCCAGTACAGACCTTACTAATAATCCATTCCAGTACAGACCTTCCAAATAATCCATTCCAGTACAGACCTTCCAAATACTCCATTCCAGTACAGAAGTTCCAAATAAGCCATTCCAGTACAGACCTTCCAAATAATCCATTCCAGTACAGACCTTCCAAAAAATCCATTCCAGTACAGACCTTCCAAATACTCCATTCCAGTACAGACCTTCCAAATAATCCATTCCAGTACAGACCTTCCAAATACTCCATTCCAGTACAGACCTTCCAAATAATCCATTCCAGTGCAAACCTTCCAAATAATCCATTCCAATACAGACCTTCCAAATAATCCATTCCAGTACAGACCTTCCAAATACTCCATTCCAGTACAGACCTTCCAAATAATCCACTCCAGTACAGACCTTCCAAATAATCCATTCCAGTGCAAACCTTCCAAATACTCCATGGAAATACAGACCTTCCAAATACTCCATTCCAGAACAAACCTTCCAAATAAACGATCCCAGTACAGACCTTCCAAATAATCTATTCCAGTCCAGACCTTCCAAATACTCCATTCCAGAACAAACCTTCCAAATAAACGATCCCAGTACAGACCTTCCAAATAATCTATTCTGGTACAGACCTTCCAAATACTCCATTCCAGAACAAACCTTCCAAATAAACGATCCCAGTACAGACCTTCCAAATAATCTATTCTGGTACAGACCTTCAAAATAATCAATTTCAGTACAGACGTTCCAAATATTCCATCCCAGTACAAACCTTCCAAATAATCCATTCCAGTACAGACCTTCCAAATAATCCATTCCAGTACAGACCTTCCAAATAATCCATTCCAGTACAGACCTTCCAAATAATCCACCCCAGTGCAAAACTTCCAAATAATCCATTCCAGATCAGACCTTCCAAAAATCCATTCCAGTACACACCTTCCAAATAATCCATTCCAGTACAGACCTTCCAAATAATCCACCCCAGTGCAAAACTTCCAAATAATCCATTACAGCACATACCTTCCAAATAATCCATTCCAGATCAGACCTTCCAAAAATCCATTCCAGTACACACCTTCCAAATAATTCACTCCAGCACAGACCTTCCAAATAATCCATTCCAGTACAGACCTTCCAAATAATCCATTCGAGTACAGCCCTTCCAAATAATCCATTCCAGTACAGAACTTGCAAATAATCCATTCCAGCACAGACCTTCCAAATAATCCATTCCAGTACAGAACTTGCAAATAATCCATTCCAGTACAGACCTTCCAAATAATCCATTCCAGTACAGAACTTGCAAATAACCCATTCCAGTACAGACCTTCCAAATAATCCATTCCAGTACAGACCTTCCAAATAATCCATTCCAGTACAGACCTTTCAAATAATCCATTCCAGTACAGACCTTCCAAATAATCCATTCCAGCACAGACCTTCCAAATAATCCATTCCAGTACAGACCTTCCAAATAATCCATTCCAGTACAGAACTTGCAAATAATCCATTCCAGTACAGACCTTCCAAATAATCCATTCCAGCACAGACCTTCCAAATAATCCATTCCAGTACAGACCTTACAAAGAATTCATTCCAGTACAGACCTTTCAAATAATCCAGTCCAGTACAGAACTTGCAAATAATCCATTCCAGTACAGACATTCCAAATAATCCATTCTAGCAAAGACCTTTCAAATAATCCAGTCCAGTACAGAACTTGCAAATAATCCATTCCAGCACAGCCCTTCCAAATAATTCATTCCAGTACAGACCTTCCAAATGATCCATTCTAGTACAGCCCTTCCAAATAATCCATTCCAGTACAGACCTTCCAAATAATCCATTCCAGTACAGACCTTCCAAATGATCCAGTCCAGTACAGACCTTCCAAAGAATTCATTCCAGTACAGCCCTTCCAAATAATCCATTCCAGTACAGACCTTCCAAATAATCCAGTCCAGTACAGACCTTCCAAAGAATTCATTCTAGTACATCCCTTCCAAATAATCCATTCCAGCACAGCCCTTCCAAATAATCCAGTCCAGTACAGACCTTCCAAAGAATTCATTCCAGTACAGCCCTTCCAAATAATTCATTCCAGTACAGAACTTCCAAATAATCCATTCCAGCACAGACCTTTCAAATAATCCAGTCCAGTACAGAACTTCCAAATAATCCATTCCAGCACAGACCTTTCAAATAATCCATTCCAGTACAGACCTTCCAAATGATCCATTCTAGTACAGCCCTTCCAAATAATTCATTCCAGTACAGAACTTCCAAATAATCCATTCCAGCACAGACCTTTCAAATAATCCATTCCAGTACAGACCTTCCAAATGATCCATTCTAGTACAGCCCTTCCAAATAATTCATTCCAGTACAGAACTTCCAAATAATGCATTCCAGCACAGACCTTTCAAATAATCCAGTCCAGTACAGAACTTCCAAATAATCCATTCCAGCACAGACCTTTCAAATAATCCATTCCAGTACAGACCTTCCAAATGATCCATTCTGGTACAGCCCTTCCAAATAATCCATTCCAGTACAGACCTTCCAAATAATCCATTCCAGCACAGAACTTCCAAATAATCCAGTCCAGTACAGAACTTCCAAATAATCCATTCCAGTACACACCTTCCAAATAATCCATTCCAGTACAGACCTTTCAAATGATCCATTCTAGTACAGCCCTTTCAAATAATCCATTCCAGTACAGACCTTCCAAATAATCCATTCCAGTACAGACCTTCCAAATAATCCATTCCAGCACACACCTTCCAAATAATCCATTCCAGTACAGACCTTTCAAATAATCCATTCCAGTACAGAACTTCCAAATAATCCATTCCAGTACAGACCTTCCAAATGATCCATTCTAGTACAGCCCTTCCAAATAATCCATTCCAGTACAGACCTTCCAAATAATCCATTCCAGTACAGACCTTTCAAATAATCCATTCCAGTACAGAACTTCCAAATAATCCATTCCAGTACAGACCTTCCAAATGATCCATTCTAGTACAGCCCTTCCAAATAATTCATTCCAGTACAGAACTTCCAAATAATGCATTCCAGCACAGACCTTTCAAATAATCCAGTCCAGTACAGAACTTCCAAATAATCCATTCCAGTACAGACCTTTCAAATGATCCATTCTAGTACAGCCCTTCCAAATAATCCATTCCAGTACAGACCTTCCAAATAATCCATTCCAGTACAGACCTTCCAAATAATCCATTCCAGCACACACCTTCCAAATAATCCATTCCAGTACAGACCTTCCAAATAATCCATTCCAGTACACACCTTCCAAATGATCCATTCTAGTACAGCCCTTCCAAATAATCCATTCCAGTACAGACCTTTCAAATAATCCAGTCCAGTACAGACCTTCCAAATGATCCATTCTAGTACAGCCCTTCCAAATAATTCATTCCAGTACAGACCTTCCAAATAATCCATTCCAGTACACACCTTCCAAATGATCCATTCTAGTACAGCCCTTCCAAATAATTCATTCCAGTACAGACCTTCCAAATAATCCATTCCAGTACAGACCTTCCAAATGATCCATTCTAGTACAGCCCTTCCAAATAGTTCATTCCAGTACAGAACTTCCAAATAATGCATTCCAGTACAGAACTTCCAAATGATCCATTCTAGTACAGAACTTCCAAATAATGCATTCCAGTACAGAACTTCCAAATAATTCATTCCAGTACAGAACTTCCAAATAATGCATTCCAGTACAGAACTTCCAAATGATCCATTCTAGTACAGAACCTCCAAATAATGCATTCCAGTACAGAACTTCCAAATGATCCATTCTAGTACAGCCCTTCCAAATAATTCATTCCAGTACAGACCTTCCAAATAATCCATTCCAGTACAGACCTTCCAAATGATCCATTCTAGTACAGCCCTTCCAAATAATTCATTCCAGTACAGAACTTCCAAATAATGCATTCCAGTACAGAACTTCCAAATGATCCATTCTAGTACAGAACTTCCAAATAATGCATTCCAGTACAGAACTTCCAAATAATCCATTCCAGTACAGAACTTCCAAATGATCCATTCTAGTACAGCCCTTCCAAATAATTCATTCCAGTACAGAACTTCCAAATAATCCATTCCAGTACAGACCTTCCAAATAATCCATCCCAGTACAGACCTTCCAAATAATCCATTCCAGTACACACTTTCCAAAGGATCCATCCCAGTACAGACCTTCCAAATAATCCAACCGAGTACAGGCTTTCCAAATAATCAATCCCATTGCAGACCTTCCAAATAATCAATCCCATTGCAGACCTTTCAAATAATCCAGTCCACTACAGAACTTCCAAATAATCCATTCCAGTGCAGACCTTCCAAATAATCCATCCCAGAATAAACCTTCCAAATAATCCATTCCAGTGCAGACCTTCCAAATAATCCATCCCAGAACAAACCTTCCAAATAAACCATTCCAGTACAGACCTTACTAATAATCCATTCCAGTACAGACCTTCCAAATAATCCATCCCAGTACAGACCTTCCAAATAATCCATTCCAGTACACACTTTCCAAAGGATCCATCCCAGTACAGACCTTCCAAATAATCCAACCGAGTACAGGCTTTCCAAATAATCAATCCCATTGCAGACCTTCCAAATAATCAATCCCATTGCAGACCTTTCAAATAATCCAGTCCAGTACAGAACTTCCAAATAATCCATTCCAGTGCAGACCTTCCAAATAATCCATCCCAGAACAAACCTTCCAAATAATCCATTCCAGTACAGACCTTCCAAATAATCCATGGAAATACACACCTTCCAAATAATCCATTCCAGAACAAACCTTCCAAATAATCCATTCCAGTACAGACCTTCCAAATAATCCATGGAAATACACACCTTCCAAATAATCCATTCCAGAACAAACCTTCCATATAATTCATTCCAGTACAGACCTTACGAATAATCCATTCCAGTACAGACCTTACTAATAATCCATTCCAGTACAGACCTTCCAAATAATCCATTCCAGTACAGACCTTCCAAATACTCCATTCCAGTACAGAAGTTCCAAATAAGCCATTCCAGTACAGACCTTCCAAATAATCCATTCCAGTACAGACCTTCCAAAAAATCCATTCCAGTACAGACCTTCCAAATACTCCATTCCAGTACAGACCTTCCAAATAATCCATTCCAGTACAGACCTTCCAAATACTCCATTCCAGTACAGACCTTCCAAATAATCCATTCCAGTGCAAACCTTCCAAATAATCCATTCCAATACAGACCTTCCAAATAATCCATTCCAGTACAGACCTTCCAAATACTCCATTCCAGTACAGACCTTCCAAATAATCCACTCCAGTACAGACCTTCCAAATAATCCATTCCAGTGCAAACCTTCCAAATACTCCATGGAAATACAGACCTTCCAAATACTCCATTCCAGAACAAACCTTCCAAATAAACGATCCCAGTACAGACCTTCCAAATAATCTATTCCAGTCCAGACCTTCCAAATACTCCATTCCAGAACAAACCTTCCAAATAAACGATCCCAGTACAGACCTTCCAAATAATCTATTCTGGTACAGACCTTCCAAATACTCCATTCCAGAACAAACCTTCCAAATAAACGATCCCAGTACAGACCTTCCAAATAATCTATTCTGGTACAGACCTTCAAAATAATCAATTTCAGTACAGACGTTCCAAATATTCCATCCCAGTACAAACCTTCCAAATAATCCATTCCAGTACAGACCTTCCAAATAATCCATTCCAGTACAGACCTTCCAAATAATCCATTCCAGTACAGACCTTCCAAATAATCCACCCCAGTGCAAAACTTCCAAATAATCCATTCCAGATCAGACCTTCCAAAAATCCATTCCAGTACACACCTTCCAAATAATCCATTCCAGTACAGACCTTCCAAATAATCCACCCCAGTGCAAAACTTCCAAATAATCCATTACAGCACATACCTTCCAAATAATCCATTCCAGATCAGACCTTCCAAAAATCCATTCCAGTACACACCTTCCAAATAATTCACTCCAGCACAGACCTTCCAAATAATCCATTCCAGTACAGACCTTCCAAATAATCCATTCGAGTACAGCCCTTCCAAATAATCCATTCCAGTACAGAACTTGCAAATAATCCATTCCAGCACAGACCTTCCAAATAATCCATTCCAGTACAGAACTTGCAAATAATCCATTCCAGTACAGACCTTCCAAATAATCCATTCCAGTACAGAACTTGCAAATAACCCATTCCAGTACAGACCTTCCAAATAATCCATTCCAGTACAGACCTTCCAAATAATCCATTCCAGTACAGACCTTTCAAATAATCCATTCCAGTACAGACCTTCCAAATAATCCATTCCAGCACAGACCTTCCAAATAATCCATTCCAGTACAGACCTTCCAACTAATCCATTCCAGCACAGACCTTCCAAATAATCCATTCCAGCACAGACCTTCCAAATAATCCATTCCAGTACAGAACTTGCAAATAATCCATTCCAGTACAGACCTTCCAAATAATCCATTCCAGCACAGACCTTCCAAATAATCCATTCCAGTACAGACCTTACAAAGAATTCATTCCAGTACAGACCTTTCAAATAATCCAGTCCAGTACAGAACTTGCAAATAATCCATTCCAGTACAGACATTCCAAATAATCCATTCTAGCAAAGACCTTTCAAATAATCCAGTCCAGTACAGAACTTGCAAATAATCCATTCCAGCACAGCCCTTCCAAATAATTCATTCCAGTACAGACCTTCCAAATGATCCATTCTAGTACAGCCCTTCCAAATAATCCATTCCAGTACAGACCTTCCAAATAATCCATTCCAGTACAGACCTTCCAAATGATCCAGTCCAGTACAGACCTTCCAAAGAATTCATTCCAGTACAGCCCTTCCAAATAATCCATTCCAGTACAGACCTTCCAAATAATCCAGTCCAGTACAGACCTTCCAAAGAATTCATTCTAGTACATCCCTTCCAAATAATCCATTCCAGCACAGCCCTTCCAAATAATCCAGTCCAGTACAGACCTTCCAAAGAATTCATTCCAGTACAGCCCTTCCAAATAATTCATTCCAGTACAGAACTTCCAAATAATCCATTCCAGCACAGACCTTTCAAATAATCCAGTCCAGTACAGAACTTCCAAATAATCCATTCCAGCACAGACCTTTCAAATAATCCATTCCAGTACAGACCTTCCAAATGATCCATTCTAGTACAGCCCTTCCAAATAATTCATTCCAGTACAGAACTTCCAAATAATCCATTCCAGCACAGACCTTTCAAATAATCCATTCCAGTACAGACCTTCCAAATGATCCATTCTAGTACAGCCCTTCCAAATAATTCATTCCAGTACAGAACTTCCAAATAATGCATTCCAGCACAGACCTTTCAAATAATCCACTCCAGTACAGAACTTCCAAATAATCCATTCCAGCACAGACCTTTCAAATAATCCATTCCAGTACAGACCTTCCAAATGATCCATTCTGGTACAGCCCTTCCAAATAATCCATTCCAGTACAGACCTTCCAAATAATCCATTCCAGCACAGAACTTCCAAATAATCCAGTCCAGTACAGAACTTCCAAATAATCCATTCCAGTACACACCTTCCAAATAATCCATTCCAGTACAGACCTTTCAAATGATCCATTCTAGTACAGCCCTTTCAAATAATCCATTCCAGTACAGACCTTCCAAATAATCCATTCCAGTACAGACCTTCCAAATAATCCATTCCAGCACACACCTTCCAAATAATCCATTCCAGTACAGACCTTTCAAATAATCCATTCCAGTACAGAACTTCCAAATAATCCATTCCAGTACAGACCTTCCAAATGATCCATTCTAGTACAGCCCTTCCAAATAATCCATTCCAGTACAGACCTTCCAAATAATCCATTCCAGTACAGACCTTTCAAATAATCCATTCCAGTACAGAACTTCCAAATAATCCATTCCAGTACAGACCTTCCAAATGATCCATTCTAGTACAGCCCTTCCAAATAATTCATTCCAGTACAGAACTTCCAAATAATGCATTCCAGCACAGACCTTTCAAATAATCCAGTCCAGTACAGAACTTCCAAATAATCCATTCCAGTACACACCTTCCAAATAATCCATTCCAGTACAGACCTTTCAAATGATCCATTCTAGTACAGCCCTTCCAAATAATCCATTCCAGTACAGACCTTCCAAATAATCCATTCCAGTACAGACCTTCCAAATAATCCATTCCAGCACACACCTTCCAAATAATCCATTCCAGTACAGACCTTCCAAATAATCCATTCCAGTACACACCTTCCAAATGATCCATTCTAGTACAGCCCTTCCAAATAATCCATTCCAGTACAGACCTTTCAAATAATCCAGTCCAGTACAGACCTTCCAAATGATCCATTCTAGTACAGCCCTTCCAAATAATTCATTCCAGTACAGACCTTCCAAATAATCCATTCCAGTACACACCTTCCAAATGATCCATTCTAGTACAGCCCTTCCAAAAAATCCATTCCAGTACAGACCTTCCAAATACTCCATTCCAGTACAGACCTTCCAAATACTCCATTCCAGTACAGACCTTCCAAATAATCCATTCCAGTACAGACCTTCCAAATACTCCATTCCAGTACAGACCTTCCAAATAATCCATTCCAGTGCAAACCTTCCAAATAATCCATTCCAATACAGACCTTCCAAATAATCCATTCCAGTACAGACCTTCCAAATACTCCATTCCAGTACAGACCTTCCAAATAATCCACTCCAGTACAGACCTTCCAAATAATCCATTCCAGTGCAAACCTTCCAAATACTCCATGGAAATACAGACCTTCCAAATACTCCATTCCAGAACAAACCTTCCAAATAAACGATCCCAGTACAGACCTTCCAAATAATCTATTCCAGTCCAGACCTTCCAAATACTCCATTCCAGAACAAACCTTCCAAATAAACGATCCCAGTACAGACCTTCCAAATAATCTATTCTGGTACAGACCTTCCAAATACTCCATTCCAGAACAAACCTTCCAAATAAACGATCCCAGTACAGACCTTCCAAATAATCTATTCTGGTACAGACCTTCAAAATAATCAATTTCAGTACAGACGTTCCAAATATTCCATCCCAGTACAAACCTTCCAAATAATCCATTCCAGTACAGACCTTCCAAATAATCCATTCCAGTACAGACCTTCCAAATAATCCATTCCAGTACAGACCTTCCAAATAATCCACCCCAGTGCAAAACTTCCAAATAATCCATTCCAGATCAGACCTTCCAAAAATCCATTCCAGTACACACCTTCCAAATAATCCATTCCAGTACAGACCTTCCAAATAATCCACCCCAGTGCAAAACTTCCAAATAATCCATTACAGCACATACCTTCCAAATAATCCATTCCAGATCAGACCTTCCAAAAATCCATTCCAGTACACACCTTCCAAATAATTCACTCCAGCACAGACCTTCCAAATAATCCATTCCAGTACAGACCTTCCAAATAATCCATTCGAGTACAGCCCTTCCAAATAATCCATTCCAGTACAGAACTTGCAAATAATCCATTCCAGCACAGACCTTCCAAATAATCCATTCCAGTACAGAACTTGCAAATAATCCATTCCAGTACAGACCTTCCAAATAATCCATTCCAGTACAGAACTTGCAAATAACCCATTCCAGTACAGACCTTCCAAATAATCCATTCCAGTACAGACCTTCCAAATAATCCATTCCAGTACAGACCTTTCAAATAATCCATTCCAGTACAGACCTTCCAAATAATCCATTCCAGCACAGACCTTCCAAATAATCCATTCCAGTACAGACCTTCCAACTAATCCATTCCAGCACAGACCTTCCAAATAATCCATTCCAGCACAGACCTTCCAAATAATCCATTCCAGTACAGAACTTGCAAATAATCCATTCCAGTACAGACCTTCCAAATAATCCATTCCAGCACAGACCTTCCAAATAATCCATTCCAGTACAGACCTTACAAAGAATTCATTCCAGTACAGACCTTTCAAATAATCCAGTCCAGTACAGAACTTGCAAATAATCCATTCCAGTACAGACATTCCAAATAATCCATTCTAGCAAAGACCTTTCAAATAATCCAGTCCAGTACAGAACTTGCAAATAATCCATTCCAGCACAGCCCTTCCAAATAATTCATTCCAGTACAGACCTTCCAAATGATCCATTCTAGTACAGCCCTTCCAAATAATCCATTCCAGTACAGACCTTCCAAATAATCCATTCCAGTACAGACCTTCCAAATGATCCAGTCCAGTACAGACCTTCCAAAGAATTCATTCCAGTACAGCCCTTCCAAATAATCCATTCCAGTACAGACCTTCCAAATAATCCAGTCCAGTACAGACCTTCCAAAGAATTCATTCTAGTACATCCCTTCCAAATAATCCATTCCAGCACAGCCCTTCCAAATAATCCAGTCCAGTACAGACCTTCCAAAGAATTCATTCCAGTACAGCCCTTCCAAATAATTCATTCCAGTACAGAACTTCCAAATAATCCATTCCAGCACAGACCTTTCAAATAATCCAGTCCAGTACAGAACTTCCAAATAATCCATTCCAGCACAGACCTTTCAAATAATCCATTCCAGTACAGACCTTCCAAATGATCCATTCTAGTACAGCCCTTCCAAATAATTCATTCCAGTACAGAACTTCCAAATAATCCATTCCAGCACAGACCTTTCAAATAATCCATTCCAGTACAGACCTTCCAAATGATCCATTCTAGTACAGCCCTTCCAAATAATTCATTCCAGTACAGAACTTCCAAATAATGCATTCCAGCACAGACCTTTCAAATAATCCACTCCAGTACAGAACTTCCAAATAATCCATTCCAGCACAGACCTTTCAAATAATCCATTCCAGTACAGACCTTCCAAATGATCCATTCTGGTACAGCCCTTCCAAATAATCCATTCCAGTACAGACCTTCCAAATAATCCATTCCAGCACAGAACTTCCAAATAATCCAGTCCAGTACAGAACTTCCAAATAATCCATTCCAGTACACACCTTCCAAATAATCCATTCCAGTACAGACCTTTCAAATGATCCATTCTAGTACAGCCCTTTCAAATAATCCATTCCAGTACAGACCTTCCAAATAATCCATTCCAGTACAGACCTTCCAAATAATCCATTCCAGCACACACCTTCCAAATAATCCATTCCAGTACAGACCTTTCAAATAATCCATTCCAGTACAGAACTTCCAAATAATCCATTCCAGTACAGACCTTCCAAATGATCCATTCTAGTACAGCCCTTCCAAATAATCCATTCCAGTACAGACCTTCCAAATAATCCATTCCAGTACAGACCTTTCAAATAATCCATTCCAGTACAGAACTTCCAAATAATCCATTCCAGTACAGACCTTCCAAATGATCCATTCTAGTACAGCCCTTCCAAATAATTCATTCCAGTACAGAACTTCCAAATAATGCATTCCAGCACAGACCTTTCAAATAATCCAGTCCAGTACAGAACTTCCAAATAATCCATTCCAGTACACACCTTCCAAATAATCCATTCCAGTACAGACCTTTCAAATGATCCATTCTAGTACAGCCCTTCCAAATAATCCATTCCAGTACAGACCTTCCAAATAATCCATTCCAGTACAGACCTTCCAAATAATCCATTCCAGCACACACCTTCCAAATAATCCATTCCAGTACAGACCTTCCAAATAATCCATTCCAGTACACACCTTCCAAATGATCCATTCTAGTACAGCCCTTCCAAATAATCCATTCCAGTACAGACCTTTCAAATAATCCAGTCCAGTACAGACCTTCCAAATGATCCATTCTAGTACAGCCCTTCCAAATAATTCATTCCAGTACAGACCTTCCAAATAATCCATTCCAGTACACACCTTCCAAATGATCCATTCTAGTACAGCCCTTCCAAATAATTCATTCCAGTACAGACCTTCCAAATAATCCATTCCAGTACAGACCTTCCAAATGATCCATTCTAGTACAGCCCTTCCAAATAGTTCATTCCAGTACAGAACTTCCAAATGATCCATTCTAGTACAGAACTTCCAAATAATGCATTCCAGTACAGAACTTCCAAATAATTCATTCCAGTACAGAACTTCCAAATAATGCATTCCAGTACAGAACTTCCAAATGATCCATTCTAGTACAGAACCTCCAAATAATGCATTCCAGTACAGAACTTCCAAATGATCCATTCTAGTACAGCCCTTCCAAATAATTCATTCCAGTACAGACCTTCCAAATAATCCATTCCAGTACAGACCTTCCAAATGATCCATTCTAGTACAGCCCTTCCAAATAATTCATTCCAGTACAGAACTTCCAAATAATGCATTCCAGTACAGAACTTCCAAATGATCCATTCTAGTACAGAACTTCCAAATAATGCATTCCAGTACAGAACTTCCAAATAATCCATTCCAGTACAGAACTTCCAAATGATCCATTCTAGTACAGCCCTTCCAAATAATTCATTCCAGTACAGAACTTCCAAATAATCCATTCCAGCACAGACCTTTCAAATAATCCAGTCCAGTACAGACCTTCCAAATGATCCATTCTAGTACAGCCCTTCCAAATAATTCATTCCAGTACCGAACTTCCAAATAATCCATTCCAGCACAGACCTTTCAAATAATCCACTCCAGTACAGAACTTCCAAATAATCCATTCCAGTACAGAACTTCCAAATGATCCATTCTAGTACAGCCCTTCCAAATAATTCATTCCAGTACAGAACTTCCAAATAATCCATTCCAGCACAGACCTTTCAAATAATCCAGTCCAGTACAGACCTTCCAAATGATCCATTCTAGTACAGCCCTTCCAAATAATTCATTCCAGTACCGAACTTCCAAATAATCCATTCCAGCACAGACCTTTCAAATAATCCACTCCAGCACAGACCTTTCAAATAATCCACTCCAGTACAGACCTTTCAAATAATCCATTCCAGCACAGACCTTTCAAATAATCCAGTCCAGTACAGACCTTCCAAATGATCCATTCTAGTACAGCCCTTCCAAATAATTCATTCCAGTACAGAACTTCCAAATAATCCATTCCAGCACAGACCTTTCAAATAATCCATTCCAGTACAGACCTTCCAAATGATCCATTCTAGTACAGCCCTTCCAAATAATTCATTTCAGTACAGAACTTGCAAATAATCCATTCCAGTACAGACCTTCCAAATGATCCATTCTAGTACAGCCCTTCCAAATAATTCATTCCAGTACAGAACTTCCAAATAATCCATTCCAGTACAGCCCTTTCAAATAATCCATTCCAGTACAGACCTTCCAAATGATCCATTCTAGTACAGCCCTTCCAAATAATTCATTCCAGTACAGAACTTCCAAATAATCCATTCCAGCACAGACCTTTCAAATAATCCACTCCAGTACAGACCTTTCAAATAATCCATTCCAGTACAGACCTTCCAAATGATCCATTCTAGTACAGCCCTTCCAAATAATTCATTCCAGTACAGACCTTTCAAATAATCCATTCCAGTACAGACCTTCCAAATGATCCATTCTAGTACAGCCCTTCCAAATAATTCATTCCAGTACAGACCTTTCAAATAATCCATTCCAGTACAGACCTTCCAAATGATCCATTCTAGTCCAGCCCTTCCAAATAATTCATTTCAGAACAGAACTTGCAAATAATCCATTCCAGCACAGACCTTTCAAATAATCCAGTCCAGTACAGACCTTTCAAATAATCCAGTCCAGTACAGAACTTCCAAATAATCCATTCCAGCACAGACCTTTCAAATAATCCATTCCAGTACAGACCTTCCAAATGATCCATTCTAGTACAGCCCTTCCAAATAATTCATTCCAGTACAGAACTTCCAAATAATCCATTCCAGCACAGACATTTCAAATAATCCAGTCCAGTACAGAACTTCCAAATAATCCATTCCAGCACAGACCTTTCAAATAATCCATTCCAGTACAGACCTTCCAAATGATCCATTCTGGTACAACCCTTCCAAATAATCCATTCCAGTACAGACCTTCCAAATAATCCATTCCAGCACAGACCTTTCAAATAATCCAGTCCAGTACAGAACATCCAAATAATCCAGTCCAGTACAGAACTTCCAAATAATCCATTCTAGTACAGCCCTTCCAAATAATCCATTCCAGTACAGACCTTCCAAATAATCCATTCCAGCACAGACCTTCCAAATAATCCATTACAGTACACACCTTCCAAATAATCCATTCCAGTACAGACCTTCCAAATAATCCATTCCAGCACAGACCTTCCAAATAATCCATTCCAGTACACACCTTCCAAATAATCCATTCCAGCACAGACCTTCCAAATAATCCATTGCAGTACACACCTTCCAAATAATCCATTCCAGTCCAGACCTTCCAAATAATCCATTCCAGCACAGACCTTTCAAATAATCCAGTCCAGTACAGAACTTCCAAATAATCCATTCTAGTACAGCCCTTCCAAATAATCCATTCCAGTACACACCTTCCAAATAATCCATTCCAGTACAGACCTTCCAAATGATCCATTCTAGTACAGCCCTTCCAAATAATCCATTCTAGTACAGCCCTTCCAAATAATCCATTCCAGTACAGACCTTCCAAATAATCCATTCCAGCACAGACCTTCCAAATAATCCATTCCAGTACACACCTTCCAAATAATCCATTCCAGTACAGACCTTCCAAATAATCCATTCCAGCACAGATCTTTCAAATAATCCAGTCCAGTACAGACCTTCCAAATAATCCATTCCAGTACAGACCTTCCAAATAATCCATTCCAGTACAGACCTTCCAAATAATCCATTCCAGCACAGAACTTCCAAATAATCCATTCCAGTACAGACCTTCCAAATAATCCATTCCAGTACAGACCTTTCAAATAATCCAGTCCAGTACAGACCTTCCAAATAATCCATTCCACTACAGACCTTTCAAATAATCCAGTCCAGTACAGACCTTCCAAATAATCCATTCCAGTACTCACCTTCCAAATAATCCATTCCAGTACAGACCTTCCAAATAATCCATTACAGTACAGATCTTTCAAATAATCTAGTCCAGTACAGACCTTCCAAATAATCCATTCCAGTACAGACCTTCCAAATAATCCATTCCAGTACACACCTTCCAAATAATCCATTCCAGTACACACCTTCCAAATAATCCATTCCAGTACAGACCTTCCAAATAATCCATTCCAGTACAGACCTTCCAAATAATCCATTCCAGTACAGACCTTCCAAATAATCCATTCCAGTCCACACCTTCCAAATAATCCATTCCAGTACAGACCTTCCAAATAATCCATTCCAGTACAGACCTTCCAAATAATCCATTCTAGTACAGACCTTCCAAATAATCCATTCCAGTACACACCTTCCAAATAATCCATTCCGGCACAGACCTTTCAAATAATCCAGTCCAGTACAGACCTTCCAAATAATTCATTCCAGTACAGAACTTCCAAATAATCCATTCCAGCACAGACCTTCCAAATAATTCATTCCAGTACAGAACTTCCAAATAATCCATTCCAGCACAGACCTTTCAAATAATCCATTGCAGTACAGCCCTTCCAAATAATTCATTCCAGTACAGAACTTCCAAATAATTCATTCCAGCACAGACCTTTCAAATAATCCACTCCAGTACAGACCTTTCAAATAATCCATTCCAGTACAGACCTTCCAAATGATCCATTCTAGTACAGCCCTTCCAAATAATTCATTCCAGTACAGAACTTCCAAATAATCCATTCCAGCACAGACCTTTCAAATAATCCATTCCAGTACAGACCTTCCAAATGATCCATTCTAGTCCAGCCCTTCCAAATAATTCATTTCAGAACAGAACTTGCAAATAATCCATTCCAGCACAGACCTTTCAAATAATCCAGTCCAGTACAGACCTTTCAAATAATCCAGTCCAGTACAGAACTTCCAAATAATCCATTCCAGCACAGACCTTTCAAATAATCCATTCCAGTACAGACCTTCCAAATAATTCATTCCAGTACAGAACTTCCAAATAATCCATTCCAGCACAGACATTTCAAATAATCCAGTCCAGTACAGAACTTCCAAATAATCCATTCCAGCACAGACCTTTCAAATAATCCATTCCAGTACAGACCTTCCAAATGATCCATTCTGGTACAACCCTTCCAAATAATCCATTCCAGTACAGACCTTCCAAATAATCCATTCCAGCACAGACCTTTCAAATAATCCAGTCCAGTACAGAACATCCAAATAATCCAGTCCAGTACAGAACTTCCAAATAATCCATTCTAGTACAGCCCTTCCAAATAATCCATTCCAGTACAGACCTTCCAAATAATCCATTCCAGCACAGACCTTCCAAATAATCCATTACAGTACACACCTTCCAAATAATCCATTCCAGTACAGACCTTCCAAATAATCCATTCCAGCACAGACCTTCCAAATAATCCATTCCAGTACACACCTTCCAAATAATCCATTCCAGCACAGACCTTCCAAATAATCCATTGCAGTACAGACCTTCCAAATAATCCATTCCAGCACAGACCTTTCAAATAATCTAGTCCAGTACAGAACTTCCAAATAATCCAGTCCAGTACAGAACTTCCAAATAATCCATTCTAGTACAGCCCTTCCAAATAATCCATTCCAGTACACACCTTCCAAATAATCCATTCCAGTACAGACCTTCCAAATGATCCATTCTAGTACAGCCCTTCCAAATAATCCATTCTAGTACAGCCCTTCCAAATAATCCATTCCAGTACAGACCTTCCAAATAATCCATTCCAGCACAGACCTTCCAAATAATCCATTCCAGTACACACCTTCCAAATAATCCATTCCAGTACAGACCTTCCAAATAATCCATTCCAGCACAGATCTTTCAAATAATCCAGTCCAGTACAGACCTTCCAAATAATCCATTCCAGTACAGACCTTCCAAATAATCCATTCCAGTACAGACCTTCCAAATAATCCATTCCAGCACAGAACTTCCAAATAATCCATTCCAGTACAGACCTTCCAAATAATCCATTCCAGTACAGACCTTTCAAATAATCCAGTCCAGTACAGACCTTCCAAATAATCCATTCCACTACAGACCTTTCAAATAATCCAGTCCAGTACAGACCTTCCAAATAATCCATTCCAGTACTCACCTTCCAAATAATCCATTCCAGTACAGACCTTCCAAATAATCCATTACAGTACAGATCTTTCAAATAATCTAGTCCAGTACAGACCTTCCAAATAATCCATTCCAGTACAGACCTTCCAAATAATCCATTCCAGTACACACCTTCCAAATAATCCATTCCAGTACACACCTTCCAAATAATCCATTCCAGTACAGACCTTCCAAATAATCCATTCCAGTACAGACCTTCCAAATAATCCATTCCAGTACAGACCTTCCAAATAATCCATTCCAGTCCACACCTTCCAAATAATCCATTCCAGTACAGACCTTCCAAATAATCCATTCCAGTACAGACCTTCCAAATAATCCATTCCAGTACAGACCTTCCAAATAATCCATTCCAGTACACACCTTCCAAATAATCCATTCCGGCACAGACCTTTCAAATAATCCAGTCCAGTACAGACCTTCCAAATAATTCATTCCAGTACAGAACTTCCAAACAATCCATTCCAGCACAGACCTTCCAAATAATTCATTCCAGTACAGAACTTCCAAATAATCCATTCCAGCACAGACCTTTCAAATAATCCATTGCAGTACAGACCTTCCAAATAATTCATTCCAGTACAGACCTTCCAAATAATCCATTCCAGTACAGACCTTCCAAATAATTCATTCCAGTACAGACCTTCCAAATAATCCATTCCAGTCCACACCTTCCAAATAATCCATTCCAGCACAGACCTTTCAAATAATCCATTCCAGTACAGAACTTCCAAATAATCCATTCCAGTACAGCCCTTCCAAATAATTCATTCCAGTACAGAACTTCCAAATAATCCATTCCAGTACAGTCCTTCCAAATGATCCATTGCAGTACAGCCCTTCCAAATAATTCATTCCAGTACAGAACTTCCAAATAATCCATTCCAGACAGACCTTTCAAATAATCCATTCCAGTACAGACCTTCCAAATGATCCATTCTAGTACAGCCCTTCCAAATAATCCAGTCCAGTACAGACCTTTCAAATACTCCAGTCCAGTACAGAACTTCCAAATAATTCATACCAGCACAGACCTTTCAAATAATCCATTCCGGTACAGACCTTCCAAATGATCCATTCTAGTACAGCCCTTCCAAATAATTCATTCCAGTACAGAATTTCCAAATAATCCATTCCAGCACAGAACTTGCAAATAATCCAGTCCCGTACAGAACTTCCAAATAATCCATTCCAGCACAGACCTTCCAAATAATCCAGTCCAGTACAGAACTTCCAAATAATCCATTCCAGCACAGACCTTCCAAATAGTCCATTCCAGCACAGACCTTTCAAATAATCCAGTCCAGTACAGAACTTCCAAATAATCCAGTCCAGTACAGAACTTGCAAATAATCCATTCCAGTACAGACCTTCAAATGATCCATTCCAGTACAGACCTTCCAAATAATCCATTCCAGCACAGACCTTCCAAATAATCCATTCCAGTACACACCTTCCAAATAATCCATTCCAGTACAGACCTTTCAAATAATCCAGTCCAGCACAGACCTTCCAAATAATCCAGTCCAGTACAGAACTTCCAAATAATCCATTCCAGTACAGACCTTCCAAATAATCCATTCCAGTACAGACCTTCCAAATAATCCATTCCAGCACAGACCTTTCAAATAATCCAGTCCAGTACAGACCTTCCAAATAATCCATTCCAGTACAGACCTTCCAAATAATCCATTCCAGTACAGACCTTCCAAATAATCCATTCCAGCACAGAACTTCCAAATAATCCATTCCAGTACAGACCTTCCAAATAATCCATTCCAGTACAGACCTTTCAAATAATCCAGTCCAGTACAGACCTTCCAAATAATCCATTCCACTACTGACCTTTCAAATAATCCAGTCCAGTACAGACCTTCCAAATAATCCATTCCAGTGCAGACCTTCCAAATAATCCATTACAATACAGATCTTTCAAATAATCCAGTCCAGTACAGACCTTCCAAATAATCCATTCCAGTACAGACCTTCCAAATAATCCATTCCAGTACACACCTTCCAAATAATCCATTCCAGTACAGACCTTCCAAATAATCCATTCCAGTACAGACCTTCCAAATAATCCATTCCAGTACAGACCTTCCAAATAATCCATTCCAGTACAGACCTTCCAAATAATCCATTCCAGTCCACACCTTCCAAATAATCCATTCCAGTGCAGACCTTCCAAATAATCCATTCCAGTACACACCTTCCAAATAATCCATTCCAGTACAGACCTTTCAAATAATCCAGTCCAGTACAGACCTTCCAAATAATCCAGTCCAGTACAGAACTTCCAAATAATCCATTCCAGTACAGACCTTCCAAATAATCCATTCCAGTACAGACCTTCCAAATAATCCATTCCAGTCCACACCTTCCAAATAATCCATTCCAGTACAGACCTTCCAAATAATCCATTCCAGTACACACCTTCCAAATAATCCATTCCAGTACAGACCTTTCAAATAATCCAGTCCAGTACAGACCTTCCAAATAATCCAGTCCAGTCCAGAACTTCCAAATAATCCATTCTAGTACAGCCCTTCCAAATAATCCATTCCAGTACACACATTCCAAATAATCCATTCCAGTACAGACCTTCCAAATGATCCATTCTAGTACATTCCTTCCAAATAATCCATTCTAGTACAGCCCTTCCAAATAATCCATTCCAGTACAGACCTTCCAAATAATCCATTCCAGCACAGACCTTCCAAATAATCCATTCCAGTACACACCTTCCAAATAATCCATTCCAGTACAGACCTTCCAAATAATCCATTCCAGCACAGACCTTTCAAATAATCCAGTCCAGTACAGACCTTCCAAATAATCCATTCCAGTACAGACCTTCCAAATGATCCATTCTAGTACATTCCTTCCAAATAATCCATTCTAGTACAGCCCTTCCAAATAATCCATTCCAGTACAGACCTTCCAAATAATCCATTCCAGCACAGACCTTCCAAATAATCCATTCCAGTACAGACCTTCCAAATAATCCATTCCAGTACAGACCTTCCAAATAATCCATTCCAGCACAGAACTTCCAAATAATCCATTCCAGTACAGACCTTCCAAATAATCCATTCCAGTACAGACCTTCCAAATAATCCATTCCAGTACAGACCTTCCAAATAATTCATTCCAGTACAGACCTTCCAAATAATCCATTCCAGTCCACACCTTCCAAGTAATCCAGTCCAGTACAGAACTTGCAAATAATCCATTCCAGCACAGACCTTTCAGATAATCCATTATAGTACACACCTTCCAAATAATCCATTCCAGCACAGACCTTTCAAATAATCCATTCCAGTACAGAACTTCCAAATAATCCATTCCAGTACAGCCCTTCCAAATAATTCATTCCAGTACAGAACTTCCAAATAATCCATTCCAGTACAGACCTTCCAAATGATCCATTGCAGTACAGCCCTTCCAAATAATTCATTCCAGTACAGAACTTCCAAATAATCCATTCCAGACAGACCTTTCAAATAATCCATTCCAGTACAGACCTTCCAAATGATCCATTCTAGTACAGCCCTTCCAAATAATCCAGTCCAGTACAGACCTTTCAAATAATCCAGTCCAGTACAGAACTTCCAAATAATCCATACCAGCACAGACCTTTCAAATAATCCATTCCGGTACAGACCTTCCAAATGATCCATTCTAGTACAGCCCTTCCAAATAATTCATTCCAGTCCAGAATTTCCAAATAATCCATTCCAGCACAGAACTTTCAAATAATCCAGTCCCGTACAGAACTTCCAAATAATCCATTCCAGCACAGACCTTCCAAATAATCCAGTCCAGTACAGAACTTCCAAATAATCCATTCCAGCACAGACCTTCCAAATAGTCCATTCCAGCACAGACCTTTCAAATAATCCAGTCCAGTACAGAACTTCCAAATAATCAAGTCCAGTACACAACTTGCAAATAATCCATTCCAGTACAGACCTTCCAAATGATCCATTCCAGTACAGACCTTCCAATTAATCCATTCCAGCACAGACCTTCCAAATAATCCATTCCAGTACACACCTTCCAAATAATCCATTCCAGTACAGACCTTTCAAATAATCCAGTCCAGCACAGACCTTCCAAATAATCCAGTCCAGTACAGAACTTCCAAATAATCCATTCCAGTACAGACCTTCCAAATAATCCATTCCAGTACAGACCTTCCAAATAATCCATTCCAGCACAGACCTTTCAAATAATCCAGTCCAGTACAGACCTTCCAAATAATCCATTCCAGTACAGACCTTCCAAATAATCCATTCCAGTACAGACCTTCCAAATAATCCATTCCAGCACAGAACTTCCAAATAATCCATTCCAGTACAGACCTTCCAAATAATCCATTCCAGTACAGACCTTTCAAATAATCCAGTCCAGTACAGACCTTCCAAATAATCCATTCCACTACAGACCTTTCAAATAATCCAGTCCAGTACAGACCTTCCAAATAATCCATTCCAGTGCAGACCTTCCAAATAATCCATTACAATACAGATCTTTCAAATAATCCAGTCCAGGACAGACCTTCCAAATAATCCATTCCAGTACAGACCTTCCAAATAATCCATTCCAGTACACACCTTCCAAATAATCCATTCCAGTACAGACCTTCCAAATAATCCATTCCAGTCCACACCTTCCAAATAATCCATTCCAGTACAGACCTTCCAAATAATCCATTCCAGTACAGACCCTCCAAATAATCCATTCCAGTACAGACCTTCCAAATAATCCATTCCAGTACAGAACTTTCAAATAATCCAGTCCCGTACAGAACTTCCAAATAATCAAGTCCAGTACACAACTTGCAATTAATCCATTCCAGTACAGACCTTCCAAATGATCCATTCCAGTACAGACCTTCCAAATAATCCATTCCAGCACAGAAATTCCAAATAATCCATTCCAGTACACACCTTCCAAATAATCCATTCCAGTACAGACCTTTCAAATAATCCAGTCCAGCACAGACCTTCCAAATAATCCATTCCAGTACAGAACTTCCAAATAATCCATTCCAGTACAGACCTTCCAAATAATCCATTCCAGTACAGACCTTCCAAATAATCCATTCCAGTACAGACCTTCCAAATAATCCATTCCAGTACAGAACTTTCAAATAATCCAGTCCCGTACAGAACTTCCAAATAATCAAGTCCAGTACACAACTTGCAAATAATCCATTCCAGTACAGACCTTCCAAATGATCCATTCCAGTACAGACCTTCCAAATAATCCATTCCAGCACAGACCTTCCAAATAATCCATTCCAGTACACACCTTCCAAATAATCCATTCCAGTACAGACCTTTCAAATAATCCAGTCCAGCACAGACCTTCCAAATAATCCAGTCCAGTACAGAACTTCCAAATAATCCATTCCAGTACAGACCTTCCAAATAATCCATTCCAGTACAGACCTTCCAAATAATCCATTCCAGCACAGACCTTTCAAATAATCCAGTCCAGTACAGACCTTCCAAATAATCCATTCCAGTACAGACCTTCCAAATAATCCATTCCAGTACAGACCTTCCAAATAATCCATTCCAGCACAGAACTTCCAAATAATCCATTCCAGTACAGACCTTCCAAATAATCCATTCCAGTACAGACCTTTCAAATAATCCAGTCCAGTACAGACCTTCCAAATAATCCATTCCACTACAGACCTTTCAAATAATCCAGTCCAGTACAGACCTTCCAAATAATCCATTCCAGTGCAGACCTTCCAAATAATCCATTACAATACAGATCTTTCAAATAATCCAGTCCAGGACAGACCTTCCAAATAATCCATTCCAGTACAGACCTTCCAAATAATCCATTCCAGTACACACCTTCCAAATAATCCATTCCAGTACAGACCTTCCAAATAATCCTTTCCAGTCCACACCTTCCAAATAATCCATTCCAGTACAGACCTTCCAAATAATCCATTCCAGTACAGACCTTCCAAATAATCCATTCCAGTACAGACCTTCCAAATAATCCATTCCAGTACAGACCTTCCAAATAATCCATTCCAGTCCACACCTTCCAAATAATCCATTCCAGTGCAGACCTTCCAAATAATCTATTCCAGTACACACCTTCCAAATAATCCATTCCAGTACAGACCTTTCAAAGAATCCAGTCCAGTACAGACCTTCCAAATAATCCAGTCCAGTACAGAACTTCCAAATAATCCATTCCAGTACAGACCTTCCAAATAATCCATTCCAGTACAGACCTTCCAAATAATCCATTCCAGTACAGACCTTCCAAATAATCCATTCCAGTACACACCTTCCAAATAATCCATTCCAGTACAGACCTTTCAAATAATCCAGTCCAGTACAGACCTTCCAAATAATCCAGTCCAGTCCAGAACTTCCAAATAATCCATTCTAGTACAGCCCTTCCAAATAATCCATTCCAGTACACACATTCCAAATAATCCATTCCAGTACAGACCTTCCAAATGATCCATTCTAGTACATTCCTTCCAAATAATCCATTCTAGTACAGCCCTTCCAAATAATCCATTCCAGTACAGACCTTCCAAATAATTCATTCCAGCACAGACCTTCCAAATAATCCATTCCAGTACACACCTTCCAAATAATCCATTCCAGTACAGACCTTTCAAATAATCCAGTCCAGTACAGACCTTCCAAATAATCCAGTCCAGTACAGAACTTCCAAATAATCCATTCCAGTACAGACCTTCCAAATAATCCATTCCAGTACAGACCTTCCAAATAATCCATTCCAGTCCACACCTTCCAAATAATCCATTCCAGTACAGACCTTCCAAATAATCCATTCCAGTACACACCTTCCAAATAATCCATTCCAGTACAGACCTTTCAAATAATCCAGTCCAGTACAGACCTTCCAAATAATCCAGTCCAGTCCAGAACTTCCAAATAATCCATTCTAGTACAGCCCTTCCAAATAATCCATTCCAGTACACACATTCCAAATAATCCATTCCAGTACAGACCTTCCAAATGATCCATTCTAGTACATTCCTTCCAAATAATCCATTCTAGTACAGCCCTTCCAAATAATCCATTCCAGTACAGACCTTCCAAATAATCCATTCCAGCACAGACCTTCCAAATAATCCATTCCAGTACACACCTTCCAAATAATCCATTCCAGTACAGACCTTCCAAATAATCCATTCCAGCACAGACCTTTCAAATAATCCAGTCCAGTACAGACCTTCCAAATAATCCATTCCAGTACAGACCTTCCAAATGATCCATTCTAGTACATTCCTTCCAAATAATCCATTCTAGTACAGCCCTTCCAAATAATCCATTCCAGTACAGACCTTCCAAATAATCCATTCCAGCACAGACCTTCCAAATAATCCATTCCAGTACAGACCTTCCAAATAATCCATTCCAGTACAGACCTTCCAAATAATCCATTCCAGCACAGAACTTCCAAATAATCCATTCCAGTACAGACCTTCCAAATAATCCATTCCAGTACAGACCTTCCAAATAATCCATTCCAGTACAGACCTTCCAAATAATTCATTCCAGTACAGACCTTCCAAATAATCCATTCCAGTCCACACCTTCCAAGTAATCCAGTCCAGTACAGAACTTGCAAATAATCCATTCCAGCACAGACCTTTCAGATAATCCATTATAGTACACACCTTCCAAATAATCCATTCCAGCACAGACCTTTCAAATAATCCATTCCAGTACAGAACTTCCAAATAATCCATTCCAGTACAGCCCTTCCAAATAATTCATTCCAGTACAGAACTTCCAAATAATCCATTCCAGTACAGACCTTCCAAATGATCCATTGCAGTACAGCCCTTCCAAATAATTCATTCCAGTACAGAACTTCCAAATAATCCATTCCAGACAGACCTTTCAAATAATCCATTCCAGTACAGACCTTCCAAATGATCCATTCTAGTACAGCCCTTCCAAATAATCCAGTCCAGTACAGACCTTTCAAATAATCCAGTCCAGTACAGAACTTCCAAATAATCCATACCAGCACAGACCTTTCAAATAATCCATTCCGGTACAGACCTTCCAAATGATCCATTCTAGTACAGCCCTTCCAAATAATTCATTCCAGTCCAGAATTTCCAAATAATCCATTCCAGCACAGAACTTTCAAATAATCCAGTCCCGTACAGAACTTCCAAATAATCCATTCCAGCACAGACCTTCCAAATAATCCAGTCCAGTACAGAACTTCCAAATAATCCATTCCAGCACAGACCTTCCAAATAGTCCATTCCAGCACAGACCTTTCAAATAATCCAGTCCAGTACAGAACTTCCAAATAATCAAGTCCAGTACACAACTTGCAAATAATCCATTCCAGTACAGACCTTCCAAATGATCCATTCCAGTACAGACCTTCCAATTAATCCATTCCAGCACAGACCTTCCAAATAATCCATTCCAGTACACACCTTCCAAATAATCCATTCCAGTACAGACCTTTCAAATAATCCAGTCCAGCACAGACCTTCCAAATAATCCAGTCCAGTACAGAACTTCCAAATAATCCATTCCAGTACAGACCTTCCAAATAATCCATTCCAGTACAGACCTTCCAAATAATCCATTCCAGCACAGACCTTTCAAATAATCCAGTCCAGTACAGACCTTCCAAATAATCCATTCCAGTACAGACCTTCCAAATAATCCATTCCAGTACAGACCTTCCAAATAATCCATTCCAGCACAGAACTTCCAAATAATCCATTCCAGTACAGACCTTCCAAATAATCCATTCCAGTACAGACCTTTCAAATAATCCAGTCCAGTACAGACCTTCCAAATAATCCATTCCACTACAGACCTTTCAAATAATCCAGTCCAGTACAGACCTTCCAAATAATCCATTCCAGTGCAGACCTTCCAAATAATCCATTACAATACAGATCTTTCAAATAATCCAGTCCAGGACAGACCTTCCAAATAATCCATTCCAGTACAGACCTTCCAAATAATCCATTCCAGTACACACCTTCCAAATAATCCATTCCAGTACAGACCTTCCAAATAATCCATTCCAGTCCACACCTTCCAAATAATCCATTCCAGTACAGACCTTCCAAATAATCCATTCCAGTACAGACCCTCCAAATAATCCATTCCAGTACAGACCTTCCAAATAATCCATTCCAGTACAGAACTTTCAAATAATCCAGTCCCGTACAGAACTTCCAAATAATCAAGTCCAGTACACAACTTGCAATTAATCCATTCCAGTACAGACCTTCCAAATGATCCATTCCAGTACAGACCTTCCAAATAATCCATTCCAGCACAGAAATTCCAAATAATCCATTCCAGTACACACCTTCCAAATAATCCATTCCAGTACAGACCTTTCAAATAATCCAGTCCAGCACAGACCTTCCAAATAATCCATTCCAGTACAGAACTTCCAAATAATCCATTCCAGTACAGACCTTCCAAATAATCCATTCCAGTACAGACCTTCCAAATAATCCATTCCAGTACAGACCTTCCAAATAATCCATTCCAGTACAGAACTTTCAAATAATCCAGTCCCGTACAGAACTTCCAAATAATCAAGTCCAGTACACAACTTGCAAATAATCCATTCCAGTACAGACCTTCCAAATGATCCATTCCAGTACAGACCTTCCAAATAATCCATTCCAGCACAGACCTTCCAAATAATCCATTCCAGTACACACCTTCCAAATAATCCATTCCAGTACAGACCTTTCAAATAATCCAGTCCAGCACAGACCTTCCAAATAATCCAGTCCAGTACAGAACTTCCAAATAATCCATTCCAGTACAGACCTTCCAAATAATCCATTCCAGTACAGACCTTCCAAATAATCCATTCCAGCACAGACCTTTCAAATAATCCAGTCCAGTACAGACCTTCCAAATAATCCATTCCAGTACAGACCTTCCAAATAATCCATTCCAGTACAGACCTTCCAAATAATCCATTCCAGCACAGAACTTCCAAATAATCCATTCCAGTACAGACCTTCCAAATAATCCATTCCAGTACAGACCTTTCAAATAATCCAGTCCAGTACAGACCTTCCAAATAATCCATTCCACTACAGACCTTTCAAATAATCCAGTCCAGTACAGACCTTCCAAATAATCCATTCCAGTGCAGACCTTCCAAATAATCCATTACAATACAGATCTTTCAAATAATCCAGTCCAGGACAGACCTTCCAAATAATCCATTCCAGTACAGACCTTCCAAATAATCCATTCCAGTACACACCTTCCAAATAATCCATTCCAGTACAGACCTTCCAAATAATCCTTTCCAGTCCACACCTTCCAAATAATCCATTCCAGTACAGACCTTCCAAATAATCCATTCCAGTACAGACCTTCCAAATAATCCATTCCAGTACAGACCTTCCAAATAATCCATTCCAGTACAGACCTTCCAAATAATCCATTCCAGTCCACACCTTCCAAATAATCCATTCCAGTGCAGACCTTCCAAATAATCTATTCCAGTACACACCTTCCAAATAATCCATTCCAGTACAGACCTTTCAAAGAATCCAGTCCAGTACAGACCTTCCAAATAATCCAGTCCAGTACAGAACTTCCAAATAATCCATTCCAGTACAGACCTTCCAAATAATCCATTCCAGTACAGACCTTCCAAATAATCCATTCCAGTACAGACCTTCCAAATAATCCATTCCAGTACACACCTTCCAAATAATCCATTCCAGTACAGACCTTTCAAATAATCCAGTCCAGTACAGACCTTCCAAATAATCCAGTCCAGTCCAGAACTTCCAAATAATCCATTCTAGTACAGCCCTTCCAAATAATCCATTCCAGTACACACATTCCAAATAATCCATTCCAGTACAGACCTTCCAAATGATCCATTCTAGTACATTCCTTCCAAATAATCCATTCTAGTACAGCCCTTCCAAATAATCCATTCCAGTACAGACCTTCCAAATAATTCATTCCAGCACAGACCTTCCAAATAATCCATTCCAGTACACACCTTCCAAATAATCCATTCCAGTACAGACCTTCCAAATAATCCATTCCAGCACAGACCTTTCAAATAATCCAGTCCAGTACAGACCTTCCAAATAATCCATTCCAGTACAGACCTTCCAAATGATCCATTCTAGTACATTCCTTCCAAATAATCCATTCTAGTACAGCCCTTCCAAATAATCCATTCCAGTACAGACCTTCCAAATAATCCATTCCAGTACAGACCTTCCAAATAATCCATTCCAGTACAGACCTTCCAAATAATCCATTCCAGCACAGAACTTCCAAATAATCCATTCCAGTACAGACCTTCCAAATAATCCATTCCAGTACAGACCTTTCAAATAATCCAGTCCAGTACAGACCTTCCAAATAATCCATTCCGCTACAGACCTTTCAAATAATCCAGTCCAGTACAGACCTTCCAAATAATCCATTCCAGTACACACCTTCCAAATAATCCATTCCAGTACACACCTTCCAAATAATCCATTCCAGTACAGACCTTCCAAATAATCCATTCCAGTACAGACCTTCCAAATAACCCATTCCAGTCCACACCTTCCAAATAATCCATTCCAGTACAGACCTTCCAAATAATCCATTCCAGTACAGACCTTCCAAATAATCCATTCCAGTACAGACCTTCCAAATAATCCATTCCAGTACAGACCTTCCAAATAATCCATTCCAGTACACACCTTGCAAATAATCCATTCCAGTACAGACCTTCCAAATAATCCATTCCAGTACAGACCTTCCAAATAACCCATTCCAGTCCACACCTTCCAAATAATCCGGTCCAGTACAGACCTTCCAAATAATTCATTCCAGTACAGAACTTCCAAATAATCCATTCCAGCACAGACCTTCCAAATAATCCATTCCAGTACAGACCTTCCAAATAATCCATTCCAGTACAGACCTTCCAAATAATTCATTCCAGTACAGAACTTCCAAATAATCCATTCCAGCACAGACCTTTCAAATAATCCATTCCAGTACAGACCTTCCAAATAATTCATTCCAGTACAGACCTTCCAAATAATCCATTCCAGTACAGACCTTCCAAATAATCCATTCCAGTACACACCTTCCAAATAATCCATTCCAGTCCACACCTTCCAAATAATCCAGTCCAGTACAGAACTTGCAAATAATCCATTCCAGTACAGACCTTCCAAATAATCCATTCCAGTACAGACCTTCCAAATAATTCATTCCAGTCCACACCTTCCAAATAATCCATTCCAGTACACACCTTCCAAATAATCCATTCCGGCACAGACCTTTCAAATAATCCGGTCCAGTACAGACCTTCCAAATAATTCATTCCAGTACAGAACTTCCAAATAATCCATTCCAGCACAGACCTTCCAAATAATCCATTCCAGTACAGACCTTCCAAATAATCCATTCCAGTACAGACCTTCCAAATAATTCATTCCAGTACAGAACTTCCAAATAATCCATTCCAGCACAGACCTTCCAAATAATTCATTCCAGTACAGACCTTCCAAATAATCCATTCCAGTACAGACCTTCCAAATAATCCATTCCAGTACACACCTTCCAAATAATCCATTCCAGTCCACACCTTCCAAATAATCCAGTCCAGTACAGAACTTGCAAATAATCCATTCCAGTACAGACCTTCCAAATAATCCATTCCAGTCCACACCTTCCAAATAATCCATTCCAGTACAGACCTTCCAAATAATCCATTCCAGTACACACCTTCCAAATAATCCATTCCAGTACAGACCTTTCAAATAATCCAGTCCAGTACAGACCTTCCAAATAATCCAGTCCAGTCCAGAACTTCCAAATAATCCATTCTAGTACAGCCCTTCCAAATAATCCATTCCAGTACACACATTCCAAATAATCTATTCCAGTACAGACCTTCCAAATGATCCATTCTAGTACATTCCTTCCAAATAATCCATTCTAGTACAGCCCTTCCAAATAATCCATTCCAGTACAGACCTTCCAAATAATTCATTCCAGCACAGACCTTCCAAATAATCCATTCCAGTACACACCTTCCAAATAATCTATTCCAGTACAGACCTTCCAAATGATCCATTCTAGTACATTCCTTCCAAATAATCCATTCTAGTACAGCCCTTCCAAATAATCCATTCCAGTACAGACCTTCCAAATAATTCATTCCAGCACAGACCTTCCAAATAATCCATTCTAGTACAGCCCTTCCAAATAATCCATTCCAGTACAGACCTTCCAAATAATTCATTCCAGCACAGACCTTCCAAATAATCCATTCCAGCACAGACCTTTCAAATAATCCAGTCCAGTACAGACCTTCCAAATAATCCATTCCAGTACAGACCTTCCAAATGATCCATTCTAGTACATTCCTTCCAAATAATCCATTCTAGTACAGCCCTTCCAAATAATCCATTCCAGTACAGACCTTCCAAATAATCCATTCCAGTACAGACCTTCCAAATAATCCATTCCAGTACAGACCTTCCAAATAATCCATTCCAGCACAGAACTTCCAAATAATCCATTCCAGTACAGCCCTTCCAAATAATCCATTCCAGTACAGACCTTCCAAATAATCCATTCCAGTACAGACCTTCCAAATAATCCATTCCAGTACAGACCTTCCAAATAATCCATTCCAGCACAGAACTTCCAAATAATCCATTCCAGTACAGACCTTCCAAATAATCCATTCCAGTACAGACCTTCCAAATAATCCATTCCAGTACAGACCTTCCAAATAATCCATTCCAGTACAGAACTTCCAAATAATCCATTCCAGCACAGACCTTCCAAATAATCCATTCCAGTACAGACCTTCCAAATAATCCATTCCAGTACAGACCTTCCAAATAATTCATTCCAGTACAGAACTTCCAAATAATCCATTCCAGCACAGACCTTTCAAATAATCCATTCCAGTACAGACCTTCCAAATAATTCATTCCAGTACAGACCTTCCAAATAATCCATTCCAGTACAGACCTTCCAAATAATCCATTCCAGTACACACCTTCCAAATAATCCATTCCAGTCCACACCTTCCAAATAATCCAGTCCAGTACAGAACTTGCAAATAATCCATTCCAGTACAGACCTTCCAAATAATCCATTCCAGTCCACACCTTCCAAATAATCCATTCCAGTACAGACCTTCCAAATAATCCATTCCAGTACACACCTTCCAAATAATCCATTCCAGTACAGACCTTTCAAATAATCCAGTCCAGTACAGACCTTCCAAATAATCCAGTCCAGTCCAGAACTTCCAAATAATCCATTCTAGTACAGCCCTTCCAAATAATCCATTCCAGTACACACATTCCAAATAATCTATTCCAGTACAGACCTTCCAAATGATCCATTCTAGTACATTCCTTCCAAATAATCCATTCTAGTACAGCCCTTCCAAATAATCCATTCCAGTACAGACCTTCCAAATAATTCATTCCAGCACAGACCTTCCAAATAATCCATTCCAGTACACACCTTCCAAATAATCTATTCCAGTACAGACCTTCCAAATGATCCATTCTAGTACATTCCTTCCAAATAATCCATTCTAGTACAGCCCTTCCAAATAATCCATTCCAGTACAGACCTTCCAAATAATTCATTCCAGCACAGACCTTCCAAATAATCCATTCTAGTACAGCCCTTCCAAATAATCCATTCCAGTACAGACCTTCCAAATAATTCATTCCAGCACAGACCTTCCAAATAATCCATTCCAGCACAGACCTTTCAAATAATCCAGTCCAGTACAGACCTTCCAAATAATCCATTCCAGTACAGACCTTCCAAATGATCCATTCTAGTACATTCCTTCCAAATAATCCATTCTAGTACAGCCCTTCCAAATAATCCATTCCAGTACAGACCTTCCAAATAATCCATTCCAGTACAGACCTTCCAAATAATCCATTCCAGTACAGACCTTCCAAATAATCCATTCCAGCACAGAACTTCCAAATAATCCATTCCAGTACAGACCTTCCAAATAATCCATTCCAGTACAGACCTTCCAAATAATCCATTCCAGTACAGACCTTCCAAATAATCCATTCCAGTACAGACCTTCCAAATAATTCATTCCAGCACAGACCTTCCAAATAATCCATTCTAGTACAGCCCTTCCAAATAATCCATTCCAGTACAGACCTTCCAAATAATTCATCCAGCACAGACCTTCCAAATAATCCATTCCAGCACAGACCTTTCAAATAATCCAGTCCAGTACAGACCTTCCAAATAATCCATTCCAGTACAGACCTTCCAAATGATCCATTCTAGTACATTCCTTCCAAATAATCCATTCTAGTACAGCCCTTCCAAATAATCCATTCCAGTACAGACCTTCCAAATAATCCATTCCAGTACAGACCTTCCAAATAATCCATTCCAGTACAGACCTTCCAAATAATCCATTCCAGCACAGAACTTCCAAATAATCCATTCCAGTACAGACCTTCCAAATAATCCATTCCAGTACAGACCTTCCAAATAATCCATTCCAGTACAGACCTTCCAAATAATCCATTCCAGTACAGACCTTCCAAATAACCCATTCCAGTCCACACCTTCCAAATAATCCATTCCAGTACAGACCTTCCAAATAATCCATTCCAGTACAGACCTTCCAAATAATCCATTCCAGTACAGACCTTCCAAATAATTCATTCCAGTCCACACCTTCCAAATAATCCATTCCAGTACACACCTTCCAAATAATCCATTCCGGCACAGACCTTTCAAATAATCCGGTCCAGTACAGACCTTCCAAATAATTCATTCCAGTACAGAACTTCCAAATAATCCATTCCAGCACAGACCTTCCAAATAATTCATTCCAGTACAGACCTTCCAAATAATCCATTCCAGTACAGACCTTCCAAATAATCCATTCCAGTACACACCTTCCAAATAATCCATTCCAGTCCACACCTTCCAAATAATCCATTCCAGTCCACACCTTCCAAATAATCCAGTCCAGTACAGAACTTGCAAATAATCCATTCCAGTACAGACCTTCCAAATAATCCATTCCAGTACAGACCTTCCAAATAATTCATTCCAGTCCACACCTTCCAAATAATCCATTCCAGTACACACCTTCCAAATAATCCATTCCGGCACAGACCTTTCAAATAATCCGGTCCAGTACAGACCTTCCAAATAATTCATTCCAGTACAGAACTTCCAAATAATCCATTCCAGCACAGACCTTCCAAATAATCCATTCCAGTACAGACCTTCCAAATAATCCATTCCAGTACAGACCTTCCAAATAATTCATTCCAGTACAGAACTTGCAAATAATCCATTCCAGCACAGACCTTTCAAATAATCCATTATAGTACACACCTTCCAAATAATCCATTCCAGCACAGACCTTCCAAATAATCCATTCCAGTACAGCCCTTCCAAATAATTCATTCCAGTACAGAACTTCCAAATGATCCATTCTAGTACAGCCCGTCCAAATAATTCATTACAGTACAGAACTTCCAAATAATCCATTCCAGCACAGACCTTTCAAATAATCCATTCCAGTACAGACCTTCCAAATGATCCATTCTAGTACAGCCCTTCCAAATAATCCAGTCCAGTCCAGACCTTTCAAATAATCCAGTCCAGTACAGAACTTCCAAATAATCCATTCCAGCACAGACCTTTCAAATACTCCATTCCGGTACAGACCTTCCAAATGATCCATTCTAGTACAGACCTTCCAAATAATTCATTCCAGTACAGAACTTCCAAATAATCCATTCCAGCACAGAACTTTCAAATAATCCAGTCCAGTACAGAACTTCCAAATAATCCATTCCAGCACAGACCTTCCAAATAATCCAGTCCAGTACAGAACTTCCAAATAATCCATTCCAGCACAGACCTTCCAAATAATCCATTCCAGCACAGACCTTTCAAATAATCCAGTCCAGTACAGAACTTCCAAATAATCCAGTCCAGTACAGAACTTGCAAATAATCCATTCCAGTACAGACCTTCCAAATGATCCATTCCAGTACAGACCTTCCAAATAATCCATTCCAGCACAGACCTTCCAAATAATCCATTCCAGTACAGACCTTCCAAATAATCCATTCCAGTACAGACCTTTCAAATAATCCAGTCCAGTACAGACCTTCCAAATAATCCAGTCCAGTACAGAACTTCCAAATAATCCATTCCAGTACAGACCTTCCAAATAATCCATTCCAGTACAGACCTTCCAAATAATCCATTCCAGCACAGACCTTTCAAATAATCCAGTCCAGTACAGACCTTCCAAATAATCCATTCCAGTACAGACCTTCCAAATAATCCATTCCAGTACAGACCTTCCAAATAATCCATTCGAGCACAGAACTTCCAAATAATCCATTCCAGTACAGACCTTCCAAATAATCCATTCCAGTACAGACATTTCAAATAATCCAGTCCAGTACAGACCTTCCAAATAATCCATTCCACTACAGACCTTTCAAATAATCCAGTCCAGTACAGACCTTCCAAATAATCCATTCCAGTACAGACCTTCCAAATAATCCATTACAATACAGATCTTTCAAATAATCCAGTCCAGTACAGACCTTCCAAATAATCCATTCCAGTACGGACCTTCCAAATAATCCATTCCAGTACACACCTTCCAAATAATCCATTCCAGTACAGACCTTCCAAATAATCCATTCCAGTCCACACCTTCCAAATAATCCATTCCAGTACAGACCTTCCAAATAATCCATTCCAGTACAGACCTTCCAAATAATCCATTCCAGTACACACCTTCCAAATAATCCATTCCAGTCCACACCTTCCAAATAATCCATTCCAGTACAGACCTTCCAAATAATCCATTCCAGTACACACCTTCCAAATAATCCATTCCAGTACAGATCTTTCAAATAATCCAGTCCAGTACAGACCTTCCAAATAATCCAGTCCAGTACAGAACTTCCAAATAATCCATTCCAGTACAGACCTTCCAAATAATCCATTCCAGTACAGACCTTCCAAATAATCCATTCCAGCACAGACCTTTCAAATAATCCAGTCCAGTACAGACCTTCCAAATAATCCATTCCAGTACAGACCTTCCAAATAATCCATTCCAGTACAGGCCTTCCAAATAATCCATTCCAGCACAGAACTTCCAAATAATCCATTCCAGTACAGACCTTCCAAATAATCCATTCCAGTACAGACCTTTCAAATAATCCAGTCCAGTACAGACCTTCCAAATAATCCATTCCACTACAGACCTTTCAAATAATCCAGTCCAGTATAGACCTTCCAAATAATCCATTCCAGTACACACCTTCCAAATAATCCATTCCAGTCCACACCTTCCAAATAATCCATTCCAGTACACACCTTCCAAATAATCCATTCTAGTACAGACCTTCCAAATAATTCATTCCAGTACAGAACTTCCAAATGATCCATTCTAGTACAGCCCGTCCAAATAATTCATTCCAGTACAGAACTTCCAAATAATCCATTCCAGCACAGACCTTCCAAATAATTCATTCCAGTACAGAACTTCCAAATGATCCATTCTAGTACAGCCCGTCCAAATAATTCATTCCAGTACAGAACTTGCAAATAATCCATTCCAGCACAGATCTTTCAAATAATCCATTATAGAACACACCTTCCAAATAATCCATTCCAGCACAGACCTTCCAAATAATCCATTCCAGTACAGCCCTTCCAAATAATTCATTCCAGTACAGAACTTCCAAATGATCCATTCTAGTACAGCCCGTCCAAATAATTCATTCCAGTACAGAACTTCCAAATAATCCATTCCAGCACAGACCTTTCAAATAATCCATTCCAGTACAGACCTTCCAAATAATCCATTCCAGCACAGACCTTTCAAATAATCCAGTCCAGTACAGAACTTCCAAATAATCCATTCCAGCACAGACCTTTCAAATACTCCATTCCGGTACAGACCTTCCAAATGATCCATTCTAGTACAGACCTTCCAAATAATTCATTCCAGTACAGAACTTCCAAATAATCCATTCCAGCACAGACCTTCCATATAATCCAGTCCAGTACAGAACTTCCAAATAATCCATTCCAGCACAGACCTTTCAAATACTCCATTCCGGTACAGACCTTCCAAATGATCCATTCTAGTACAGACCTTCCAAATAATTCATTCCAGTACAGAACTTCCAAATAATCCATTCCAGCACAGACCTTCCATATAATCCAGTCCAGTACAGAACTTTCAAATAATCCAGTCCAGTACAGAACTTCCAAATAATCCATTCCAGCACAGACCTTCCAAATAATCCAGTCCAGTACAGAACTTCCAAATAATCCATTCCAGCACAGAACTTTCAAATAATCCAGTCCAGTACAGACCTTCCAAATAATCCATTCCAGCACAGACCTTTCAAATAATCCAGTCCAGTACAGAACTTCCAAATAATCCAGTCCAGTACAGAACTTGCAAATAATCCATTCCAGTACAGACCTTCCAAATGATCCATTCCAGTACAGACCTTCCAAATAATCCATTCCAGCACAGACCTTCCAAATAATCCATTCCAGTACAGACCTTCCAAATAATCCATTCCAGTACAGACCTTCCAAATAATCCATTCCAGCACAGACCTTTCAAATAATCCAGTCCAGTACAGACCTTCCAAATAATCCATTCCAGTACAGACCTTCCAAATAATTCATTCCAGTACAGAACTTCCAAATAATCCATTCCAGCACAGAACTTTCAAATAATCCAGTCCAGTACAGAACTTCCAAATAATCCATTCCAGCACAGACCTTCCAAATAATCCAGTCCAGTACAGAACTTCCAAATAATCCTTTCCAGCACAGAACTTTCAAATAATCCAGTCCAGTACAGACCTTCCAAATAATCCATTCCAGCACAGACCTTTCAAATAATCCAGTCCAGTACAGAACTTCCAAATAATCCAGTCCAGTACAGAACTTGCAAATAATCCATTCCAGTACTGACCTTCCAAATGATCCATTCCAGTACAGACCTTCCAAATAATCCATTCCAGCACAGACCTTCCAAATAATCCATTCCAGTACAGACCTTCCAAATAATCCATTCCAGTACAGACCTTCCAAATAATCCATTCCAGCACAGACCTTTCAAATAATCCAGTCCAGTACAGACCTTCCAAATAATCCATTCCAGTACAGACCTTCCAAATAATCCATTCCAGTACAGACCTTCCAAATAATCCATTCGAGCACAGAACTTCCAAATAATCCATTCCAGTACAGACCTTCCAAATAATCCATTCCAGTACAGACATTTCAAATAATCCATTCCAGTACAGACCTTCCAAATAATCCATTCCACTACAGACCTTTCAAATAATCCAGTCCAGTACAGACCTTCCAAATAATCCATTCCAGTACAGACCTTCCAAATAATCCATTACAATACAGATCTTTCAAATAATCCAGTCCAGTACAGACCTTCCAAATAATCCATTCCAGTACGGACCTTCCAAATAATCCATTCCAGTACACACCTTCCAAATAATCCATTCCAGTACAGACCTTCCAAATAATCCATTCCAGTCCACACCTTCCAAATAATCCATTCCAGTACAGACCTTCCAAATAATCCATTCCAGTACAGACCTTCCAAATAATCCATTCCAGTACAGACCTTCCAAATAATCCATTCCAGTACACACCTTCCAAATAATCCATTCCAGTCCACACCTTCCAAATAATCCATTCCAGTACAGACCTTCCAAATAATCCATTCCAGTACACACCTTCCAAATAATCCATTCCAGTACAGATCTTTCAAATAATCCAGTCCAGTACAGACCTTCCAAATAATCCAGTCCAGTACAGAACTTCCAAATAATCCATTCCAGTACAGACCTTCCAAATAATCCATTCCAGTACAGACCTTCCAAATAATCCATTCCAGCACAGACCTTTCAAATAATCCAGTCCAGTACAGACCTTCCAAATAATCCATTCCAGTACAGACCTTCCAAATAATCCATTCCAGTACAGGCCTTCCAAATAATCCATTCCAGCACAGAACTTCCAAATAATCCATTCCAGTACAGACCTTCCAAATAATCCATTCCAGTACAGACCTTTCAAATAATCCAGTCCAGTACAGACCTTCCAAATAATCCATTCCACTAAAGACCTTTCAAATAATCCAGTCCAGTACAGACCTTCCAAATAATCCATTCCAGTACAGACCTTCCAAATAATCCATTACAGTACAGATCTTTCAAATAATCCAGTCCAGTACAGACCTTCCAAATAATCCATTCCAGTACAGACCTTCCAAATAATCCATTCCAGTACACACCTTCCAAATAATCCATTCCAGTACAGACCTTCCAAATAATCCATTCCAGTCCACACCTTCCAAATAATCCATTCCAAAACAGACCTTCCAAATAATCCATTCCAGTACAGACCTTCCAAATAATCCATTCCAGTACAGACCTTCCAAATAATCCATTCCAGTACAGACCTTCCAAATAATCCATTCCAGTCCACACCTTCCAAATAATCCATTCCAGTACAGACCTTCCAAATAATCCATTCCAGTACACACCTTCCAAATAATCCATTCCAGTACAGACCTTCCAAATAATCCATTCCAGCACAGACCTTCCAAATAATCCATCCCAGTACAGACCTTCCAAATAATCCATTCCAGTACAGACCTTCCAAATAATTCATTCCAGTACAGACCTTCCAAATAATCCATTCCAGTACAGACCTTCCAAATAATCCATTCCAGTACAGACCTTCCAAATAATCCATTCCAGTCCACACCTTCCAAATAATCCATTCCAGTACAGACCTTCCAAATAATCCATTCCAGCACAGACCTTCCAAATAATCCATTCCAGTACAGACCTTCCAAATAATCAATTCCAGTACAGACCTTCCAAATAATCTATTCCAGTACAGACCTTCCAAATAATCCATTCCAGTACAGACCTTCCAAATAATCCATTCCAGTACAGACCTTCCAAATAATCCATTCCAGTACAGACCTTCCAAATAATCAATTCCAGTACAGACCTTCCAAATAATCCATTCCAGTACAGACCTTTCAGATAATCCAGTCCAGTACAGACCTTCCAAATAATCCATTCCAGTACAGACCTTTCAAATAATCCAGTCCAGTACAGACCTTCCAAATAATCCATTCCAGTACAGACCTTTCAGATAATCCAGTCCAGTACAGACCTTCCAAATAATCCATTCCATTACAGACCTTCCAAATAATCCATTCCAGTACAGACCATCCAAATAATCCATTCCAGTACAGACCTTCCAAATAATCCAGTCCAGTACAGACCTTTCAAATAATCCAGTCCAGTACAGACCTTCCAAATAATCCATTCCAGTACAGACCTTTCAGATAATCCAGTCCAGTACAGACCTTCCAAATAATCCATTCCATTACAGACCTTCCAAATAATCTAGTCCTGTACAGACCTTCCAAATAATCCATTCCATTACAGACCTTCCAAATAATCCATTCCAGTACAGACCTTTCAAATAATCCAGTCCAGTACAGACCTTCCAAATAATCCATTCCAGTACAGACCTTTCAGATAATCCAGTCCAGTACAGACCTTCCAAATAATCCATTCCATTACAGACCTTCCAAATAATCCAGTCCAGTACAGACCTTCCAAATAATCCATCCCAGTACAGACCTTTCAGATAATCTAGTCCAGTACAGACCTTCCAAATAATCCATTCCAGTACAGACCTTCCAAATAATCCATTCCATTACAGACCTTCCAAATAATCCATTCCAGTACAGACCTTCCAAATAATCCATTCCAGTACAGACCTTTCAGATAATCCAGTCCAGTACAGACCTTCCAAATAATCCATTCCAGTACAGACCTTCCAAATAATCCAGTCCAGTACAGACCTTTCAGATAATCCAGTCCAGTACAAACCTTCCAAATAATCCATTCCATTACAGACCTTCCAAATAATCCATTCCAGCACAGAACTTTCAAATAATCCAGTCCAGTACAGAACTTCCAAATAATCCATTCCAGCACAGACCTTCCAAATAATCCAGTCCAGTACAGAACTTCCAAATAATCCATTCGAGCACAGACCTTCCAAATAATCCATTCCAGCACAGACCTTTCAAATAATCCAGTCCAGTACAGAACTTCCAAATAATCCAGTCCAGTACAGAACTTGCAAATAATCCATTCCAGTACAGACCTTCCAAATGATCCATTCCAGTACAGACCTTCCAAATAATCCATTCCAGCACAGACCTTCCAAATAATCCATTCCAGTACAGACCTTCCAAATAATCCATTCCAGTACAGACCTTTCAAATAATCCAGTCCAGTACAGACCTTCCAAATAATCCAGTCCAGTACAGAACTTCCAAATAATCCATTCCAGTACAGACCTTCCAAATAATCCATTCCAGTACAGACCTTCCAAATAATCCATTCCAGCACAGACCTTTCAAATAATCCAGTCCAGTACAGACCTTCCAAATAATCCATTCCAGTACAGACCTTCCAAATAATCCATTCCAGTACAGACCTTCCAAATAATCCATTCGAGCACAGAACTTCCAAATAATCCATTCCAGTACAGACCTTCCAAATAATCCATTCCAGTACAGACATTTCAAATAATCCAGTCCAGTACAGACCTTCCAAATAATCCATTCCACTACAGACCTTTCAAATAATCCAGTCCAGTACAGACATTCCAAATAATCCATTCCAGTACAGACCTTCCAAATAATCCATTACAATACAGATCCTTCAAATAATCCAGTCCAGTACAGACCTTCCAAATAATCCATTCCAGTACGGACCTTCCAAATAATCCATTCCAGTACACACCTTCCAAATAATCCATTCCAGTACAGACCTTCCAAATAATCCATTCCAGTCCACACCTTCCAAATAATCCATTCCAGTACAGACCTTCCAAATAATCCATTCCAGTACAGACCTTCCAAATAATCCATTCCAGTACACACCTTCCAAATAATCCATTCCAGTCCACACCTTCCAAATAATCCATTCCAGTACAGAACTTCCAAATAATCCATTCCAGTACACACCTTCCAAATAATCCATTCCTGTACAGATCTTTCAAATAATCCAGTCCAGTACAGACCTTCCAAATAATCCAGTCCAGTACAGAACTTCCAAATAATCCATTCCAGTACAGACCTTCCAAATAATCCATTCCAGTACAGACCTTCCAAATAATCCATTCCAGCACAGACCTTTCAAATAATCCAGTCCAGTACAGACCTTCCAAATAATCCATTCCAGTACAGACCTTCCAAATAATCCATTCCAGTACAGGCCTTCCAAATAATCCATTCCAGCACAGAACTTCCAAATAATCCATTCCAGTACAGACCTTCCAAATAATCCATTCCAGTACAGACCTTTCAAATAATCCAGTCCAGTACAGACCTTCCAAATAATCCATTCCACTACAGACCTTTCAAATAATCCAGTCCAGTATAGACCTTCCAAATAATCCATTCCAGTACACACCTTCCAAATAATCCATTCCAGTCCACACCTTCCAAATAATCCAGTCCAGTACAGAACTTGCAAATAATCCATTCCAGCACAGATCTTTCAAATAATCCATTATAGTACACACCTTCCAAATAATCCATTCCAGCACAGACCTTCCAAATAATCCATTCCAGTACAGCCCTTCCAAATAATTCATTCCAGTACAGAACTTCCAAATGATCCATTCTAGTACAGCCCGTCCAAATAATTCATTCCAGTACAGAACTTCCAAATAATCCATTCCAGCACAGACCTTTCAAATAATCCATTCCAGTACAGACCTTCCAAATAATCCATTCCAGCACAGACCTTTCAAATAATCCAGTCCAGTACAGAACATCCAAATAATCCATTCCAGCACAGACCTTTCAAATACTCCATTCCGGTACAGACCTTCCAAATGATCCATTCTAGTACAGACCTTCCAAATAATTCATTCCAGTACAGAACTTCCAAATAATCCATTCCAGCACAGAACTTTCAAATAATCCAGTCCAGTACAGAACTTCCAAATAATCCATTCCAGCACAGACCTTCCAAATAATCCAGTCCAGTACAGAACTTCCAAATAATCCATTCCAGCACAGAACTTTCAAATAATCCAGTCCAGTACAGACCTTCCAAATAATCCATTCCAGCACAGAAGTTTCAAATAATCCAGTCCAGTACAGAACTTCCAAATAATCCAGTCCAGTACAGAACTTGCAAATAATCCATTCCAGTACAGACCTTCCAAATGATCCATTCCAGTACAGACCTTCCAAATAATCCATTCCAGCACAGACCTTCCAAATAATCCATTCCAGTACAGACCTTCCAAATAATCCATTCCAGTACAGACCTTTCAAATAATCCAGTCCAGTACAGACCTTCCAAATAATCCAGTCCAGTACAGAACTTCCAAATAATCCATTCCAGTACAGACCTTCCAAATAATCCATTCCAGTACAGACCTTCCAAATAATCCATTCCAGCACAGACCTTTCAAATAATCCAGTCCAGTACAGACCTTCCAAATAATCCATTCCAGTACAGACCTTCCAAATAATCCATTCCAGTACAGACCTTCCAAATAATCCATTCGAGCACAGAACTTCCAAATAATCCATTCCAGTACAGACCTTCCAAATAATCCATTCCAGTACAGACATTTCAAATAATCCATTCCAGTACAGACCTTCCAAATAATCCATTCCACTACAGACCTTTCAAATAATCCAGTCCAGTACAGACCTTCCAAATAATCCATTCCAGTACAGACCTTCCAAATAATCCATTACAATACAGATCTTTCAAATAATCCAGTCCAGTACAGACCTTCCAAATAATCCATTCCAGTACGGACCTTCCAAATAATCCATTCCAGTACACACCTTCCAAATAATCCATTCCAGTACAGACCTTCCAAATAATCCATTCCAGTCCACACCTTCCAAATAATCCATTCCAGTACAGACCTTCCAAATAATCCATTCCAGTACAGACCTTCCAAATAATCCATTCCAGTACAGACCTTCCAAATAATCCATTCCAGTACACACCTTCCAAATAATCTATTCCAGTCCACACCTTCCAAATAATCCATTCCAGTACAGACCTTCCAAATAATCCATTCCAGTACACACCTTCCAAATAATCCATTCTAGTACAGCCCGTCCAAATAATTCATTCCAGTACAGAACTTCCAAATAATCCATTCCAGCACAGACCTTTCAAATAATCCATTCCAGTACAGACCTTCCAAATAATCCATTCCAGCACAGACCTTTCAAATAATCCAGTCCAGTACAGAACTTCCAAATAATCCATTCCAGCACAGACCTTTCAAATACTCCATTCCGGTACAGACCTTCCAAATGATCCATTCTAGTACAGACCTTCCAAATAATTCATTCCAGTACAGAACTTCCAAATAATCCATTCCAGCACAGAACTTTCAAATAATCCAGTCCAGTACAGAACTTCCAAATAATCCATTCCAGCACAGACCTTCCAAATAATCCAGTCCAGTACAGAACTTCCAAATAATCCATTCCAGCACAGAACTTTCAAATAATCCAGTCCAGTACAGACCTTCCAAATAATCCATTCCAGCACAGAAGTTTCAAATAATCCAGTCCAGTACAGAACTTCCAAATAATCCAGTCCAGTACAGAACTTGCAAATAATCCATTCCAGTACAGACCTTCCAAATGATCCATTCCAGTACAGACCTTCCAAATAATCCATTCCAGCACAGACCTTCCAAATAATCCATTCCAGTACAGACCTTCCAAATAATCCATTCCAGTACAGACCTTTCAAATAATCCAGTCCAGTACAGACCTTCCAAATAATCCAGTCCAGTACAGAACTTCCAAATAATCCATTCCAGTACAGACCTTCCAAATAATCCATTCCAGTACAGACCTTCCAAATAATCCATTCCAGCACAGACCTTTCAAATAATCCAGTCCAGTACAGACCTTCCAAATAATCCATTCCAGTACAGACCTTCCAAATAATCCATTCCAGTACAGACCTTCCAAATAATCCATTCGAGCACAGAACTTCCAAATAATCCATTCCAGTACAGACCTTCCAAATAATCCATTCCAGTACAGACATTTCAAATAATCCATTCCAGTACAGACCTTCCAAATAATCCATTCCACTACAGACCTTTCAAATAATCCAGTCCAGTACAGACCTTCCAAATAATCCATTCCAGTACAGACCTTCCAAATAATCCATTACAATACAGATCTTTCAAATAATCCAGTCCAGTACAGACCTTCCAAATAATCCATTCCAGTACGGACCTTCCAAATAATCCATTCCAGTACACACCTTCCAAATAATCCATTCCAGTACAGACCTTCCAAATAATCCATTCCAGTCCACACCTTCCAAATAATCCATTCCAGTACAGACCTTCCAAATAATCCATTCCAGTACAGACCTTCCAAATAATCCATTCCAGTACAGACCTTCCAAATAATCCATTCCAGTACACACCTTCCAAATAATCTATTCCAGTCCACACCTTCCAAATAATCCATTCCAGTACAGACCTTCCAAATAATCCATTCCAGTACACACCTTCCAAATAATCCATTCCAGTACAGATCTTTCAAATAATCCAGTCCAGTACAGACCTTCCAAATAATCCAGTCCAGTACAGAACTTCCAAATAATCCATTCCAGTACAGACCTTCCAAATAATCCATTCCAGTACAGACCTTCCAAATAATCCATTCCAGCACAGACCTTTCAAATAATC